>NW_027640919.1:0-416250 GCF_949752795.1 Hyperoodon ampullatus
GGTCCTTGCGGGCAACTCCTCAGAGGGACACAAATAAATCTTTGCCGACTTTCTCCTGAAGCTTACGAGCGTTCACACTTAAGCCTGTTACCATGTCAGCTGTTTAGCTAAACATGAGCTCAAGATCTAAATTTACACAATAATGAAGAAATCAGCTACAAGTGGAGACAATCAGCAAAAACAATCAATATGAGAATTAGTTTCCCAAGGCCATCCATCAGATGTAGGAATAATCAGGTGCAAGGCAGAAAATATACATAAAACTGGAACTGGAACAAGGAACAAGGATGTTTTCAAAGACTGGTAGGATCTCTAAAACATTTGTAAACTACATGTCATTGATAAAGCTAAATACTCAAAGGTTGTGTAATACAACAGATTATTCATTGAGAAGAGTGAAATTATGCTGTTTTGAAAACTATGGCAGGTCAGATTTTCTGCCTAATGATATAAGAAGATTTCTCTCAAAAATACACATTATTTCAAAGAATTATTGGCTGTGAAATAAGTTAAGGGTATTTCAAATGGCTTGTCTGCAAAGAAAGGTGAGATGTAGGGAATCACAGAAAGTCGAGGGGAAAATATGTCAATATATACATTGCTATATGGTGAACTAAGCCTTAGGCCAGCAACAATGGAGAGGACCTGACCCTTAGAAACTTACAAGTAAGCTGGAATCTTCAAAAGTTCAAATCTTTATAAGTAAAAAGATTTATTAAAATGAATAACCAAGTGTTTTAATTGACATCAGATGATCAAAACAACAAACCCTGAGAACATAGAAAAAATATAAATAAAGATATGAGCAGAACTTAATACAACAGAAAACGTATAAAATTGAGGTGATTTAGTAAGTCCAAAGAATATTCTTTGAAAAGATTTAAAAGACACACTTTGATTAAGGAAAACAAAAACATAAGTAAAGAATATACAGAAAGAATCAGGACAATATTATAGCAGAGAATATATGAAATGCCAGTAAATTTGAACATTCTTTAAAGGGGACCATTTCCTAGCTCCTAAAGTTGACCAAAACTGACACAAGAGGAAATCATTGAAGGTCATCATGTCTGCCCTTGGCATTCTCAGAACGCCCTGGCCTCAGAATACAGCATCAGTAGTCCATGGTAACCTGCGGAGAGGGGGCGGGGTTGAAGGAGGTTGGAACACTGCCCTCACTGAGGGAGTGGGTGTGACCATCTCTGCTGTGACTGAACAAAGGTCAGGGGAGCAGGGGGCCCAGGGCAGGGCCCTCAGAGCCCGGCAGTCACAGGGGTGTGTCACAAGCATTTGGCACTGGCCAAAGGGCGCCTTCTTTGTCTGCACAGCTTCCCAAACACTCACCTTTCCACTCAGGCCGTCCTCTTTGTTGAAGTTTGTGTTGAACGTGTCCTCGCAGTACACCTCGCTGCACAGCTAACCATAGGACTGGGCATCGTACCTTCATGCCAGGTGACCGAAGTTCGCAGGCGGATGGGTCCCTGGAACCAACGCGAGAGGCTCCTGCCCTGACCACAGGTCGACCACAGCTGCTGCCCCAGATCGGGGGCCGCAAAGCAGCCCTGTCTGAATCCCCTGCCTCTAGAGGGAGTATTGGACCAACACTTCTAAAAAATGGGGTCCTTGCGGGCAACTCATCGGAGGGACACAAATAAATCTTTGCAGACTTTCTCCTGAAGCTTACGTGCGTTCACACTTAAGCCTGTTACAATGTCAGCTGTTTAGCTAAACATGAGCTCATGATCTAAATTTACACAATAATGAAAAAATCAGGTACAAGTGGAGACAATCAGCAAAAACAATCAATATGAGAATTAGTTTCCCAAGGCCATCCATCAGATGTTGGAATAATCAGGTGCAAGGCAGAAAATATACATAAAACTGGAACTGGAACAAGGAACAAGGATGTTTTCCAAGACTGGTAGGATCTCTAAAACATTTGTAAAGTACATGTCATTGATAAAGCTAAATACTCAAAGGTTGTGTAATACAACAGATTAATCATTGAGAAGAGTGAAATTATGCTGTTTTGAAAACTATGGCAGGTCAGATTTTCTGCCTAATGATATAAGAAGATTTCTCTCAAAAATACACATTATTTCAAAGACTTATTGGCTGTGAAATAAGTGAAGGGTATTTCAAATGGCTTGTCTGCAAAGAAAGGTGAGATGTAGGGAATCACAGAAAGTCGAGGGGAAAATATGTCACTATATACACTGCTCTATGGTGAACTAAGCCTTAGGCCAGCAACAATGGAGAGGACCTGACCCTTAGAAACTTACAGGTAAGCTGGAATCTTCAAAAGTTCAAATCTTTCTAAGTAAAAAGATTTATTAAAATGAATAACCAAGTGTTTTAATTGACATCAGATGATCAAAACAACAAACCCTGAGAACATAGAAAAAATATAAATAAAGATATGAGCAGAACTTAATACAACAGAAAACGTATAAAATTGAGGTGATTTAGTAAGTCCAAAGAATATTCTTTGAAAAGATTTAAAAGACACACTTTGATTAAGGAAAACAAAAACATAAGTAAAGAATATACAGAAAGAATCAGGACAATGTTATAGCAGAGAATATATGAAATGCCAGTAAATTTGAACATTTCTGTAAAGGGGACCATTTCCTAGCTCCTAAAGTTGACCAAAACTGACACAAGAGGAAATCATTGAAGGTCATCATGTCTGCCCTTGGCATTCTCGGAACGCCCTGGCCTCAGAATGCAGCATCGGTAGTCCATGGTAACCTGCGGAGAGGGGGCGGGGCTGAAGGAGGTTGGAACACTGCCCTCACTGAGGGAGTGGGTGTGGCCATCTCGGCTGTGACTGAACAAAGGGCAGGGGAACAGGGGGCCCAGGGCAGGGCCCTCAGAGGCCGGCAGGCCCAGGGGTGTGTCACAAGCATTTGGCCCAGGCCAAAGGGCGCCTTCTTTGTCTGCACAGCTTCCCAAACACTCACCTTTCCACTCAGGCCGCCCTCTTTGTTGAAGTGTGTGTGGAACATGTCCTCGCAGTACACCTCGCTGCACAGCTAACCATAGGACTGGGCATCGTACCTTCCTGTCAGGTGACCGAAGTTCGCAGGCAGATGGGTCCCTGGGACCAACGCGGAGAGGCTCCTGCCCTTACCACCGGTCGACCACAGCCGCTGCCCCAGATCGGGGGCCGCAAAGCAGCCCTGTGTTAATCCCCTGCCTCTAGAGGGTGTGTTGGAACAACACTTCTAAAAAATGGGGTCCTTGCGGGCAACTCCTCAGAGGGACACAAATAAATCTTTGCCGACTTTCTCCTGAAGCTTACGAGCGTTCACACTTAAGCCTGTTACCATGTCAGCTGTTTAGCTAAACATGAGCTCAAGATCTAAATTTACACAATAATGAAGAAATCAGCTACAAGTGGAGACAATCAGCAAAAACAATCAATATGAGAATTAGTTTCCCAAGGCCATCCATCAGATGTAGGAATAATCAGGTGCAAGGCAGAAAATATACATAAAACTGGAACTGGAACAAGGAACAAGGATGTTTTCAAAGACTGGTAGGATCTCTAAAACATTTGTAAACTACATGTCATTGATAAAGCTAAATACTCAAAGGTTGTGTAATACAACAGATTAATCATTGAGAAGAGTGAAATTATGCTGTTTTGAAAACTATGGCAGGTCAGATTTTCTGCCTAATGATATAAGAAGATTTCTCTCAAAAATACACATTATTTCAAAGAATTATTGGCTGTGAAATAAGTTAAGGGTATTTCAAATGGCTTGTCTGCAAAGAAAGGTGAGATGTAGGGAATCACAGAAAGTCGAGGGGAAAATATGTCAATATATACATTGCTATATGGTGAACTAAGCCTTAGGCCAGCAACAATGGAGAGGACCTGACCCTTAGAAACTTACAAGTAAGCTGGAATCTTCAAAAGTTCAAATCTTTATAAGTAAAAAGATTTATTAAAATGAATAACCAAGTGTTTTAATTGACATCAGATGATCAAAACAACAAACCCTGAGAACATAGAAAAAATATAAATAAAGATATGAGCAGAACTTAATACAACAGAAAACGTATAAAATTGAGGTGATTTAGTAAGTCCAAAGAATATTCTTTGAAAAGATTTAAAAGACACACTTTGATTAAGGAAAACAAAAACATAAGTAAAGAATATACAGAAAGAATCAGGACAATATTATAGCAGAGAATATATGAAATGCCAGTAAATTTGAACATTCTTTAAAGGGGACCATTTCCTAGCTCCTAAAGTTGACCAAAACTGACACAAGAGGAAATCATTGAAGGTCATCATGTCTGCCCTTGGCATTCTCAGAACGCCCTGGCCTCAGAATACAGCATCAGTAGTCCAGGGTAACCTGCGGAGAGGGGGCGGGGTTGAA
Source organism: Hyperoodon ampullatus (assembly GCF_949752795.1). NCBI lineage: Eukaryota > Metazoa > Chordata > Mammalia > Artiodactyla > Ziphiidae > Hyperoodon > Hyperoodon ampullatus. The sequence continues at coordinate 4,395 of NW_027640919.1, forward strand.
GGAGGTTGGAACACTGCCCTCACTGAGGGAGTGGGTGTGACCATCTCTGCTGTGACTGAACAAAGGTCAGGGGAGCAGGGGGCCCAGGGCAGGGCCCTCAGAGCCCGGCAGTCACAGGGGTGTGTCACAAGCATTTGGCACTGGCCAAAGGGCGCCTTCTTTGTCTGCACAGCTTCCCAAACACTCAACTTTCCACTCAGGCCGTCCTCTTTGTTGAAGTTTGTGTTGAACGTGTCCTCGCAGTACACCTCGCTGCACAGCTAACCATAGGACTGGGCATCGTACCTTCATGCCAGGTGACCGAAGTTCGCAGGCGGATGGGTCCCTGGAACCAACGCGAGAGGCTCCTGCCCTGACCACAGGTCGACCACAGCTGCTGCCCCAGATCGGGGGCCGCAAAGCAGCCCTGTCTGAATCCCCTGCCTCTAGAGGGAGTATTGGACCAACACTTCTAAAAAATGGGGTCCTTGCGGGCAACTCATCGGAGGGACACAAATAAATCTTTGCAGACTTTCTCCTGAAGCTTACGTGCGTTCACACTTAAGCCTGTTACAATGTCAGCTGTTTAGCTAAACATGAGCTCATGATCTAAATTTACACAATAATGAAAAAATCAGGTACAAGTGGAGACAATCAGCAAAAACAATCAATATGAGAATTAGTTTCCCAAGGCCATCCATCAGATGTTGGAATAATCAGGTGCAAGGCAGAAAATATACATAAAACTGGAACTGGAACAAGGAACAAGGATGTTTTCCAAGACTGGTAGGATCTCTAAAACATTTGTAAAGTACATGTCATTGATAAAGCTAAATACTCAAAGGTTGTGTAATACAACAGATTAATCATTGAGAAGAGTGAAATTATGCTGTTTTGAAAACTATGGCAGGTCAGATTTTCTGCCTAATGATATAAGAAGATTTCTCTCAAAAATACACATTATTTCAAAGACTTATTGGCTGTGAAATAAGTGAAGGGTATTTCAAATGGCTTGTCTGCAAAGAAAGGTGAGATGTAGGGAATCACAGAAAGTCGAGGGGAAAATATGTCACTATATACACTGCTCTATGGTGAACTAAGCCTTAGGCCAGCAACAATGGAGAGGACCTGACCCTTAGAAACTTACAGGTAAGCTGGAATCTTCAAAAGTTCAAATCTTTCTAAGTAAAAAGATTTATTAAAATGAATAACCAAGTGTTTTAATTGACATCAGATGATCAAAACAACAAACCCTGAGAACATAGAAAAAATATAAATAAAGATATGAGCAGAACTTAATACAACAGAAAACGTATAAAATTGAGGTGATTTAGTAAGTCCAAAGAATATTCTTTGAAAAGATTTAAAAGACACACTTTGATTAAGGAAAACAAAAACATAAGTAAAGAATATACAGAAAGAATCAGGACAATGTTATAGCAGAGAATATATGAAATGCCAGTAAATTTGAACATTTCTGTAAAGGGGACCATTTCCTAGCTCCTAAAGTTGACCAAAACTGACACAAGAGGAAATCATTGAAGGTCATCATGTCTGCCCTTGGCATTCTCGGAACGCCCTGGCCTCAGAATGCAGCATCGGTAGTCCATGGTAACCTGCGGAGAGGGGGCGGGGCTGAAGGAGGTTGGAACACTGCCCTCACTGAGGGAGTGGGTGTGGCCATCTCGGCTGTGACTGAACAAAGGGCAGGGGAACAGGGGGCCCAGGGCAGGGCCCTCAGAGGCCGGCAGGCCCAGGGGTGTGTCACAAGCATTTGGCCCAGGCCAAAGGGCGCCTTCTTTGTCTGCACAGCTTCCCAAACACTCACCTTTCCACTCAGGCCGCCCTCTTTGTTGAAGTGTGTGTGGAACATGTCCTCGCAGTACACCTCGCTGCACAGCTAACCATAGGACTGGGCATCGTACCTTCCTGTCAGGTGACCGAAGTTCGCAGGCAGATGGGTCCCTGGGACCAACGCGGAGAGGCTCCTGCCCTTACCACCGGTCGACCACAGCCGCTGCCCCAGATCGGGGGCCGCAAAGCAGCCCTGTGTTAATCCCCTGCCTCTAGAGGGTGTGTTGGAACAACACTTCTAAAAAATGGGGTCCTTGCGGGCAACTCCTCAGAGGGACACAAATAAATCTTTGCCGACTTTCTCCTGAAGCTTACGAGCGTTCACACTTAAGCCTGTTACCATGTCAGCTGTTTAGCTAAACATGAGCTCAAGATCTAAATTTACACAATAATGAAGAAATCAGCTACAAGTGGAGACAATCAGCAAAAACAATCAATATGAGAATTAGTTTCCCAAGGCCATCCATCAGATGTAGGAATAATCAGGTGCAAGGCAGAAAATATACATAAAACTGGAACTGGAACAAGGAACAAGGATGTTTTCAAAGACTGGTAGGATCTCTAAAACATTTGTAAACTACATGTCATTGATAAAGCTAAATACTCAAAGGTTGTGTAATACAACAGATTAATCATTGAGAAGAGTGAAATTATGCTGTTTTGAAAACTATGGCAGGTCAGATTTTCTGCCTAATGATATAAGAAGATTTCTCTCAAAAATACACATTATTTCAAAGAATTATTGGCTGTGAAATAAGTTAAGGGTATTTCAAATGGCTTGTCTGCAAAGAAAGGTGAGATGTAGGGAATCACAGAAAGTCGAGGGGAAAATATGTCAATATATACATTGCTATATGGTGAACTAAGCCTTAGGCCAGCAACAATGGAGAGGACCTGACCCTTAGAAACTTACAAGTAAGCTGGAATCTTCAAAAGTTCAAATCTTTATAAGTAAAAAGATTTATTAAAATGAATAACCAAGTGTTTTAATTGACATCAGATGATCAAAACAACAAACCCTGAGAACATAGAAAAAATATAAATAAAGATATGAGCAGAACTTAATACAACAGAAAACGTATAAAATTGAGGTGATTTAGTAAGTCCAAAGAATATTCTTTGAAAAGATTTAAAAGACACACTTTGATTAAGGAAAACAAAAACATAAGTAAAGAATATACAGAAAGAATCAGGACAATATTATAGCAGAGAATATATGAAATGCCAGTAAATTTGAACATTCTTTAAAGGGGACCATTTCCTAGCTCCTAAAGTTGACCAAAACTGACACAAGAGGAAATCATTGAAGGTCATCATGTCTGCCCTTGGCATTCTCAGAACGCCCTGGCCTCAGAATACAGCATCAGTAGTCCATGGTAACCTGCGGAGAGGGGGCGGGGTTGAAGGAGGTTGGAACACTGCCCTCACTGAGGGAGTGGGTGTGACCATCTCTGCTGTGACTGAACAAAGGTCAGGGGAGCAGGGGGCCCAGGGCAGGGCCCTCAGAGCCCGGCAGTCACAGGGGTGTGTCACAAGCATTTGGCACTGGCCAAAGGGCGCCTTCTTTGTCTGCACAGCTTCCCAAACACTCACCTTTCCACTCAGGCCGTCCTCTTTGTTGAAGTTTGTGTTGAACGTGTCCTCGCAGTACACCTCGCTGCACAGCTAACCATAGGACTGGGCATCGTACCTTCATGCCAGGTGACCGAAGTTCGCAGGCGGATGGGTCCCTGGAACCAACGCGAGAGGCTCCTGCCCTGACCACAGGTCGACCACAGCTGCTGCCCCAGATCGGGGGCCGCAAAGCAGCCCTGTCTGAATCCCCTGCCTCTAGAGGGAGTATTGGACCAACACTTCTAAAAAATGGGGTCCTTGCGGGCAACTCATCGGAGGGACACAAATAAATCTTTGCAGACTTTCTCCTGAAGCTTACGTGCGTTCACACTTAAGCCTGTTACAATGTCAGCTGTTTAGCTAAACATGAGCTCATGATCTAAATTTACACAATAATGAAAAAATCAGGTACAAGTGGAGACAATCAGCAAAAACAATCAATATGAGAATTAGTTTCCCAAGGCCATCCATCAGATGTTGGAATAATCAGGTGCAAGGCAGAAAATATACATAAAACTGGAACTGGAACAAGGAACAAGGATGTTTTCCAAGACTGGTAGGATCTCTAAAACATTTGTAAAGTACATGTCATTGATAAAGCTAAATACTCAAAGGTTGTGTAATACAACAGATTAATCATTGAGAAGAGTGAAATTATGCTGTTTTGAAAACTATGGCAGGTCAGATTTTCTGCCTAATGATATAAGAAGATTTCTCTCAAAAATACACATTATTTCAAAGACTTATTGGCTGTGAAATAAGTGAAGGGTATTTCAAATGGCTTGTCTGCAAAGAAAGGTGAGATGTAGGGAATCACAGAAAGTCGAGGGGAAAATATGTCACTATATACACTGCTCTATGGTGAACTAAGCCTTAGGCCAGCAACAATGGAGAGGACCTGACCCTTAGAAACTTACAGGTAAGCTGGAATCTTCAAAAGTTCAAATCTTTCTAAGTAAAAAGATTTATTAAAATGAATAACCAAGTGTTTTAATTGACATCAGATGATCAAAACAACAAACCCTGAGAACATAGAAAAAATATAAATAAAGATATGAGCAGAACTTAATACAACAGAAAACGTATAAAATTGAGGTGATTTAGTAAGTCCAAAGAATATTCTTTGAAAAGATTTAAAAGACACACTTTGATTAAGGAAAACAAAAACATAAGTAAAGAATATACAGAAAGAATCAGGACAATGTTATAGCAGAGAATATATGAAATGCCAGTAAATTTGAACATTTCTGTAAAGGGGACCATTTCCTAGCTCCTAAAGTTGACCAAAACTGACACAAGAGGAAATCATTGAAGGTCATCATGTCTGCCCTTGGCATTCTCGGAACGCCCTGGCCTCAGAATGCAGCATCGGTAGTCCATGGTAACCTGCGGAGAGGGGGCGGGGCTGAAGGAGGTTGGAACACTGCCCTCACTGAGGGAGTGGGTGTGGCCATCTCGGCTGTGACTGAACAAAGGGCAGGGGAACAGGGGGCCCAGGGCAGGGCCCTCAGAGGCCGGCAGGCCCAGGGGTGTGTCACAAGCATTTGGCCCAGGCCAAAGGGCGCCTTCTTTGTCTGCACAGCTTCCCAAACACTCACCTTTCCACTCAGGCCGCCCTCTTTGTTGAAGTGTGTGTGGAACATGTCCTCGCAGTACACCTCGCTGCACAGCTAACCATAGGACTGGGCATCGTACCTTCCTGTCAGGTGACCGAAGTTCGCAGGCAGATGGGTCCCTGGGACCAACGCGGAGAGGCTCCTGCCCTTACCACCGGTCGACCACAGCCGCTGCCCCAGATCGGGGGCCGCAAAGCAGCCCTGTGTTAATCCCCTGCCTCTAGAGGGTGTGTTGGAACAACACTTCTAAAAAATGGGGTCCTTGCGGGCAACTCCTCAGAGGGACACAAATAAATCTTTGCCGACTTTCTCCTGAAGCTTACGAGCGTTCACACTTAAGCCTGTTACCATGTCAGCTGTTTAGCTAAACATGAGCTCAAGATCTAAATTTACACAATAATGAAGAAATCAGCTACAAGTGGAGACAATCAGCAAAAACAATCAATATGAGAATTAGTTTCCCAAGGCCATCCATCAGATGTAGGAATAATCAGGTGCAAGGCAGAAAATATACATAAAACTGGAACTGAAACAAGGAACAAGGATGTTTTCAAAGACTGGTAGGATCTCTAAAACATTTGTAAACTACATGTCATTGATAAAGCTAAATACTCAAAGGTTGTGTAATACAACAGATTAATCATTGAGAAGAGTGAAATTATGCTGTTTTGAAAACTATGGCAGGTCAGATTTTCTGCCTAATGATATAAGAAGATTTCTCTCAAAAATACACATTATTTCAAAGAATTATTGGCTGTGAAATAAGTTAAGGGTATTTCAAATGGCTTGTCTGCAAAGAAAGGTGAGATGTAGGGAATCACAGAAAGTCGAGGGGAAAATATGTCAATATATACATTGCTATATGGTGAACTAAGCCTTAGGCCAGCAACAATGGAGAGGACCTGACCCTTAGAAACTTACAAGTAAGCTGGAATCTTCAAAAGTTCAAATCTTTATAAGTAAAAAGATTTATTAAAATGAATAACCAAGTGTTTTAATTGACATCAGATGATCAAAACAACAAACCCTGAGAACATAGAAAAAATATAAATAAAGATATGAGCAGAACTTAATACAACAGAAAACGTATAAAATTGAGGTGATTTAGTAAGTCCAAAGAATATTCTTTGAAAAGATTTAAAAGACACACTTTGATTAAGGAAAACAAAAACATAATTAAAGAATATACAGAAAGAATCAGGACAATATTATAGCAGAGAATATATGAAATGCCAGTAAATTTGAACATTCCTTTAAAGGGGACCATTTCCTAGCTCCTAAAGTTGACCAAAACTGACACAAGAGGAAATCATTGAAGGTCATCATGTCTGCCCTTGGCATTCTCAGAACGCCCTGGCCTCAGAATACAGCATCAGTAGTCCATGGTAACCTGCGGAGAGGGGGCGGGGTTGAAGGAGGTTGGAACACTGCCCTCACTGAGGGAGTGGGTGTGACCATCTCTGCTGTGACTGAACAAAGGTCAGGGGAGCAGGGGGCCCAGGGCAGGGCCCTCAGAGCCCGGCAGGCACAGGGGTGTGTCACAAGCATTTGACACTGGCCAAAGGGCGCCTTCTTTGTCTGCACAGCTTCACAAACACTCACCTTTCCACTCAGGCCGTCCTCTTTGTTGAAGTTTGTGTTGAACGTGTCCTCGCAGTACACCTCGCTGCACAGCTAACCATAGGACTGGGCATCGTACCTTCATGCCAGGTGACCGAAGTTCGCAGGCGGATGGGTCCCTGGGACCAACGCGAGAGGCTCCTGCCCTGACCACAGGTCGACCACAGCTGCTGCCCCAGATCGGGGGCCGCAAAGCAGCCCTGTCTGAATCCCCTGCCTCTAGAGGGAGTATTGGACCAACACTTCTAAAAAATGGGGTCCTTGCGGACAACTCATGGGAGGGACACAAATAAATCTTTGCAGACTTTCTCCTGAAGCTTACGTGCGTTCAACCTTAAGCCTGTTACAATGTCAGCTGTTTAGCTAAACATGAGCTCATGATCTAAATTTACACAATAATGAAGAAATCAGCTACAAGTGGAAACAATCAGCAAAAACAATCAATATGAGAATTAGTTTCCCAAGGCCATCCATCAGATGTTGGAATAATCAGGTGCAAGGGAGAAAATATACATAAAACTTGATCTGAAACAAGGAAGAAGGATGTTTTCAAAGACTGGTAGGATCTCTAAAACATTTGTAAAGTACATTTATAAAGCACATTTGTAAAGTACATGTCATTGATAAAGCTAAATACTCAAAGGTTGTGTAATACAACAGATTAATCATTGAGAAGAGTGAAATTATGCTGTTTTGAAAACTATGGCAGGTCAGATTTTCTGCCTAATGATATAAGAAGATTTCCCTAAAAATACACATTATTTCAAAGACTTATTGGCTGTGAAATAAGTGAAGGGTATTTCAAATGTCTTGTCTGCAAAGAAAGGTGAGATGTAGGGAATCACAGAAAGTCGAGGGGAAAATATGTCAATATATACATTGCTATATGGTGAACTAAGCCTTAGGCCAGCAGCAATGGAGAGGACCTGACCCTTAGAAACTTACAAGTAAGCTGGAATCTTCAAAAGTTCAAATCTTTCTAAGTAAAAAGATTTATTAAAATGAATAACCAAGTGTTTTAATTGACATCAGATGATCAAAACAAGAAACCCTGAGAACATAGAAAAAATATAAATAAAGATATGAGCAGAACTTAATACAACAGAAAACGTATAAAATTGAGGTGATTTAGTAAGTCCAAAGAATATTCTTTGAAAAGATTTAAAAGACACACTTTGATTAAGGAAAACAAAAACATAAGTAAAGAATATACAGAAAGAATCAGGACAATGTTATAGCAGAGAATATATGAAATGCCAGTAAATTTGAACATTTCTGTAAAGGGGACCATTTCCTAGCTCCTAAAGTTGACCAAAACTGACACAAGAGGAAATCATTGAAGGTCATCATGTCTGCCCTTGGCATTCTGGGAACGCCCTGGTCTCAGAATGCAGCATCGGTAGTCCATGGTAACCTGCGAAGAGGGGGCGGGGCTGAAGCAGGTTGGAACACTGCCCTCACTGAGGGAGTGAGTGTGGCCATCTCTGCTGTGACTGAACAAAGGGCAGGGGAGCAGGGGCCCATGGTAGTGCCCTCAGAGGCCGGCAGTCCCAGGGGTGTATCACAAGCATTTGGCCCAGGCCAAAGGGCACCTTCTTTGTCTGCACAGCTTCCCAAAGACTCACCTTTCCACTCAGGCCGCCCTCTTTGTTGAAGTGTGTGTGGAACGTGTCCTCGCAGTACACCTCGCTGCAGAGCTCACCATAGGACTGGGCATCGTACCTTCCTGCCAGGTGACCGAAGATCGCAGGCAAATGGGTCCCTGGGACCAACGCGGAGAGGCTCCTGCCCTGACCACAGGTCGAACACAGCCGCTGCCACAGATCGGGGGCCGCAAAGCAGCCCTGTCTGAATCCCCTGCCTCTAGAGGGAGTATTGGACCAACACTTTTAATAAATGGGGTCCTTGCGGGCAACTCATCGGAGGGACACAAATAAATCTTTGCCGACTTTCTCCTGAAGCTTACGAGCGTTCACACTTATGCCTGTTACAATGTCACCTCTTTAGCTAAACATGAGCTCATGATCCAAATTTACACAATAATGAAGAAATCAGCTACAAGTGGAGACAATCAGCAAAAACAATCAATATGCGAATTCGTTTCCCAAGGCCATCCATCAGATATTGGAATAATCAGGTGCAAGTCAGAGAATATACATAAAACTGTTACTGAAACAAGGAACAAGGATGTTTTCCAAGACTGGTAGGATCTCTAAAACATTTGTAAAGTACATGTCATTGATAAAGCTAAATACTCAAAGGTTGTGTAATACAACAGATTAATCATTGAGAAGAGTGAAATTATGCTGTTTTGAAAACTATGGCAGGTCAGATTTTCTGCCTAATGATATAAGAAGATTTCTCTCAAAAGTACACATTATTTCAAAGACTTATTGGCTGTGAAATAAGTTAAGGGTATTTCAAATGGCTTGTCTGCAAAGAAAGGTGAGATGTAGGGAATCACAGAAAGTCGAGGGCAAAATATGTCAATATATACATTGCTATATGGTGAACTAAGGCTTAGGCCAGCAACAATGGAGAGGACCTGACCCTTAGAAACTTACAAGTGAGCTGGAATCTTCAAAAGTTGAAATCTTTATAAGTAAAAAGTTTTATTAAAATGAATAACCAAGTGTTTTAATTGACATCAGATGATCAAAACAACAAACCCTGAGAACATAGAAAAAATATAAATAAAGATATGAGCAGAACTTAATACAACAGAAAACGTATAAAATTGAGTTGATTTAGTAAGTCCAAAGAATATTCTTTGAAAAGATTTAAAAGACACACTTTGATTAAGGAAAACAAAAACATAAGTAAAGAATATACAGAAAGAATCAGGACAATGTTATAGCAGAGAATATATGAAATGCCAGTAAATTTGAACATTTCTGTAAAGGGGACCATTTCCTAGCTCCTAAAGTTGACCAAAACTGACACAAGAGGAAATCATTGAAGGTCATCATGTCTGCCCTTGGCATTCTCGGAACGCCCTGGCCTCAGAATGCAGCCACGGTAGTCCATGGTAACCTGCGGAGAGGGGGTGGGGCTGAAGGAGGTTGGAACACTGCCCTCACTGAGGGAGTGGGTGTGGCCATCTCTGCTGTGACTGAACAAAGGGCAGGGGAGCAGGGGGCCCAGGGCAGGGCCCTCAGAGCCCGGCAGGACCAGGGGAGTGTCACAAGCATTTGGCCCAGGCCAAAGGGCGCCTTCTTTGTCCGCACAGCTTCCCAAACACTCACATTTCCACTCAGGCCGCCCTCTTTGTTGAAGTGTGTGTGGAACGTGTCCTCGCAGTACACCTCGCTGCACAGCTAACCATAGGACTGGGCATCGTACCTTCCTGCCAGGTGACCGAAGTTCGCAGGCAGATGGGTCACTGGGACCAACGCGGAGAGGCTCCTGCCCTGACCACAGGTCGACCACAGCCGCTGCCCCAGATCGGGTGTTGCAAAGCAGCCCTGTCTGAATCCCCTGCCTCTAGAGGGAGTATTGGACCAACACTTCTAAAAAATGGGGTCCTTGCGGGCAACTCATCAGAGGGACACAAAAAAATCTTTGCCGACTTTCTCCTGAAGTTTACGAGCGTTCACACTTAAGCCTTTTACAATGTCAGCTGTTTAGCTAAACATGAGCTCATGATCTAAATTTACACAATAATGAAGAAATCAGCTACAAGGGGAGACAATCAGCAAAAACAATCAATATGAGAATTAGTTTCCCAAGGCCACCCATCAGATTTTGGAATAATCAGGTGCAAGGCAGAATATATACATAAAACTGGAACTGGAACAAGGAACAAGGATGTTTTCAAAGACTGGTAGGATCTCTAAAACATTTGTAAAGTACATGTCATTGATAAAGCTAAATACTCAAAGGTTGTGTAATACAACAGATTAATCATTGAGAAGAGTGAAATTATGCTGTTTTGAAAACTATGGCAGGTCAGATTTTCTGGCTAATGATATAAGAAGATTTCTCTCAAAAATACACATTATTTCAAAGACTTATTGGCTGTGAAATAAGTGAAGGGTATTTCAAATGGCTTGTCTGCAAAGAAAGGTGAGATGTAGGGAATCACAGAAAGTCGAGGGGAAAATATGTCAATATATACATTGCTATATGGTGAACTAAGCCTTAGGCCAGCAACAATGGAGAGGACCTGACCCTTAGAAACGTACAAGTAAGCTGGAATCTTCAAAAGTTCAAATCTTTCTAAGTAAAAAGATTTATTAAAATGAATAACCAAGTGTTTTAATTGACATCAGATGATCCAAACAACAAACCCTGAGAACATAGAAAAAATATAAATAAAGATATGAGCAGAACTTAATACAACAGAAAACGTATAAAATTGAGGTGATTTAGTAAGTCCAAAGAATATTCTTTGAAAAGATTTAAAAGACACACTTTGATTAAGGAAAACATAAACATATGTAAAGAATATACAGAAAGAATCAGGACAATGTTATAGCAGAGAATATATGAAATGCCAGTAAATTTGAACATTTCTGTAAAGGGGACCATTTCCTAGCTCCTAAAGTTGACCAAAACTGACACAAGAGGAAATCATTGAAGGTCATCATGTCTGCCCTTGGCATTCTTGGAACGCCCTGGCCTCAGAATGCAGCATCGGTAGTCCATGGTAACCTGCGGAGAGGGGGTGGGGCTGAAGGAGGTTGGAACACTGCCCTCACTGAGGGAGTGGGTGTGGCCATCTCTGCTGTGACTGAACAAAGGGCAGGGAAGCAGGGGGCCCAGGGCAGGGCCCTCAGTGCCCGGCAGGACCAGGGGAGTGTCACAAGCATTTGGCCCAGGCCAAAGGGCGCCTTCTTTGACTGCACAGCTTCCCAAACACTCACATTTCCACTCAGGCCGCCCTCTTTGTTGAAGTGTGTGTGGAACGTGTCCTCGCAGTACACCTCGCTGCACAGCTAACCATAGGACTGGGCATCGTACCTTCCTGCCAGGTGACCGAAGTTCGCAGGCAGATGGGTCACTGGGACCAACGCGGAGAGGCTCCTGCCCTGACCACAGGTCGACCACAGCCGCTGCCCCAGATCGGGGGTTGCAAAGCAGCCCTGTCTGAATCCCCTGCCTCTAGAGGGAGTATTGGACCAACACTTCTAAAAAATGGGGTCCTTGCGGGCAACTCATCGGAGGGACACAAAAAAATCTTTGCCGACTTTCTCCTGAAGCTTACGAGCGTTCACACTTAAGCCTTTTACAATGTCAGCTGTTTAGCTAAACATGAGCTCATGATCTAAATTTACACAATAATGAAGAAATCAGCTACAAGGGGAGACAATCAGCAAAAACAATCAATATGAGAATTAGTTTCCCAAGGCCACCCATCAGATGTTGGAATAATCAGGTGCAAGGCAGAATATATACATAAAACTGGAACTGGAACAAGGAACAAGGATGTTTTCAAAGACTGGTAGGATCTCTAAAACATTTGTAAAGTACATGTCATTGATAAAGCTAAATACTCAAAGGTTGTGTAATACAACAGATTAATCATTGAGAAGAGTGAAATTATGCTGTTTTGAAAACTATGGCAGGTCAGATTTTCTGCCTAATGATATAAGAAGATTTCTCTCAAAAATATACATTATTTCAAAGACTTATTGGCTGTGAAATAAGTTAAGGGTATTTCAAATGGCTTGTCTGCAAAGAAAGGTGAGATGTAGGGAATCACAGAAAGTCGAGGGGAAAATATGTCAATATATACATTGCTATATGGTGAACTAAGCCTTAGGCCAGCAACAATGGAGAGGACCTGACCCTTAGAAACTTACAAGTAAGCTGGAATCTTCAAAAGTTCAAATCTTTCTAAGTAAAAAGATTTATTAAAATGAATAACCAAGTGTTTTAATTGACATCAGATGATCAAAACAACAAACCCTGAGAACATAGAAAAAATATAAATAAAGATATGAGCAGAACTTAATACAACAGAAAACGTATAAAATTGAGGTGATTTAGTAAGTCCAAAGAATATTCTTTGAAAAGATTTAAAAGACACACTTTGATTAAGGAAAACATAAACATATGTAAAGAATATACAGAAAGAATCAGGACAATGTTATAGCAGAGAATATATGAAATGCCAGTAAATTTGAACATTTCTGTAAAGGGGACCATTTCCTAGCTCCTAAAGTTGACCAAAACTGACACAAGAGGAAATCATTGAAGGTCATCATGTCTGCCCTTGGCATTCTTGGAACGCCCTGGCCTCAGAATGCAGCATCGGTAGTCCATGGTAACCTGCGGAGAGGGGGTGGGGCTGAAGGAGGTTGGAACACTGCCCTCACTGAGGGAGTGAGTGTGGCCATCTCTGCTGTGACTGAACAAAGGGCAGGGGAGCAGGGGGCCCAGGGCAGGGCCCTCAGAGCCCGGCAGGACCAGGGGAGTGTCACAAGCATTTGGCCCAGGCCAAAGGGCGCCTTCTTTGTCTGCACAGCTTCCCAAACACTCACATTTCCACTCAGGCCGCCCTCTTTGTTGAAGTGTGTGTGGAACGTGTCCTCGCAGTACACCTCGCTGCACAGCTAACCATAGGACTGGGCATCGTACCTTCCTGCCAGGTGACCGAAGTTCGCAGGCAGATGGGTCACTGGGACCAACGCGGAGAGGCTCCTGCCCTGACCACAGGTCGACCACAGCCGCTGCCCCAGATCGGGGGTTGCAAAGCAGCCCTGTCTGAATCCCCTGCCTCTAGAGGGAGTATTGGACCAACACTTCTAAAAAATGGGGTCCTTGCGGGCAACTCATCGGAGGGACACAAAAAAATCTTTGCCGACTTTCTCCTGAAGCTTACGAGCGTTCACACTTAAGCCTTTTACAATGTCAGCTGTTTAGCTAAACATGAGCTCATGATCTAAATTTACACAATAATGAAGAAATCAGCTACAAGGGGAGACAATCAGCAAAAACAATCAATATGAGAATTAGTTTCCCAAGGCCACCCATCAGATGTTGGAATAATCAGGTGCAAGGCAGAATATATACATAAAACTGGAACTGGAACAAGAAACAAGGATGTTTTCAAGGACTGGTAGGATCTCTAAAACATTTGTAAAGTACATGTCATTGATAAAGCTAAATACTCAAAGGTTGTGTAATACAACAGATTAATCATTGAGAAGAGTGAAATTATGCTGTTTTGAAAACTATGGCAGCTCAGATTTTCTGCCTAATGATATAAGAAGATTTCTCTCAAAAATACACATTATTTCAAAGACTTATTGGCTGTGAAATAAGTGAAGGGTATTTCAAATGGCTTGTCTGCAAAGAAAGGTGAGATGTAGGGAATCACAGAAAGTCGAGGGGAAAATATGTCAATATATACATTGCTATAGGGTGAACTAAGCCCTAGGCCAGCAACAATGGAGAGGACCTGACCCTTAGAAACTTACAAGTAAGCTGGAATCTTCAAAAGTTCAAATCTTTATAAGTAAAAAGATTTATTAAAATGAATAACCAAGTGTTTTAATTGACATCAGATGATCAAAACAACAAACCCTGAGAACATAGAAAAAATATAAATAAAGATATGAGCAGAACTTAATACAACAGAAAACGTATAAAATTGAGGTGATTTAGTAAGTCCAAAGAATATTCTTTGAAAAGATTTAAAAGACACACTTTGATTAAGGAAAACATAAACATATGTAAAGAATATACAGAAAGAATCAGGACAATGTTATAGCAGAGAATATATGAAATGCCAGTAAATTTGAACATTTCTGAAAAAGGGGACCATTTCCTAGCTCCTAAAGTTGACCAAAACTGACACAAGAGGAAATCATTGAAGGTCATCATGTCTGCCCTTGGCATTCTTGGAACGCCCTGGCCTCAGAATGCAGCATCGGTAGTCCATGGTAACCTGCGGAGAGGGGGTGGGGCTGAAGGAGGTTGGAACACTGCCCTCACTGAGGGAGTGGGTGTGGCCATCTCTGCTGTGACTGAACAAAGGGCAGGGGAGCAGGGGGCCCAGGGCAGGGCCCTCAGAGCCCGGCAGGACCAGGGGAGTGTCACAAGCATTTGGCCCAGGCCAAAGGGCGCCTTCTTTGTCTGCACAGCTTCCCAAACACTCACATTTCCACTCAGGCCGCCCTCTTTGTTGAAGTGTGTGTGGAACGTGTCCTCGCAGTACACCTCGCTGCACAGCTAACCATAGGACTGGGCATCGTACCTTCCTGCCAGGTGACCGAAGTTCGCAGGCAGATGGGTCACTGGGACCAATGCGGAGAGGCTCCTGCCCTGACCACAGGTCGGCCACAGCCGCTGCCCCAGATCGGGGGTTGCAAAGCAGCCCTGTCTGAATCCCCTGCCTCTAGAGGGAGTATTGGACCAACACTTCTAAAAAATGGGGTCCTTGCGGGCAACTCATCGGAGGGACACAAAAAAATCTTTGCCGACTTTCTCCTGAAGCTTAGGAGCGTTCACACTTAAGCCTTTTACAATGTCAGCTGTTTAGCTAAACATGAGCTCATGATCTAAATTTACACAATAATGAAGAAATCAGCTACAAGGGGAGACAATCAGCAAAAACAATCAATATGAGAATTAGTTTCCCAAGGCCACCCATCAGATGTTGGAATAATCAGGTGCAAGGCAGAATATATACATAAAACTGGAACTGGAACAAGGAACAAGGATGTTTTCCAAGACTGGTAGGATCTCTAAAACATTTGTAAAGTACATGTCATTGATAAAGCTAAATACTCAAAGGTTGTGTAATACAACAGATTAATCATTGAGAAGAGTGAAATTATGCTGTTTTGAAAACTATGGCAGGTCAGATTTTCTGCCTAATGATATAAGAAGATTTCTCTCAAAAATACACATTATTTCAAAGACTTATTGGCTGTGAAATAAGTTAAGGGTATTTCAAATGGCTTGTCTGCAAAGAAAGGTGAGATGTAGGGAATCACAGAAAGTCGAGGGGAAAATATGTCAATATATACATTGCTATATGGTGAACTAAGCCTTAGGCCAGCAACAATGGAGAGGACCTGACCCTTAGAAACTTACAAGTAAGCTGGAATCTTCAAAAGTTCAAATCTTTATAAGTAAAAAGATTTATTAAAATGAATAACCAAGTGTTTTAATTGACATCAGATGATCCAAACAACAAACCCTGAGAACATAGAAAAAATATAAATAAAGATATGAGCAGAACTTAATACAACAGAAAACGTATAAAATTGAGGTGATTTAGTAAGTCCAAAGAATATTCTTTGAAAAGATTTAAAAGACACACTTTGATTAAGGAAAACATAAACATATGTAAAGAATATACAGAAAGAATCAGGACAATGTTATAGCAGAGAATATATGAAATGCCAGTAAATTTGAACATTTCTGTAAAGGGGACCATTTCCTAGCTCCTAAAGTTGACCAAAACTGACACAAGAGGAAATCATTGAAGGTCATCATGTCTGCCCTTGGCATTCTTGGAACGCCCTGGCCTCAGAATGCAGCATCGGTAGTCCATGGTAACCTGCGAAGAGGGGGCGGGGCTGAAGCAGGTTGGAACACTGCCCTCACTGAGGGAGTGGGTGTGGCCATCTCTGCTGTGACTGAACAAAGGGCAGGGGAGCAGGGGGCCCAGGGCAGGGCCCTCAGAGCCCGGCAGGACCAGGGGAGTGTCACAAGCATTTGGCCCAGGCCAAAGGGCGCCTTCTTTGTCTGCACAGCTTCCCAAACACTCACATTTCCACTCAGGCCGCCCTCTTTGTTGAAGTGTGTGTGGAACGTGTCCTCGCAGTACACCTCGCTGCACAGCTAACCATAGGACTGGGCATCGTACCTTCCTGCCAGGTGACCGAAGTTCGCAGGCAGATGGGTCACTGGGACCAACGCGGAGAGGCTCCTGCCCTGACCACAGGTCGACCACAGCCGCTGCCCCAGATCGGGGGTTGCAAAGCAGCCCTGTCTGAATCCCCTGCCTCTAGAGGGAGTATTGGACCAACACTTCTAAAAAATGGGGTCCTTGCGGGCAACTCATCGGAGGGACACAAAAAAATCTTTGCCGACTTTCTCCTGAAGCTTACGAGCGTTCACACTTAAGCCTTTTACAATGTCAGCTGTTTAGCTAAACATGAGCTCATGATCTAAATTTACACAATAATGAAGAAATCAGCTACAAGGGGAGACAATCAGCAAAA
The DNA here is from genome assembly GCF_949752795.1 of Hyperoodon ampullatus. Taxonomy (NCBI): domain Eukaryota; kingdom Metazoa; phylum Chordata; class Mammalia; order Artiodactyla; family Ziphiidae; genus Hyperoodon; species Hyperoodon ampullatus. The sequence continues at coordinate 21,259 of NW_027640919.1, forward strand.
ACAATCAATATGAGAATTAGTTTCCCAAGGCCACCCATCAGATGTTGGAATAATCAGGTGCAAGGCAGAATATATACATAAAACTGGAACTGGAACAAGGAACAAGGATGTTTTCAAAGACTGGTAGGATCTCTAAAACATTTGTAAAGTACATGTCATTGATAAAGCTAAATACTCAAAGGTTGTGTAATACAACAGATTAATCATTGAGAAGAGTGAAATTATGCTGTTTTGAAAACTATGGCAGGTCAGATTTTCTGCCTAATGATATAAGAAGATTTCTCTCAAAAATACACATTATTTCAAAGACTTATTGGCTGTGAAATAAGTGAATGGTATTTCAAATGGCTTGTCTGCAAAGAAAGGTGAGATGTAGGGAATCACAGAAAGTCGAGGGGAAAATATGTCAATATATACATTGCTATATGGTGAACTAAGCCTTAGGCCAGCAACAATGGAGAGGACCTGACCCTTAGAAACTTACAAGTAAGCTGGAATCTTCAAAAGTTCAAATCTTTATAAGTAAAAAGATTTATTAAAATGAATAACCAAGTGTTTTAATTGACATCAGATGATCCAAACAACAAACCCTGAGAACATAGAAAAAATATAAATAAAGATATGAGCAGAACTTAATACAACAGAAAACGTATAAAATTGAGGTGATTTAGTAAGTCCAAAGAATATTCTTTGAAAAGATTTAAAAGACACACTTTGATTAAGGAAAACATAAACATATGTAAAGAATATACAGAAAGAATCAGGACAATGTTATAGCAGAGAATATATGAAATGCCAGTAAATTTGAACATTTCTGAAAAAGGGGACCATTTCCTAGCTCCTAAAGTTGACCAAAACTGACACAAGAGGAAATCATTGAAGGTCATCATGTCTGCCCTTGGCATTCTTGGAACGCCCTGGCCTCAGAATGCAGCATCGGTAGTCCATGGTAACCTGCGGAGAGGGGGCGGGGCTGAAGGAGGTTGGAACACTGCCCTCACTGAGGGAGTGGGTGTGGCCATCTCTGCTGTGACTGAACAAAGGGCAGGGGAGCAGGGGGCCCAGGGCAGGGCCCTCAGAGCCCGGCAGGACCAGGGGAGTGTCACAAGCATTTGGCCCAGGCCAAAGGGCGCCTTCTTTGTCTGCACAGCTTCCCAAACACTCACATTTCCACTCAGGCCGCCCTCTTTGTTGAAGTGTGTGTGGAACGTGTCCTCGCAGTACACCTCGCTGCACAGCTAACCATAGGACTGGGCATCGTACCTTCCTGCCAGGTGACCGAAGTTCGCAGGCAGATGGGTCACTGGGACCAACGCGGAGAGGCTCCTGCCCTGACCACAGGTCGACCACAGCCGCTGCCCCAGATCGGGGGTTGCAAAGCAGCCCTGTCTGAATCCCCTGCCTCTAGAGGGAGTATTGGACCAACACTTCTAAAAAATGGGGTCCTTGCGGGCAACTCATCGGAGGGACACAAAAAAATCTTTGCCGACTTTCTCCTGAAGCTTACGAGCGTTCACACTTAAGCCTTTTACAATGTCAGCTGTTTAGCTAAACATGAGCTCATGATCTAAATTTACACAATAATGAAGAAATCAGCTACAAGGGGAGACAATCAGCAAAAACAATCAATATGAGAATTAGTTTCCCAAGGCCACCCATCAGATGTTGGAATAATCAGGTGCAAGGCAGAATATATACATAAAACTGGAACTGGAACAAGGAACAAGGATGTTTTCAAAGACTGGTAGGATCTCTAAAACATTTGTAAAGTACATGTCATTGATAAAGCTAAATACTCAAAGGTTGTGTAATACAACAGATTAATCATTGAGAAGAGTGAAATTATGCTGTTTTGAAAACTATGGCAGGTCAGATTTTCTGGCTAATGATATAAGAAGATTTCTCTCAAAAATACACATTATTTCAAAGACTTATTGGCTGTGAAATAAGTGAAGGGTATTTCAAATGGCTTGTCTGCAAAGAAAGGTGAGATGTAGGGAATCACAGAAAGTCGAGGGGAAAATATGTCAATATATACATTGCTATATGGTGAACTAAGCCTTAGGCCAGCAACAATGGAGAGGACCTGACCCTTAGAAACTTACAAGTAAGCTGGAATCTTCAAAAGTTCAAATCTTTATAAGGAAAAAGATTTATTAAAATGAATAACCAAGTGTTTTAATTGACATCAGATGATCCAAACAACAAACCCTGAGAACATAGAAAAAATATAAATAAAGATATGAGCAGAACTTAATACAACAGAAAACGTATAAAATTGAGGTGATTTAGTAAGTCCAAAGAATATTCTTTGAAAAGATTTAAAAGACACACTTTGATTAAGGAAAACATAAACATATGTAAAGAATATACAGAAAGAATCAGGACAATGTTATAGCAGAGAATATATGAAATGCCAGTAAATTTGAACATTTCTGTAAAGGGGACCATTTCCTAGCTCCTAAAGTTGACCAAAACTGACACAAGAGGAAATCATTGAAGGTCATCATGTCTGCCCTTGGCATTCTTGGAACGCCCTGGCCTCAGAATGCAGCATCGGTAGTCCATGGTAACCTGCGGAGAGGGGGCGGGGCTGAAGGAGGTTGGAACACTGCCCTCACTGAGGGAGTGGGTGTGGCCATCTCTGCTGTGACTGAACAAAGGGCAGGGGAGCAGGGGGCCCAGGGCAGGGCCCTCAGAGCCCGGCAGGACCAGGGGAGTGTCACAAGCATTTGGCCCAGGCCAAAGGGCGCCTTCTTTGTCTGCACAGCTTCCCAAACACTCACATTTCCACTCAGGCCGCCCTCTTTGTTGAAGTGTGTGTGGAACGTGTCCTCGCAGTACACCTCGCTGCACAGCTAACCATAGGACTGGGCATCGTACCTTCCTGCCAGGTGACCGAAGTTCGCAGGCAGATGGGTCACTGGGACCAACGCGGAGAGGCTCCTGCCCTGACCACAGGTCGACCACAGCCGCTGCCCCAGATCGGGGGTTGCAAAGCAGCCCTGTCTGAATCCCCTGCCTCTAGAGGGAGTATTGGACCAACACTTCTAAAAAATGGGGTCCTTGCGGGCAACTCATCGGAGGGACACAAAAAAATCTTTGCCGACTTTCTCCTGAAGCTTACGAGCGTTCACACTTAAGCCTTTTACAATGTCAGCTGTTTAGCTAAACATGAGCTCATGATCTAAATTTACACAATAATGAAGAAATCAGCTACAAGGGGAGACAATCAGCAAAAACAATCAATATGAGAATTAGTTTCCCAAGGCCACCCATCAGATGTTGGAATAATCAGGTGCAAGGCAGAATATATACATAAAACTGGAACTGGAACAAGGAACAAGGATGTTTTCAAAGACTGGTAGGATCTCTAAAACATTTGTAAAGTACATGTCATTGATAAAGCTAAATACTCAAAGGTTGTGTAATACAACAGATTAATCATTGAGAAGAGTGAAATTATGCTGTTTTGAAAACTATGGCAGGTCAGATTTTCTGGCTAATGATATAAGAAGATTTCTCTCAAAAATACACATTATTTCAAAGACTTATTGGCTGTGAAATAAGTGAAGGGTATTTCAAATGGCTTGTCTGCAAAGAAAGGTGAGATGTAGGGAATCACAGAAAGTCGAGGGGAAAATATGTCAATATATACATTGCTATATGGTGAACTAAGCCTTAGGCCAGCAACAATGGAGAGGACCTGACCCTTAGAAACTTACAAGTAAGCTGGAATCTTCAAAAGTTCAAATCTTTATAAGGAAAAAGATTTATTAAAATGAATAACCAAGTGTTTTAATTGACATCAGATGATCCAAACAACAAACCCTGAGAACATAGAAAAAATATAAATAAAGATATGAGCAGAACTTAATACAACAGAAAACGTATAAAATTGAGGTGATTTAGTAAGTCCAAAGAATATTCTTTGAAAAGATTTAAAAGACACACTTTGATTAAGGAAAACATAAACATATGTAAAGAATATACAGAAAGAATCAGGACAATGTTATAGCAGAGAATATATGAAATGCCAGTAAATTTGAACATTTCTGTAAAGGGGACCATTTCCTAGCTCCTAAAGTTGACCAAAACTGACACAAGAGGAAATCATTGAAGGTCATCATGTCTGCCCTTGGCATTCTTGGAACGCCCTGGCCTCAGAATGCAGCATCGGTAGTCCATGGTAACCTGCGAAGAGGGGGCGGGGCTGAAGCAGGTTGGAACACTGCCCTCACTGAGGGAGTGGGTGTGGCCATCTCTGCTGTGACTGAACAAAGGGCAGGGGAGCAGGGGGCCCAGGGCAGGGCCCTCAGAGCCCGGCAGGACCAGGGGAGTGTCACAAGCATTTGGCCCAGGCCAAAGGGCGCCTTCTTTGTCTGCACAGCTTCCCAAACACTCACATTTCCACTCAGGCCGCCCTCTTTGTTGAAGTGTGTGTGGAACGTGTCCTCGCAGTACACCTCGCTGCACAGCTAACCATAGGACTGGGCATCGTACCTTCCTGCCAGGTGACCGAAGTTCGCAGGCAGATGGGTCACTGGGACCAACGCGGAGAGGCTCCTGCCCTGACCACAGGTCGACCACAGCCGCTGCCCCAGATCGGGGGTTGCAAAGCAGCCCTGTCTGAATCCCCTGCCTCTAGAGGGAGTATTGGACCAACACTTCTAAAAAATGGGGTCCTTGCGGGCAACTCATCGGAGGGACACAAAAAAATCTTTGCCGACTTTCTCCTGAAGCTTACGAGCGTTCACACTTAAGCCTTTTACAATGTCAGCTGTTTAGCTAAACATGAGCTCATGATCTAAATTTACACAATAATGAAGAAATCAGCTACAAGGGGAGACAATCAGCAAAAACAATCAATATGAGAATTAGTTTCCCAAGGCCACCCATCAGATGTTGGAATAATCAGGTGCAAGGCAGAATATATACATAAAACTGGAACTGGAACAAGGAACAAGGATGTTTTCAAAGACTGGTAGGATCTCTAAAACATTTGTAAAGTACATGTCATTGATAAAGCTAAATACTCAAAGGTTGTGTAATACAACAGATTAATCATTGAGAAGAGTGAAATTATGCTGTTTTGAAAACTATGGCAGGTCAGATTTTCTGCCTAATGATATAAGAAGATTTCTCTCAAAAATACACATTATTTCAAAGACTTATTGGCTGTGAAATAAGTGAAGGGTATTTCAAATGGCTTGTCTGCAAAGAAAGGTGAGATGTAGGGAATCACAGAAAGTCGAGGGGAAAATATGTCAATATATACATTGCTATATGGTGAACTAAGCCTTAGGCCAGCAACAATGGAGAGGACCTGACCCTTAGAAACTTACAAGTAAGCTGGAATCTTCAAAAGTTCAAATCTTTATAAGGAAAAAGATTTATTAAAATGAATAACCAAGTGTTTTAATTGACATCAGATGATCCAAACAACAAACCCTGAGAACATAGAAAAAATATAAATAAAGATATGAGCAGAACTTAATACAACAGAAAACGTATAAAATTGAGGTGATTTAGTAAGTCCAAAGAATATTCTTTGAAAAGATTTAAAAGACACACTTTGATTAAGGAAAACATAAACATATGTAAAGAATATACAGAAAGAATCAGGACAATGTTATAGCAGAGAATATATGAAATGCCAGTAAATTTGAACATTTCTGAAAAAGGGGACCATTTCCTAGCTCCTAAAGTTGACCAAAACTGACACAAGAGGAAATCATTGAAGGTCATCATGTCTGCCCTTGGCATTCTTGGAACGCCCTGGCCTCAGAATGCAGCATCGGTAGTCCATGGTAACCTGCGGAGAGGGGGCGGGGCTGAAGGAGGTTGGAACACTGCCCTCACTGAGGGAGTGGGTGTGGCCATCTCTGCTGTGACTGAACAAAGGGCAGGGGAGCAGGGGGCCCAGGGCAGGGCCCTCAGAGCCCGGCAGGACCAGGGGAGTGTCACAAGCATTTGGCCCAGGCCAAAGGGCGCCTTCTTTGTCTGCACAGCTTCCCAAACACTCACATTTCCACTCAGGCCGCCCTCTTTGTTGAAGTGTGTGTGGAACGTGTCCTCGCAGTACACCTCGCTGCACAGCTAACCATAGGACTGGGCATCGTACCTTCCTGCCAGGTGACCGAAGTTCGCAGGCAGATGGGTCACTGGGACCAACGCGGAGAGGCTCCTGCCCTGACCACAGGTCGACCACAGCCGCTGCCCCAGATCGGGGGTTGCAAAGCAGCCCTGTCTGAATCCCCTGCCTCTAGAGGGAGTATTGGACCAACACTTCTAAAAAATGGGGTCCTTGCGGGCAACTCATCGGAGGGACACAAAAAAATCTTTGCCGACTTTCTCCTGAAGCTTACGAGCGTTCACACTTAAGCCTTTTACAATGTCAGCTGTTTAGCTAAACATGAGCTCATGATCTAAATTTACACAATAATGAAGAAATCAGCTACAAGGGGAGACAATCAGCAAAAACAATCAATATGAGAATTAGTTTCCCAAGGCCACCCATCAGATGTTGGAATAATCAGGTGCAAGGCAGAATATATACATAAAACTGGAACTGGAACAAGGAACAAGGATGTTTTCCAAGACTGGTAGGATCTCTAAAACATTTGTAAAGTACATGTCATTGATAAAGCTAAATACTCAAAGGTTGTGTAATACAACAGATTAATCATTGAGAAGAGTGAAATTATGCTGTTTTGAAAACTATGGCAGGTCAGATTTTCTGGCTAATGATATAAGAAGATTTCTCTCAAAAATACACATTATTTCAAAGACTTATTGGCTGTGAAATAAGTGAAGGGTATTTCAAATGGCTTGTCTGCAAAGAAAGGTGAGATGTAGGGAATCACAGAAAGTCGAGGGGAAAATATGTCAATATATACATTGCTATATGGTGAACTAAGCCTTAGGCCAGCAACAATGGAGAGGACCTGACCCTTAGAAACTTACAAGTAAGCTGGAATCTTCAAAAGTTCAAATCTTTATAAGTAAAAAGATTTATTAAAATGAATAACCAAGTGTTTTAATTGACATCAGATGATCCAAACAACAAACCCTGAGAACATAGAAAAAATATAAATAAAGATATGAGCAGAACTTAATACAACAGAAAACGTATAAAATTGAGGTGATTTAGTAAGTCCAAAGAATATTCTTTGAAAAGATTTAAAAGACACACTTTGATTAAGGAAAACATAAACATATGTAAAGAATATACAGAAAGAATCAGGACAATGTTATAGCAGAGAATATATGAAATGCCAGTAAATTTGAACATTTCTGTAAAGGGGACCATTTCCTAGCTCCTAAAGTTGACCAAAACTGACACAAGAGGAAATCATTGAAGGTCATCATGTCTGCCCTTGGCATTCTTGGAACGCCCTGGCCTCAGAATGCAGCATCGGTAGTCCATGGTAACCTGCGGAGAGGGGGCGGGGCTGAAGCAGGTTGGAACACTGCCCTCACTGAGGGAGTGGGTGTGGCCATCTCTGCTGTGACTGAACAAAGGGCAGGGGAGCAGGGGGCCCAGGGCAGGGCCCTCAGAGCCCGGCAGGACCAGGGGAGTGTCACAAGCATTTGGCCCAGGCCAAAGGGCGCCTTCTTTGTCTGCACAGCTTCCCAAACACTCACATTTCCACTCAGGCCGCCCTCTTTGTTGAAGTGTGTGTGGAACGTGTCCTCGCAGTACACCTCGCTGCACAGCTAACCATAGGACTGGGCATCGTACCTTCCTGCCAGGTGACCGAAGTTCGCAGGCAGATGGGTCGCTGGGACCAACGCGGAGAGGCTCCTGCCCTGACCACAGGTCGACCACAGCCGCTGCCCCAGATCGGGGGTTGCAAAGCAGCCCTGTCTGAATCCCCTGCCTCTAGAGGGAGTATTGGACCAACACTTCTAAAAAATGGGGTCCTTGCGGGCAACTCATCGGAGGGACACAAAAAAATCTTTGCCGACTTTCTCCTGAAGCTTACGAGCGTTCACACTTAAGCCTTTTACAATGTCAGCTGTTTAGCTAAACATGAGCTCATGATCTAAATTTACACAATAATGAAGAAATCAGCTACAAGGGGAGACAATCAGCAAAAACAATCAATATGAGAATTAGTTTCCCAAGGCCACCCATCAGATGTTGGAATAATCAGGTGCAAGGCAGAATATATACATAAAACTGGAACTGGAACAAGGAACAAGGATGTTTTCCAAGACTGGTAGGATCTCTAAAACATTTGTAAAGTACATGTCATTGATAAAGCTAAATACTCAAAGGTTGTGTAATACAACAGATTAATCATTGAGAAGAGTGAAATTATGCTGTTTTGAAAACTATGGCAGGTCAGATTTTCTGGCTAATGATATAAGAAGATTTCTCTCAAAAATACACATTATTTCAAAGACTTATTGGCTGTGAAATAAGTGAAGGGTATTTCAAATGGCTTGTCTGCAAAGAAAGGTGAGATGTAGGGAATCACAGAAAGTCGAGGGGAAAATATGTCAATATATACATTGCTATATGGTGAACTAAGCCTTAGGCCAGCAACAATGGAGAGGACCTGACCCTTAGAAACTTACAAGTAAGCTGGAATCTTCAAAAGTTCAAATCTTTATAAGGAAAAAGATATATTAAAATGAATAACCAAGTGTTTTAATTGACATCAGATGATCCAAACAACAAACCCTGAACACATAGAAAAAATATAAATAAAGATATGAGCAGAACTTAATACAACAGAAAACGTATAAAATTGAGGTGATTTAGTAAGTCCAAAGAATATTCTTTGAAAAGATTTAAAAGACACACTTTGATTAAGGAAAACATAAACATATGTAAAGAATATACAGAAAGAATCAGGACAATGTTATAGCAGAGAATATATGAAATGCCAGTAAATTTGAACATTTCTGAAAAAGGGGACCATTTCCTAGCTCCTAAAGTTGACCAAAACTGACACAAGAGGAAATCATTGAAGGTCATCATGTCTGCCCTTGGCATTCTTGGAACGCCCTGGCCTCAGAATGCAGCATCGGTAGTCCATGGTAACCTGCGGAGAGGGGGCGGGGCTGAAGGAGGTTGGAACACTGCCCTCACTGAGGGAGTGGGTGTGGCCATCTCTGCTGTGACTGAACAAAGGGCAGGGGAGCAGGGGGCCCAGGGCAGGGCCCTCAGAGCCCGGCAGGACCAGGGGAGTGTCACAAGCATTTGGCCCAGGCCAAAGGGCGCCTTCTTTGTCTGCACAGCTTCCCAAACACTCACATTTCCACTCAGGCCGCCCTCTTTGTTGAAGTGTGTGTGGAACGTGTCCTCGCAGTACACCTCGCTGCACAGCTAACCATAGGACTGGGCATCGTACCTTCCTGCCAGGTGACCGAAGTTCGCAGGCAGATGGGTCACTGGGACCAACGCGGAGAGGCTCCTGCCCTGACCACAGGTCGACCACAGCCGCTGCCCCAGATCGGGGGTTGCAAAGCAGCCCTGTCTGAATCCCCTGCCTCTAGAGGGTGTGTTGGACCAACACTTCTAAAAAATGGGGTCCTTGCGGGCAACTCATCGGAGGGACACAAAAAAATCTTTGCCGACTTTCTCCTGAAGCTTACGAGCGTTCACACTTAAGCCTTTTACAATGTCAGCTGTTTAGCTAAACATGAGCTCATGATCTAAATTTACACAATAATGAAGAAATCAGCTACAAGGGGAGACAATCAGCAAAAACAATCAATATGAGAATTAGTTTCCCAAGGCCACCCATCAGATGTTGGAATAATCAGGTGCAAGGCAGAATATATACATAAAACTGGAACTGGAACAAGGAACAAGGATGTTTTCAAAGACTGGTAGGATCTCTAAAACATTTGTAAAGTACATGTCATTGATAAAGCTAAATACTCAAAGGTTGTGTAATACAACAGATTAATCATTGAGAAGAGTGAAATTATGCTGTTTTGAAAACTATGGCAGGTCAGATTTTCTGGCTAATGATATAAGAAGATTTCTCTCAAAAATACACATTATTTCAAAGACTTATTGGCTGTGAAATAAGTGAAGGGTATTTCAAATGGCTTGTCTGCAAAGAAAGGTGAGATGTAGGGAATCACAGAAAGTCGAGGGGAAAATATGTCAATATATACATTGCTATATGGTGAACTAAGCCTTAGGCCAGCAACAATGGAGAGGACCTGACCCTTAGAAACTTACAAGTAAGCTGGAATCTTCAAAAGTTCAAATCTTTATAAGTAAAAAGATTTATTAAAATGAATAACCAAGTGTTTTAATTGACATCAGATGATCCAAACAACAAACCCTGAGAACATAGAAAAAATATAAATAAAGATATGAGCAGAACTTAATACAACAGAAAACGTATAAAATTGAGGTGATTTAGTAAGTCCAAAGAATATTCTTTGAAAAGATTTAAAAGACACACTTTGATTAAGGAAAACATAAACATATGTAAAGAATATACAGAAAGAATCAGGACAATGTTATAGCAGAGAATATATGAAATGCCAGTAAATTTGAACATTTCTGTAAAGGGGACCATTTCCTAGCTCCTAAAGTTGACCAAAACTGACACAAGAGGAAATCATTGAAGGTCATCATGTCTGCCCTTGGCATTCTTGGAACGCCCTGGCCTCAGAATGCAGCATCGGTAGTCCATGGTAACCTGCGGAGAGGGGGTGGGGCTGAAGGAGGTTGGAACACTGCCCTCACTGAGGGAGTGGGTGTGGCCATCTCTGCTGTGACTGAACAAAGGGCAGGGGAGCAGGGGGCCCAGGGCAGGGCCCTCAGAGCCCGGCAGGACCAGGGGAGTGTCACAAGCATTTGGCCCAGGCCAAAGGGCGCCTTCTTTGTCTGCACAGCTTCCCAAACACTCACATTTCCACTCAGGCCGCCCTCTTTGTTGAAGTGTGTGTGGAACGTGTCCTCGCAGTACACCTCGCTGCACAGCTAACCATAGGACTGGGCATCGTACCTTCCTGCCAGGTGACCGAAGTTCGCAGGCAGATGGGTCACTGGGACCAATGCGGAGAGGCTCCTGCCCTGACCACAGGTCGACCACAGCCGCTGCCCCAGATCGGGGGTTGCAAAGCAGCCCTGTCTGAATCCCCTGCCTCTAGAGGGAGTATTGGACCAACACTTCTAAAAAATGGGGTCCTTGCGGGCAACTCATCGGAGGGACACAAAAAAATCTTTGCCGACTTTCTCCTGAAGCTTACGAGCGTTCACACTTAAGCCTTTTACAATGTCAGCTGTTTAGCTAAACATGAGCTCATGATCTAAATTTACACAATAATGAAGAAATCAGCTACAAGGGGAGACAATCAGCAAAAACAATCAATATGAGAATTAGTTTCCCAAGGCCACCCATCAGATGTTGGAATAATCAGGTGCAAGGCAGAATATATACATAAAACTGGAACTGGAACAAGGAACAAGGATGTTTTCAAAGACTGGTAGGATCTCTAAAACATTTGTAAAGTACATGTCATTGATAAAGCTAAATACTCAAAGGTTGTGTAATACAACAGATTAATCATTGAGAAGAGTGAAATTATGCTGTTTTGAAAACTATGGCAGGTCAGATTTTCTGCCTAATGATATAAGAAGATTTCTCTCAAAAATACACATTATTTCAAAGACTTATTGGCTGTGAAATAAGTGAAGGGTATTTCAAATGGCTTGTCTGCAAAGAAAGGTGAGATGTAGGGAATCACAGAAAGTCGAGGGGAAAATATGTCAATATATACATTGCTATATGGTGAACTAAGCCTTAGGCCAGCAACAATGGAGAGGACCTGACCCTTAGAAACATACAAGTAAGCTGGAATCTTCAAAAGTTCAAATCTTTATAAGTAAAAAGATTTATTAAAATGAATAACCAAGTGTTTTAATTGACATCAGATGATCAAAACAACAAACCCTGAGAACATAGAAAAAATATAAATAAAGATATGAGCAGAACTTAATACAACAGAAAACGTATAAAATTGAGGTGATTTAGTAAGTCCAAAGAATATTCTTTGAAAAGATTTAAAAGACACACTTTGATTAAGGAAAACATAAACATATGTAAAGAATATACAGAAAGAATCAGGACAATGTTATAGCAGAGAATATATGAAATGCCAGTAAATTTGAACATTTCTGTAAAGGGGACCATTTCCTAGCTCCTAAAGTTGACCAAAACTGACACAAGAGGAAATCATTGAAGGTCATCATGTCTGCCCTTGGCATTCTTGGAACGCCCTGGCCTCAGAATGCAGCATCGGTAGTCCATGGTAACCTGCGAAGAGGGGGCGGGGCTGAAGGAGGTTGGAACACTGCCCTCACTGAGGGAGTGGGTGTGGCCATCTCTGCTGTGACTGAACAAAGGGCAGGGGAGCAGGGGGCCCAGGGCAGGGCCCTCAGAGCCCGGCAGGACCAGGGGAGTGTCACAAGCATTTGGCCCAGGCCAAAGGGCGCCTTCTTTGTCTGCACAGCTTCCCAAACACTCACATTTCCACTCAGGCCGCCCTCTTTTTTGAAGTGTGTGTGGAACGTGTCCTCGCAGTACACCTCGCTGCACAGCTAACCATAGGACTGGGCATCGTACCTTCCTGCCAGGTGACCGAAGTTCGCAGGCAGATGGGTCACTGGGACCAACGCGGAGAGGCTCCTGCCCTGACCACAGGTCGACCACAGCCGCTGCCCCAGATCGGGGGTTGCAAAGCAGCCCTGTCTGAATCCCCTGCCTCTAGAGGGAGTATTGGACCAACACTTCTAAAAAATGGGGTCCTTGCGGGCAACTCATCGGAGGGACACAAAAAAATCTTTGCCGACTTTCTCCTGAAGCTTACGAGCGTTCACACTTAAGCCTTTTACAATGTCAGCTGTTTAGCTAAACATGAGCTCATGATCTAAATTTACACAATAATGAAGAAATCAGCTACAAGGGGAGACAATCAGCAAAAACAATCAATATGAGAATTAGTTTCCCAAGGCCACCCATCAGATGTTGGAATAATCAGGTGCAAGGCAGAATATATACATAAAACTGGAACTGGAACAAGGAACAAGGATGTTTTCAAAGACTGGTAGGATCTCTAAAACATTTGTAAAGTACATGTCATTGATAAAGCTAAATACTCAAAGGTTGTGTAATACAACAGATTAATCATTGAGAAGAGTGAAATTATGCTGTTTTGAAAACTATGGCAGGTCAGATTTTCTGCCTAATGATATAAGAAGATTTCTCTCAAAAATACACATTATTTCAAAGACTTATTGGCTGTGAAATAAGTGAAGGGTATTTCAAATGGCTTGTCTGCAAAGAAAGGTGAGATGTAGGGAATCACAGAAAGTCGAGGGGAAAATATGTCAATATATACATTGCTATATGGTGAACTAAGCCTTAGGCCAGCAACAATGGACAGGACCTGACCCTTAGAAACTTACAAGTAAGCTGGAATCTTCAAAAGTTCAAATCTTTATAAGTAAAAAGATTTATTAAAATGAATAACCAAGTGTTTTAATTGACATCAGATGATCCAAACAACAAACCCTGAGAACATAGAAAAAATATAAATAAAGATATGAGGAGAACTTAATACAACAGAAAACGTATAAAATTGAGGTGATTTAGTAAGTCCAAAGAATATTCTTTGAAAAGATTTAAAAGACACACTTTGATTAAGGAAAACATAAACATATGTAAAGAATATACAGAAAGAATCAGGACAATGTTATAGCAGAGAATATATGAAATGCCAGTAAATTTGAACATTTCTGAAAAAGGGGACCATTTCCTAGCTCCTAAAGTTGACCAAAACTGACACAAGAGGAAATCATTGAAGGTCATCATGTCTGCCCTTGGCATTCTTGGAACGCCCTGGCCTCAGAATGCAGCATCGGTAGTCCATGGTAACCTGCGAAGAGGGGGCGGGGCTGAAGGAGGTTGGAACACTGCCCTCACTGAGGGAGTGGGTGTGGCCATCTCTGCTGTGACTGAACAAAGGGCAGGGGAGCAGGGGGCCCAGGGCAGGGCCCTCAGAGCCCGGCAGGACCAGGGGAGTGTCACAAGCATTTGGCCCAGGCCAAAGGGCGCCTTCTTTGTCTGCACAGCTTCCCAAACACTCACATTTCCACTCAGGCCGCCCTCTTTGTTGAAGTGTGTGTGGAACGTGTCCTCGCAGTACACCTCGCTGCACAGCTAACCATAGGACTGGGCATCGTACCTTCCTGCCAGGTGACCGAAGTTCGCAGGCAGATGGGTCACTGGGACCAACGCGGAGAGGCTCCTGCCCTGACCACAGGTCGACCACAGCCGCTGCCCCAGATCGGGGGTTGCAAAGCAGCCCTGTCTGAATCCCCTGCCTCTAGAGGGAGTATTGGACCAACACTTCTAAAAAATGGGGTCCTTGCGGGCAACTCATCGGAGGGACACAAAAAAATCTGTGCCGACTTTCTCCTGAAGCTTACGAGCGTTCACACTTAAGCCTTTTACAATGTCAGCTGTTTAGCTAAACATGAGCTCATGATCTAAATTTACACAATAATGAAGAAATCAGCTACAAGGGGAGACAATCAGCAAAAACAATCAATATGAGAATTAGTTTCCCAAGGCCACCCATCAGATGTTGGAATAATCAGGTGCAAGGCAGAATATATACATAAAACTGGAACTGGAACAAGGAACAAGGATGTTTTCAAAGACTGGTAGGATCTCTAAAACATTTGTAAAGTACATGTCATTGATAAAGCTAAATACTCAAAGGTTGTGTAATACAACAGATTAATCATTGAGAAGAGTGAAATTATGCTGTTTTGAAAACTATGGCAGGTCAGATTTTCTGCCTAATGATATAAGAAGATTTCTCTCAAAAATACACATTATTTCAAAGACTTATTGGCTGTGAAATAAGTGAAGGGTATTTCAAATGGCTTGTCTGCAAAGAAAGGTGAGATGTAGGGAATCACAGAAAGTCGAGGGGAAAATATGTCAATATATACATTGCTATATGGTGAACTAAGCCTTAGGCCAGCAACAATGGAGAGGACCTGACCCTTAGAAACTTACAAGTAAGCTGGAATCTTCAAAAGTTCAAATCTTTATAAGTAAAAAGATTTATTAAAATGAATAACCAAGTGTTTTAATTGACATCAGATGATCAAAACAACAAACCCTGAGAACATAGAAAAAATATAAATAAAGATATGAGCAGAACTTAATACAACAGAAAACGTATAAAATTGAGGTGATTTAGTAAGTCCAAAGAATATTCTTTGAAAAGATTTAAAAGACACACTTTGATTAAGGAAAACATAAACATATGTAAAGAATATACAGAAAGAATCAGGACAATGTTATAGGAGAGAATATATGAAATGCCAGTAAATTTGAACATTTCTGTAAAGGGGACCATTTCCTAGCTCCTAAAGTTGACCAAAACTGACACAAGAGGAAATCATTGAAGGTCATCATGTCTGCCCTTGGCATTCTTGGAACGCCCTGGCCTCAGAATGCAGCATCGGTAGTCCATGGCAACCTGCGAAGAGGGGGCGGGGCTGAAGCAGGTTGGAGCACTGCCCTCACTGAGGGAGTGGGTGTGGCCATCTCTGCTGTGACTGAACAAAGGGCAGGGGAGCAGGGGGCCCAGGGCAGGGCCCTCAGAGCCCGGCAGGACCAGGGGAGTATCACAAGCATTTGGCCCAGGCCAAAGGGCGCCTTCTTTGTCTGCACAGCTTCCCAAACACTCACATTTCCACTCAGGCCGCCCTCTTTGTTGAAGTGTGTGTGGAACGTGTCCTCGCAGTACACCTCGCTGCACAGCTAACCATAGGACTGGGCATCGTACCTTCCTGCCAGGTGACCGAAGTTCGCAGGCAGATGGGTCACTGGGACCAACGCGGAGAGGCTCCTGCCCTGACCACAGGTCGACCACAGCCGCTGCCCCAGATCGGGGGTTGCAAAGCAGCCCTGTCTGAATCCCCTGCCTCTAGAGGGAGTATTGGACCAACACTTCTAAAAAATGGGGTCCTTGCGGGCAACTCATCGGAGGGACACAAAAAAATCTTTGCCGACTTTCTCCTGAAGCTTACGAGCGTTCACACTTAAGCCTTTTACAATGTCAGCTGTTTAGCTAAACATGAGCTCATGATCTAAATTTACACAATAATGAAGAAATCAGCTACAAGGGGAGACAATCAGCAAAAACAATCAATATGAGAATTAGTTTCCCAAGGCCACCCATCAGATGTTGGAATAATCAGGTGCAAGGCAGAATATATACATAAAACTGGAACTGGAACAAGGAACAAGGATGTTTTCCAAGACTGGTAGGATCTCTAAAACATTTGTAAAGTACATGTCATTGATAAAGCTAAATACTCAAAGGTTGTGTAATACAACAGATTAATCATTGAGAAGAGTGAAATTATGCTGTTTTGAAAACTATGGCAGGTCAGATTTTCTGCCTAATGATATAAGAAGATTTCTCTCAAAAATACACATTATTTCAAAGACTTATTGGCTGTGAAATAAGTGAAGGGTATTTCAAATGGCTTGTCTGCAAAGAAAGGTGAGATGTAGGGAATCACAGAAAGTCGAGGGGAAAATATGTCAATATATACATTGCTATATGGTGAACTAAGCCTTAGGCCAGCAACAATGGAGAGGACCTGACCCTTAGAAACTTACAAGTAAGCTGGAATCTTCAAAAGTTCAAATCTTTATAAGTAAAAAGATTTATTAAAATGAATAACCAAGTGTTTTAATTGACATCAGATGATCAAAACAACAAACCCTGAGAACATAGAAAAATATAAATAAAGATATGAGCAGAACTTAATACAACAGAAAACGTATAAAATTGAGGTGATTTAGTAAGTCCAAAGAATATTCTTTGAAAAGATTTAAAAGACACACTTTGATTAAGGAAAACATAAACATATGTAAAGAATATACAGAAAGAATCAGGACAATGTTATAGCAGAGAATATATGAAATGCCAGTAAATTTGAACATTTCTGAAAAAGGGGACCATTTCCTAGCTCCTAAAGTTGACCAAAACTGACACAAGAGGAAATCATTGAAGGTCATCATGTCTGCCCTTGGCATTCTTGGAACGCCCTGGCCTCAGAATGCAGCATCGGTAGTCCATGGTAACCTGCGGAGAGGGGGTGGGGCTGAAGGAGGTTGGAACACTGCCCTCACTGAGGGAGTGGGTGTGGCCATCTCTGCTGTGACTGAACAAAGGGCAGGGGAGCAGGGGGCCCAGGGCAGGGCCCTCAGAGCCCGGCAGGACCAGGGGAGTGTCACAAGCATTTGGCCCAGGCCAAAGGTCGCCTTCTTTGTCTGCACAGCTTCCCAAACACTCACATTTCCACTCAGGCCGCCCTCTTTGTTGAAGTGTGTGTGGAACGTGTCCTCGCAGTACACCTCGCTGCACAGCTAACCATAGGACTGGGCATCGTACCTTCCTGCCAGGTGACCGAAGTTCGCAGGCAGATGGGTCACTGGGACCAACGCGGAGAGGTTCCTGCCCTGACCACAGGTCGACCACAGCCGCTGCCCCAGATCGGGGGTTGCAAAGCAGCCCTGTCTGAATCCCCTGCCTCTAGAGGGAGTATTGGACCAACACTTCTAAAAAATGGGGTCCTTGCGGGCAACTCATCGGAGGGACACAAAAAAATCTTTGCCGACTTTCTCCTGAAGCTTACGAGCGTTCACACTTAAGCCTTTTACAATGTCAGCTGTTTAGCTAAACATGAGCTCATGATCTAAATTTACACAATAATGAAGAAATCAGCTACAAGGGGAGACAATCAGCAAAAACAATCAATATGAGAATTAGTTTCCCAAGGCCACCCATCAGATGTTGGAATAATCAGGTGCAAGGCAGAATATATACATAAAACTGGAACTGGAACAAGGAACAAGGATGTTTTCAAAGACTGGTAGGATCTCTAAAACATTTGTAAAGTACATGTCATTGATAAAGCTAAATACTCAAAGGTTGTGTAATACAACAGATTAATCATTGAGAAGAGTGAAATTATGCTGTTTTGAAAACTATGGCAGGTCAGATTTTCTGCCTAATGATATAAGAAGATTTCTCTCAAAAATACACATTATTTCAAAGACTTATTGGCTGTGAAATAAGTGAAGGGTATTTCAAATGGCTTGTCTGCAAAGAAAGGTGAGATGTAGGGAATCACAGAAAGTCGAGGGGAAAATATGTCAATATATACATTGCTATATGGTGAACTAAGCCTTAGGCCAGCAACAATGGAGAGGACCTGACCCTTAGAAACTTACAAGTAAGCTGGAATCTTCAAAAGTTCAAATCTTTATAAGTAAAAAGATTTATTAAAATGAATAACCAAGTGTTTTAATTGACATCAGATGATCAAAACAACAAACCCTGAGAACATAGAAAAACTATAAATAAAGATATGAGCAGAACTTAATACAACAGAAAACGTATAAAATTGAGGTGATTTAGTAAGTCCAAAGAATATTCTTTGAAAAGATTTAAAAGACACACTTTGATTAAGGAAAACATAAACATATGTAAAGAATATACAGAAAGAATCAGGACAATGTTATAGCAGAGAATATATGAAATGCCAGTAAATTTGAACATTTCTGTAAAGGGGACCATTTCCTAGCTCCTAAAGTTGACCAAAACTGACACAAGAGGAAATCATTGAAGGTCATCATGTCTGCCCTTGGCATTCTTGGAACGCCCTGGCCTCAGAATGCAGCATCGGTAGTCCATGGTAACCTGCGAAGAGGGGGCGGGGCTGAAGCAGGTTGGAACACTGCCCTCACTGAGGGAGTGGGTGTGGCCATCTCTGCTGTGACTGAACAAAGGGCAGGGGAGCAGGGGGCCCAGGGCAGGGCCCTCAGAGCCCGGCAGGACCAGGGGAGTGTCACAAGCATTTGGCCCAGGCCAAAGGGCGCCTTCTTTGTCTGCACAGCTTCCCAAACACTCACATTTCCACTCAGGCCGCCCTCTTTGTTGAAGTGTGTGTGGAACGTGTCCTCGCAGTACACCTCGCTGCACAGCTAACCATAGGACTGGGCATCGTACCTTCCTGCCAGGTGACCGAAGTTCGCAGGCAGATGGGTCACTGGGACCAACGCGGAGAGGCTCCTGCCCTGACCACAGGTCGACCACAGCCGCTGCCCCAGATCGGGGGTTGCAAAGCAGCCCTGTCTGAATCCCCTGCCTCTAGAGGGAGTATTGGACCAACACTTCTAAAAAATGGGGTCCTTGCGGGCAACTCATCGGAGGGACACAAAAAAATCTTTGCCGACTTTCTCCTGAAGCTTACGAGCGTTCACACTTAAGCCTTTTACAATGTCAGCTGTTTAGCTAAACATGAGCTCATGATCTAAATTTACACAATAATGAAGAAATCAGCTACAAGGGGAGACAATCAGCAAAAACAATCAATATGAGAATTAGTTTCCCAAGGCCACCCATCAGATGTTGGAATAATCAGGTGCAAGGCAGAATATATACATAAAACTGGAACTGGAACAAGGAACAAGGATGTTTTCAAAGACTGGTAGGATCTCTAAAACATTTGTAAAGTACATGTCATTGATAAAGCTAAATACTCAAAGGTTGTGTAATACAACAGATTAATCATTGAGAAGAGTGAAATTATGCTGTTTTGAAAACTATGGCAGGTCAGATTTTCTGGCTAATGATATAAGAAGATTTCTCTCAAAAATACACATTATTTCAAAGACTTATTGGCTGTGAAATAAGTGAAGGGTATTTCAAATGGCTTGTCTGCAAAGAAAGGTGAGATGTAGGGAATCACAGAAAGTCGAGGGGAAAATATGTCAATATATACATTGCTATATGGTGAACTAAGCCTTAGGCCAGCAACAATGGAGAGGACCTGACCCTTAGAAACTTACAAGTAAGCTGGAATCTTCAAAAGTTCAAATCTTTATAAGTAAAAAGATTTATTAAAATGAATAACCAAGTGTTTTAATTGACATCAGATGATCAAAACAACAAACCCTGAGAACATAGAAAAAATATAAATAAAGATATGAGCAGAACTTAATACAACAGAAAACGTATAAAATTGAGGTGATTTAGTAAGTCCAAAGAATATTCTTTGAAAAGATTTAAAAGACACACTTTGATTAAGGAAAACATAAACATATGTAAAGAATATACAGAAAGAATCAGGACAATGTTATAGCAGAGAATATATGAAATGCCAGTAAATTTGAACATTTCTGTAAAGGGGACCATTTCCTAGCTCCTAAAGTTGACCAAAACTGACACAAGAGGAAATCATTGAAGGTCATCATGTCTGCCCTTGGCATTCTTGGAACGCCCTGGCCTCAGAATGCAGCATCGGTAGTCCATGGTAACCTGCGGAGAGGGGGCGGGGCTGAAGCAGGTTGGAACACTGCCCTCACTGAGGGAGTGGGTGTGGCCATCTCTGCTGTGACTGAACAAAGGGCAGGGGAGCAGGGGGCCCAGGGCAGGGCCCTCAGAGCCCGGCAGGACCAGGGGAGTGTCACAAGCATTTGGCCCAGGCCAAAGGGCGCCTTCTTTGTCTGCACAGCTTCCCAAACACTCACATTTCCACTCAGGCCGCCCTCTTTGTTGAAGTGTGTGTGGAACGTGTCCTCGCAGTACACCTCGCTGCACAGCTAACCATAGGACTGGGCATCGTACCTTCCTGCCAGGTGACCGAAGTTCGCAGGCAGATGGGTCACTGGGACCAATGCGGAGAGGCTCCTGCCCTGACCACAGGTCGACCACAGCCGCTGCCCCAGATCGGGGGTTGCAAAGCAGCCCTGTCTGAATCCCCTGCCTCTAGAGGGAGTATTGGACCAACACTTCTAAAAAATGGGGTCCTTGCGGGCAACTCATCGGAGGGACACAAAAAAATCTTTGCCGACTTTCTCCTGAAGCTTACGAGCGTTCACACTTAAGCCTTTTACAATGTCAGCTGTTTAGCTAAACATGAGCTCATGATCTAAATTTACACAATAATGAAGAAATCACCTACAAGGGGAGACAATCAGCAAAAACAATCAATATGAGAATTAGTTTCCCAAGGCCACCCATCAGATGTTGGAATAATCAGGTGCAAGGCAGAATATATACATAAAACTGGAACTGGAACAAGGAACAAGGATGTTTTCAAAGACTGGTAGGATCTCTAAAACATTTGTAAAGTACATGTCATTGATAAAGCTAAATACTCAAAGGTTGTGTAATACAACAGATTAATCATTGAGAAGAGTGAAATTATGCTGTTTTGAAAACTATGGCAGGTCAGATTTTCTGCCTAATGATATAAGAAGATTTCTCTCAAAAATACACATTATTTCAAAGACTTATTGGCTGTGAAATAAGTGAAGGGTATTTCAAATGGCTTGTCTGCAAAGAAAGGTGAGATGTAGGGAATCACAGAAAGTCGAGGGGAAAATATGTCAATATATACATTGCTATATGGTGAACTAAGCCTTAGGCCAGCAACAATGGAGAGGACCTGACCCTTAGAAACTTACAAGTAAGCTGGAATCTTCAAAAGTTCAAATCTTTATAAGTAAAAAGATTTATTAAAATGAATAACCAAGTGTTTTAATTGACATCAGATGATCAAAACAACAAACCCTGAGAACATAGAAAAACTATAAATAAAGATATGAGCAGAACTTAATACAACAGAAAACGTATAAAATTGAGGTGATTTAGTAAGTCCAAAGAATATTCTTTGAAAAGATTTAAAAGACACACTTTGATTAAGGAAAACATAAACATATGTAAAGAATATACAGAAAGAATCAGGACAATGTTATAGCAGAGAATATATGAAATGCCAGTAAATTTGAACATTTCTGTAAAGGGGACCATTTCCTAGCTCCTAAAGTTGACCAAAACTGACACAAGAGGAAATCATTGAAGGTCATCATGTCTGCCCTTGGCATTCTTGGAACGCCCTGGCCTCAGAATGCAGCATCGGTAGTCCATGGTAACCTGCGGAGAGGGGGCGGGGCTGAAGCAGGTTGGAACACTGCCCTCACTGAGGGAGTGGGTGTGGCCATCTCTGCTGTGACTGAACAAAGGGCAGGGGAGCAGGGGGCCCAGGGCAGGGCCCTCAGAGCCCGGCAGGACCAGGGGAGTGTCACAAGCATTTGGCCCAGGCCAAAGGGCGCCTTCTTTGTCTGCACAGCTTCCCAAACACTCACATTTCCACTCAGGCCGCCCTCTTTGTTGAAGTGTGTGTGGAACGTGTCCTCGCAGTACACCTCGCTGCACAGCTAACCATAGGACTGGGCATCGTACCTTCCTGCCAGGTGACCGAAGTTCGCAGGCAGATGGGTCACTGGGACCAACGCGGAGAGGCTCCTGCCCTGACCACAGGTCGACCACAGCCGCTGCCCCAGATCGGGGGTTGCAAAGCAGCCCTGTCTGAATCCCCTGCCTCTAGAGGGAGTATTGGACCAACACTTCTAAAAAATGGGGTCCTTGCGGGCAACTCATCGGAGGGACACAAAAAAATCTTTGCCGACTTTCTCCTGAAGCTTACGAGCGTTCACACTTAAGCCTTTTACAATGTCAGCTGTTTAGCTAAACATGAGCTCATGATCTAAATTTACACAATAATGAAGAAATCAGCTACAAGGGGAGACAATCAGCAAAAACAATCAATATGAGAATTAGTTTCCCAAGGCCACCCATCAGATGTTGGAATAATCAGGTGCAAGGCAGAATATATACATAAAACTGGAACTGGAACAAGGAACAAGGATGTTTTCAAAGACTGGTAGGATCTCTAAAACATTTGTAAAGTACATGTCATTGATAAAGCTAAATACTCAAAGGTTGTGTAATACAACAGATTAATCATTGAGAAGAGTGAAATTATGCTGTTTTGAAAACTATGGCAGGTCAGATTTTCTGCCTAATGATATAAGAAGATTTCTCTCAAAAATACACATTATTTCAAAGACTTATTGGCTGTGAAATAAGTGAAGGGTATTTCAAATGGCTTGTCTGCAAAGAAAGGTGAGATGTAGGGAATCACAGAAAGTCGAGGGGAAAATATGTCAATATATACATTGCTATATGGTGAACTAAGCCTTAGGCCAGCAACAATGGAGAGGACCTGACCCTTAGAAACTTACAAGTAAGCTGGAATCTTCAAAAGTTCAAATCTTTCTAAGTAAAAAGATTTATTAAAATGAATAACCAAGTGTTTTAATTGACATCAGATGATCAAAACAACAAACCCTGAGAACATAGAAAAAATATAAATAAAGATATGAGCAGAACTTAATACAACAGAAAACGTATAAAATTGAGGTGATTTAGCAAGTCCAAAGAATATTCTTTGAAAAGATTTAAAAGA
This sequence comes from Hyperoodon ampullatus, assembly GCF_949752795.1. Lineage (NCBI taxonomy): Eukaryota > Metazoa > Chordata > Mammalia > Artiodactyla > Ziphiidae > Hyperoodon > Hyperoodon ampullatus. The sequence continues at coordinate 44,651 of NW_027640919.1, forward strand.
CACACTTTGATTAAGGAAAACATAAACATATGTAAAGAATATACAGAAAGAATCAGGACAATGTTATAGCAGAGAATATATGAAATGCCAGTAAATTTGAACATTTCTGTAAAGGGGACCATTTCCTAGCTCCTAAAGTTGACCAAAACTGACACAAGAGGAAATCATTGAAGGTCATCATGTCTGCCCTTGGCATTCTTGGAACGCCCTGGCCTCAGAATGCAGCATCGGTAGTCCATGGTAACCTGCGGAGAGGGGGCGGGGCTGAAGCAGGTTGGAACACTGCCCTCACTGAGGGAGTGGGTGTGGCCATCTCTGCTGTGACTGAACAAAGGGCAGGGGAGCAGGGGGCCCAGGGCAGGGCCCTCAGAGCCCAGCAGGACCAGGGGAGTGTCACAAGCATTTGGCCCAGGCCAAAGGGCGCCTTCTTTGTCTGCACAGCTTCCCAAACACTCACATTTCCACTCAGGCCGCCCTCTTTGTTGAAGTGTGTGTGGAACGTGTCCTCGCAGTACACCTCGCTGCACAGCTAACCATAGGACTGGGCATCGTACCTTCCTGCCAGGTGACCGAAGTTCGCAGGCAGATGGGTCACTGGGACCAACGCGGAGAGGCTCCTGCCCTGACCACAGGTCGACCACAGCCGCTGCCCCAGATCGGGGGTTGCAAAGCAGCCCTGTCTGAATCCCCTGCCTCTAGAGGGAGTATTGGACCAACACTTCTAAAAAATGGGGTCCTTGCGGGCAACTCATCGGAGGGACACAAAAAAATCTTTGCCGACTTTCTCCTGAAGCTTACGAGCGTTCACACTTAAGCCTTTTACAATGTCAGCTGTTTAGCTAAACATGAGCTCATGATCTAAATTTACACAATAATGAAGAAATCAGCTACAAGGGGAGACAATCAGCAAAAACAATCAATATGAGAATTAGTTTCCCAAGGCCACCCATCAGATGTTGGAATAATCAGGTGCAAGGCAGAATATATACATAAAACTGGAACTGGAACAAGGAACAAGGATGTTTTCAAAGACTGGTAGGATCTCTAAAACATTTGTAAAGTACATGTCATTGATAAAGCTAAATACTCAAAGGTTGTGTAATACAACAGATTAATCATTGAGAAGAGTGAAATTATGCTGTTTTGAAAACTATGGCAGGTCAGATTTTCTGCCTAATGATATAAGAAGATTTCTCTCAAAAATACACATTATTTCTAAGACTTATTGGCTGTGAAATAAGTGAAGGGTATTTCAAATGGCTTGTCTGCAAAGAAAGGTGAGATGTAGGGAATCACAGAAAGTCGAGGGGAAAATATGTCAATATATACATTGCTATATGGTGAACTAAACCTTAGGCCAGCAACAATGGAGAGGACCTGACCCTTAGAAACTTACAAGTAAGCTGGAATCTTCAAAAGTTCAAATCTTTCTAAGTAAAAAGATTTATTAAAATGAATAACCAAGTGTTTTAATTGACATCAGATGATCAAAACAACAAACCCTGAGAACATAGAAAAAATATAAATAAAGATATGAGCAGAACTTAATACAACAGAAAACGTATAAAATTGAGGTGATTTAGCAAGTCCAAAGAATATTCTTTGAAAAGATTTAAAAGACACACTTTGATTAAGGAAAACATAAACATATGTAAAGAATATACAGAAAGAATCAGGACAATGTTATAGCAGAGAATATATGAAATGCCAGTAAATTTGAACATTTCTGTAAAGGGGACCATTTCCTAGCTCCTAAAGTTGACCAAAACTGACACAAGAGGAAATCATTGAAGGTCATCATGTCTGCCCTTGGCATTCTTGGAACGCCCTGGCCTCAGAATGCAGCATCGGTAGTCCATGGTAACCTGCGAAGAGGGGGCGGGGCTGAAGCAGGTTGGAACACTGCCCTCACTGAGGGAGTGGGTGTGGCCATCTCTGCTGTGACTGAACAAAGGGCAGGGGAGCAGGGGGCCCAGGGCAGGGCCCTCAGAGCCCGGCAGGACCAGGGGAGTGTCACAAGCATTTGGCCCAGGCCAAAGGGCGCCTTCTTTGTCTGCACAGCTTCCCAAACACTCACATTTCCACTCAGGCCGCCCTCTTTGTTGAAGTGTGTGTGGAACGTGTCCTCGCAGTACACCTCGCTGCACAGCTAACCATAGGACTGGGCATCGTACCTTCCTGCCAGGTGACCGAAGTTCGCAGGCAGATGGGTCACTGGGACCAACGCGGAGAGGCTCCTGCCCTGACCACAGGTCGACCACAGCCGCTGCCCCAGATCGGGGGTTGCAAAGCAGCCCTGTCTGAATCCCCTGCCTCTAGAGGGAGTATTGGACCAACACTTCTAAAAAATGGGGTCCTTGCGGGCAACTCATCGGAGGGACACAAAAAAATCTTTGCCGACTTTCTCCTGAAGCTTACGAGCGTTCACACTTAAGCCTTTTACAATGTCAGCTGTTTAGCTAAACATGAGCTCATGATCTAAATTTACACAATAATGAAGAAATCAGCTACAAGGGGAGACAATCAGCAAAAACAATCAATATGAGAATTAGTTTCCCAAGGCCACCCATCAGATGTTGGAATAATCAGGTGCAAGGCAGAATATATACATAAAACTGGAACTGGAACAAGGAACAAGGATGTTTTCAAAGACTGGTAGGATCTCTAAAACATTTGTAAAGTACATGTCATTGATAAAGCTAAATACTCAAAGGTTGTGTAATACAACAGATTAATCATTGAGAAGAGTGAAATTATGCTGTTTTGAAAACTATGGCAGGTCAGATTTTCTGCCTAATGATATAAGAAGATTTCTCTCAAAAATACACATTATTTCAAAGACTTATTGGCTGTGAAATAAGTGAAGGGTATTTCAAATGGCTTGTCTGCAAAGAAAGGTGAGATGTAGGGAATCACAGAAAGTCGAGGGGAAAATATGTCAATATATACATTGCTATATGGTGAACTAAGCCTTAGGCCAGCAACAATGGAGAGGACCTGACCCTTAGAAACTTACAAGTAAGCTGGAATCTTCAAAAGTTCAAATCTTTATAAGTAAAAAGATTTATTAAAATGAATAACCAAGTGTTTTAATTGACATCAGATGATCAAAACAACAAACCCTGAGAACATAGAAAAAATATAAATAAAGATATGAGCAGAACTTAATACAACAGAAAACGTATAAAATTGAGGTGATTTAGTAAGTCCAAAGAATATTCTTTGAAAAGATTTAAAAGACACACTTTGATTAAGGAAAACATAAACATATGTAAAGAATATACAGAAAGAATCAGGACAATGTTATAGCAGAGAATATATGAAATGCCAGTAAATTTGAACATTTCTGAAAAAGGGGACCATTTCCTAGCTCCTAAAGTTGACCAAAACTGACACAAGAGGAAATCATTGAAGGTCATCATGTCTGCCCTTGGCATTCTTGGAACGCCCTGGCCTCAGAATGCAGCATCCGTAGTCCATGGTAACCTGCGGAGAGGGGGTGGGGCTGAAGGAGGTTGGAACACTGCCCTCACTGAGGGAGTGGGTGTGGCCATCTCTGCTGTGACTGAACAAAGGGCAGGGGAGCAGGGGGCCCAGGGCAGGGCCCTCAGAGCCCGGCAGGACCAGGGGAGTGTCACAAGCATTTGTCCCAGGCCAAAGGGCGCCTTCTTTGTCTGCACAGCTTCCCAAACACTCACATTTCCACTCAGGCCGCCCTCTTTGTTGAAGTGTGTGTGGAACGTGTCCTCGCAGTACACCTCGCTGCACAGCTAACCATAGGACTGGGCATCGTACCTTCCTGCCAGGTGACCGAAGTTCGCAGGCAGATGGGTCACTGGGACCAATGCGGAGAGGCTCCTGCCCTGACCACAGGTCGACCACAGCCGCTGCCCCAGATCGGGGGTTGCAAAGCAGCCCTGTCTGAATCCCCTGCCTCTAGAGGGAGTATTGGACCAACACTTCTAAAAAATGGGGTCCTTGCGGGCAACTCATCGGAGGGACACAAAAAAATCTTTGCCGACTTTCTCCTGAAGCTTACGAGCGTTCACACTTAAGCCTTTTACAATGTCAGCTGTTTAGCTAAACATGAGCTCATGATCTAAATTTACACAATAATGAAGAAATCAGCTACAAGGGGAGACAATCAGCAAAAACAATCAATATGAGAATTAGTTTCCCAAGGCCACCCATCAGATGTTGGAATAATCAGGTGCAAGGCAGAATATATACATAAAACTGGAACTGGAACAAGGAACAAGGATGTTTTCAAAGACTGGTAGGATCTCTAAAACATTTGTAAAGTACATGTCATTGATAAAGCTAAATACTCAAAGGTTGTGTAATACAACAGATTAATCATTGAGAAGAGTGAAATTATGCTGTTTTGAAAACTATGGCAGGTCAGATTTTCTGCCTAATGATATAAGAAGATTTCTCTCAAAAATACACATTATTTCAAAGACTTATTGGCTGTGAAATAAGTGAAGGGTATTTCAAATGGCTTGTCTGCAAAGAAAGGTGAGATGTAGGGAATCACAGAAAGTCGAGGGGAAAATATGTCAATATATACATTGCTATATGGTGAACTAAGCCTTAGGCCAGCAACAATGGAGAGGACCTGACCCTTAGAAACTTACAAGTAAGCTGGAATCTTCAAAAGTTCAAATCTTTATAAGTAAAAAGATTTATTAAAATGAATAACCAAGTGTTTTAATTGACATCAGATGATCAAAACAACAAACCCTGAGAACATAGAAAAAATATAAATAAAGATATGAGCAGAACTTAATACAACAGAAAACGTATAAAATTGAGGTGATTTAGTAAGTCCAAAGAATATTCTTTGAAAAGATTTAAAAGACACACTTTGATTAAGGAAAACATAAACATATGTAAAGAATATACAGAAAGAATCAGGACAATGTTATAGCAGAGAATATATGAAATGCCAGTAAATTTGAACATTTCTGTAAAGGGGACCATTTCCTAGCTCCTAAAGTTGACCAAAACTGACACAAGAGGAAATCATTGAAGGTCATCATGTCTGCCCTTGGCATTCTTGGAACGCCCTGGCCTCAGAATGCAGCATCGGTAGTCCATGGTAACCTGTGGAGAGGGGGTGGGGCTGAAGGAGGTTGGAACACTGCCCTCACTGAGGGAGTGGGTGTGGCCATCTCTGCTGTGACTGAACAAAGGGCAGGGGAGCAGGGGGCCCAGGGCAGGGCCCTCAGAGCCCGGCAGGACCAGGGGAGTGTCACAAGCATTTGGCCCAGGCCAAAGGGCGCCTTCTTTGTCTGCACAGCTTCCCAAACACTCACATTTCCACTCAGGCCGCCCTCTTTGTTGAAGTGTGTGTGGAACGTGTCCTCGCAGTACACCTCGCTGCAGAGCTCACCATAGGACTGGGCATCGTACCTTCCTGCCAGGTGACCGAAGTTCGCAGGCAGATGGGTCACTGGGACCAACGCGGAGAGGCTCCTGCCCTGACCACAGGTCGACCACAGCCGCTGCCCCAGATCGGGGGTTGCAAAGCAGCCCTGTCTGAATCCCCTGCCTCTAGAGGGCGTATTGGACCAACACTTCTAAAAAATGGGGTCCTTGCGGGCAACTCATCGGAGGGACACAAAAAAATCTTTGCCGACTTTCTCCTGAAGCTTACGAGCGTTCACACTTAAGCCTTTTACAATGTCAGCTGTTTAGCTAAACATGAGCTCATGATCTAAATTTACACAATAATGAAGAAATCAGCTACAAGGGGAGACAATCAGCAAAAACAATCAATATGAGAATTAGTTTCCCAAGGCCACCCATCAGATGTTGGAATAATCAGGTGCAAGGCAGAATATATACATAAAACTGGAACTGGAACAAGGAACAAGGATGTTTTCAAAGACTGGTAGGATCTCTAAAACATTTGTAAAGTACATGTCATTGATAAAGCTAAATACTCAAAGGTTGTGTAATACAACAGATTAATCATTGAGAAGAGTGAAATTATGCTGTTTTGAAAACTATGGCAGGTCAGATTTTCTGGCTAATGATATAAGAAGATTTCTCTCAAAAATACACATTATTTCAAAGACTTATTGGCTGTGAAATAAGTGAAGGGTATTTCAAATGGCTTGTCTGCAAAGAAAGGTGAGATGTAGGGAATCACAGAAAGTCGAGGGGAAAATATGTCAATATATACATTGCTATATGGTGAACTAAGCCTTAGGCCAGCAACAATGGAGAGGACCTGACCCTTAGAAACTTACAAGTAAGCTGGAATCTTCAAAAGTTCAAATCTTTATAAGTAAAAAGATTTATTAAAATGAATAACCAAGTGTTTTAATTGACATCAGATGATCAAAACAACAAACCCTGAGAACATAGAAAAAATATAAATAAAGATATGAGCAGAACTTAATACAACAGAAAACGTATAAAATTGAGGTGATTTAGTAAGTCCAAAGAATATTCTTTGAAAAGATTTAAAAGACACACTTTGATTAAGGAAAACATAAACATATGTAAAGAATATACAGAAAGAATCAGGACAATGTTATAGCAGAGAATATATGAAATGCCAGTAAATTTGAACATTTCTGTAAAGGGGACCATTTCCTAGCTCCTAAAGTTGACCAAAACTGACACAAGAGGAAATCATTGAAGGTCATCATGTCTGCCCTTGGCATTCTTGGAACGCCCTGGCCTCAGAATGCAGCATCTGTAGTCCATGGTAACCTGCGGAGAGGGGGCGGGGCTGAAGCAGGTTGGAACACTGCCCTCACTGAGGGAGTGGGTGTGGCCATCTCTGCTGTGACTGAACAAAGGGCAGGGGAGCAGGGGGCCCAGGGCAGGGCCCTCAGAGCCCGGCAGGACCAGGGGAGTGTCACAAGCATTTGGCCCAGGCCAAAGGGCGCCTTCTTTGTCTGCACAGCTTCCCAAACACTCACATTTCCACTCAGGCCGCCCTCTTTGTTGAAGTGTGTGTGGAACGTGTCCTCGCAGTACACCTCGCTGCACAGCTAACCATAGGACTGGGCATCGTACCTTCCTGCCAGGTGACCGAAGTTCGCAGGCAGATGGGTCACTGGGACCAATGCGGAGAGGCTCCTGCCCTGACCACAGGTCGACCACAGCCGCTGCCCCAGATCGGGGGTTGCAAAGCAGCCCTGTCTGAATCCCCTGCCTCTAGAGGGAGTATTGGACCAACACTTCTAAAAAATGGGGTCCTTGCGGGCAACTCATCGGAGGGACACAAAAAAATCTTTGCCGACTTTCTCCTGAAGCTTACGAGCGTTCACACTTAAGCCTTTTACAATGTCAGCTGTTTAGCTAAACATGAGCTCATGATCTAAATTTACACAATAATGAAGAAATCAGCTACAAGGGGAGACAATCAGCAAAAACAATCAATATGAGAATTAGTTTCCCAAGGCCACCCATCAGATGTTGGAATAATCAGGTGCAAGGCAGAATATATACATAAAACTGGAACTGGAACAAGGAACAAGGATGTTTTCAAAGACTGGTAGGATCTCTAAAACATTTGTAAAGTACATGTCATTGATAAAGCTAAATACTCAAAGGTTGTGTAATACAACAGATTAATCATTGAGAAGAGTGAAATTATGCTGTTTTGAAAACTATGGCAGGTCAGATTTTCTGCCTAATGATATAAGAAGATTTCTCTCAAAAATACACATTATTTCAAAGACTTATTGGCTGTGAAATAAGTGAAGGGTATTTCAAATGGCTTGTCTGCAAAGAAAGGTGAGATGTAGGGAATCACAGAAAGTCGAGGGGAAAATATGTCAATATATACATTGCTATATGGTGAACTAAGCCTTAGGCCAGCAACAATGGAGAGGACCTGACCCTTAGAAACTTACAAGTAAGCTGGAATCTTCAAAAGTTCAAATCTTTATAAGTAAAAAGATTTATTAAAATGAATAACCAAGTGTTTTAATTGACATCAGATGATCCAAACAACAAACCCTGAGAACATAGAAAAAATATAAATAAAGATATGAGCAGAACTTAATACAACAGAAAACGTATAAAATTGAGGTGATTTAGTAAGTCCAAAGAATATTCTTTGAAAAGATTTAAAAGACACACTTTGATTAAGGAAAACATAAACATATGTAAAGAATATACAGAAAGAATCAGGACAATGTTATAGCAGAGAATATATGAAATGCCAGTAAATTTGAACATTTCTGTAAAGGGGACCATTTCCTAGCTCCTAAAGTTGACCAAAACTGACACAAGAGGAAATCATTGAAGGTCATCATGTCTGCCCTTGGCATTCTTGGAACGCCCTGGCCTCAGAATGCAGCATCGGTAGTCCATGGTAACCTGCGGAGAGGGGGCGGGGCTGAAGCAGGTTGGAACACTGCCCTCACTGAGGGAGTGGGTGTGGCCATCTCTGCTGTGACTGAACAAAGGGCAGGGGAGCAGGGGGCCCAGGGCAGGGCCCTCAGAGCCCGGCAGGACCAGGGGAGTGTCACAAGCATTTGGCCCAGGCCAAAGGGCGCCTTCTTTGTCTGCACAGCTTCCCAAACACTCACATTTCCACTCAGGCCGCCCTCTTTGTTGAAGTGTGTGTGGAACGTGTCCTCGCAGTACACCTCGCTGCACAGCTCACCATAGGACTGGGCATCGTACCTTCCTGCCAGGTGACCGAAGTTCGCAGGCAGATGGGTCACTGGGACCAACGCGGAGAGGCTCCTGCCCTGACCACAGGTCGACCACAGCCGCTGCCCCAGATCGGGGGTTGCAAAGCAGCCCTGTCTGAATCCCCTGCCTCTAGAGGGAGTATTGGACCAACACTTCTAAAAAATGGGGTCCTTGCGGGCAACTCATCGGAGGGACACAAAAAAATCTTTGCCGACTTTCTCCTGAAGCTTACGAGCGTTCACACTTAAGCCTTTTACAATGTCAGCTGTTTAGCTAAACATGAGCTCATGATCTAAATTTACACAATAATGAAGAAATCAGCTACAAGGGGAGACAATCAGCAAAAACAATCAATATGAGAATTAGTTTCCCAAGGCCACCCATCAGATGTTGGAATAATCAGGTGCAAGGCAGAATATATACATAAAACTGGAACTGGAACAAGGAACAAGGATGTTTTCAAAGACTGGTAGGATCTCTAAAACATTTGTAAAGTACATGTCATTGATAAAGCTAAATACTCAAAGGTTGTGTAATACAACAGATTAATCATTGAGAAGAGTGAAATTATGCTGTTTTGAAAACTATGGCAGGTCAGATTTTCTGCCTAATGATATAAGAAGATTTCTCTCAAAAATACACATTATTTCAAAGACTTATTGGCTGTGAAATAAGTGAAGGGTATTTCAAATGGCTTGTCTGCAAAGAAAGGTGAGATGTAGGGAATCACAGAAAGTCGAGGGGAAAATATGTCAATATATACATTGCTATATGGTGAACTAAGCCTTAGGCCAGCAACAATGGAGAGGACCTGACCCTTAGAAACTTACAAGTAAGCTGGAATCTTCAAAAGTTCAAATCTTTATAAGGAAAAAGATTTATTAAAATGAATAACCAAGTGTTTTAATTGACATCAGATGATCAAAACAACAAACCCTGAGAACATAGAAAAAATATAAATAAAGATATGAGCAGAACTTAATACAACAGAAAACGTATAAAATTGAGGTGATTTAGTAAGTCCAAAGAATATTCTTTGAAAAGATTTAAAAGACACACTTTGATTAAGGAAAACATAAACATATGTAAAGAATATACAGAAAGAATCAGGACAATGTTATAGCAGAGAATATATGAAATGCCAGTAAATTTGAACATTTCTGAAAAAGGGGACCATTTCCTAGCTCCTAAAGTTGACCAAAACTGACACAAGAGGAAATCATTGAAGGTCATCATGTCTGCCCTTGGCATTCTTGGAACGCCCTGGCCTCAGAATGCAGCATCGGTAGTCCATGGTAACCTGCGGAGAGGGGGCGGGGCTGAAGGAGGTTGGAACACTGCCCTCACTGAGGGAGTGGGTGTGGCCATCTCTGCTGTGACTGAACAAAGGGCAGGGGAGCAGGGGGCCCAGGGCAGGGCCCTCAGAGCCCGGCAGGACCAGGGGAGTGTCACAAGCATTTGGCCCAGGCCAAAGGGCGCCTTCTTTGTCTGCACAGCTTCCCAAACACTCACATTTCCACTCAGGCCGCCCTCTTTGTTGAAGTGTGTGTGGAACGTGTCCTCGCAGTACACCTCGCTGCACAGCTAACCATAGGACTGGGCATCGTACCTTCCTGCCAGGTGACCGAAGTTCGCAGGCAGATGGGTCACTGGGACCAATGCGGAGAGGCTCCTGCCCTGACCACAGGTCGACCACAGCCGCTGCCCCAGATCGGGGGTTGCAAAGCAGCCCTGTCTGAATCCCCTGCCTCTAGAGGGAGTATTGGACCAACACTTCTAAAAAATGGGGTCCTTGCGGGCAACTCATCGGAGGGACACAAAAAAATCTTTGCCGACTTTCTCCTGAAGCTTACGAGCGTTCACACTTAAGCCTTTTACAATGTCAGCTGTTTAGCTAAACATGAGCTCATGATCTAAATTTACACAATAATGAAGAAATCACCTACAAGGGGAGACAATCAGCAAAAACAATCAATATGAGAATTAGTTTCCCAAGGCCACCCATCAGATGTTGGAATAATCAGGTGCAAGGCAGAATATATACATAAAACTGGAACTGGAACAAGGAACAAGGATGTTTTCAAAGACTGGTAGGATCTCTAAAACATTTGTAAAGTACATGTCATTGATAAAGCTAAATACTCAAAGGTTGTGTAATACAACAGATTAATCATTGAGAAGAGTGAAATTATGCTGTTTTGAAAACTATGGCAGGTCAGATTTTCTGCCTAATGATATAAGAAGATTTCTCTCAAAAATACACATTATTTCAAAGACTTATTGGCTGTGAAATAAGTGAAGGGTATTTCAAATGGCTTGTCTGCAAAGAAAGGTGAGATGTAGGGAATCACAGAAAGTCGAGGGGAAAATATGTCAATATATACATTGCTATATGGTGAACTAAGCCTTAGGCCAGCAACAATGGAGAGGACCTGACCCTTAGAAACTTACAAGTAAGCTGGAATCTTCAAAAGTTCAAATCTTTATAAGTAAAAAGATTTATTAAAATGAATAACCAAGTGTTTTAATTGACATCAGATGATCAAAACAACAAACCCTGAGAACATAGAAAAACTATAAATAAAGATATGAGCAGAACTTAATACAACAGAAAACGTATAAAATTGAGGTGATTTAGTAAGTCCAAAGAATATTCTTTGAAAAGATTTAAAAGACACACTTTGATTAAGGAAAACATAAACATATGTAAAGAATATACAGAAAGAATCAGGACAATGTTATAGCAGAGAATATATGAAATGCCAGTAAATTTGAACATTTCTGTAAAGGGGACCATTTCCTAGCTCCTAAAGTTGACCAAAACTGACACAAGAGGAAATCATTGAAGGTCATCATGTCTGCCCTTGGCATTCTTGGAACGCCCTGGCCTCAGAATGCAGCATCGGTAGTCCATGGTAACCTGCGGAGAGGGGGCGGGGCTGAAGGAGGTTGGAACACTGCCCTCACTGAGGGAGTGGGTGTGGCCATCTCTGCTGTGACTGAACAAAGGGCAGGGGAGCAGGGGGCCCAGGGCAGGGCCCTCAGAGCCCGGCAGGACCAGGGGAGTGTCACAAGCATTTGGCCCAGGCCAAAGGGCACCTTCTTTGTCTGCACAGCTTCCCAAACACTCACATTTCCACTCAGGCCGCCCTCTTTGTTGAAGTGTGTGTGGAACGTGTCCTCGCAGTACACCTCGCTGCACAGCTAACCATAGGACTGGGCATCGTACCTTCCTGCCAGGTGACCGAAGTTCGCAGGCAGATGGGTCACTGGGACCAACGCGGAGAGGCTCCTGCCCTGACCACAGGTCGACCACAGCCGCTGCCCCAGATCGGGGGTTGCAAAGCAGCCCTGTCTGAATCCCCTGCCTCTAGAGGGAGTATTGGACCAACACTTCTAAAAAATGGGGTCCTTGCGGGCAACTCATCGGAGGGACACAAAAAAATCTTTGCCGACTTTCTCCTGAAGCTTACGAGCGTTCACACTTAAGCCTTTTACAATGTCAGCTGTTTAGCTAAACATGAGCTCATGATCTAAATTTACACAATAATGAAGAAATCAGCTACAAGGGGAGACAATCAGCAAAAACAATCAATATGAGAATTAGTTTCCCAAGGCCACCCATCAGATGTTGGAATAATCAGGTGCAAGGCAGAATATATACATAAAACTGGAACTGGAACAAGGAACAAGGATGTTTTCAAAGACTGGTAGGATCTCTAAAACATTTGTAAAGTACATGTCATTGATAAAGCTAAATACTCAAAGGTTGTGTAATACAACAGATTAATCATTGAGAAGAGTGAAATTATGCTGTTTTGAAAACTATGGCAGGTCAGATTTTCTGCCTAATGATATAAGAAGATTTCTCTCAAAAATACACATTATTTCTAAGACTTATTGGCTGTGAAATAAGTGAAGGGTATTTCAAATGGCTTGTCTGCAAAGAAAGGTGAGATGTAGGGAATCACAGAAAGTCGAGGGGAAAATATGTCAATATATACATTGCTATATGGTGAACTAAGCCTTAGGCCAGCAACAATGGAGAGGACCTGACCCTTAGAAACTTACAAGTAAGCTGGAATCTTCAAAAGTTCAAATCTTTCTAAGTAAAAAGATTTATTAAAATGAATAACCAAGTGTTTTAATTGACATCAGATGATCAAAACAACAAACCCTGAGAACATAGAAAAAATATAAATAAAGATATGAGCAGAACTTAATACAACAGAAAACGTATAAAATTGAGGTGATTTAGCAAGTCCAAAGAATATTCTTTGAAAAGATTTAAAAGACACACTTTGATTAAGGAAAACATAAACATATGTAAAGAATATACAGAAAGAATCAGGACAATGTTATAGCAGAGAATATATGAAATGCCAGTAAATTTGAACATTTCTGTAAAGGGGACCATTTCCTAGCTCCTAAAGTTGACCAAAACTGACACAAGAGGAAATCATTGAAGGTCATCATGTCTGCCCTTGGCATTCTTGGAACGCCCTGGCCTCAGAATGCAGCATCGGTAGTCCATGGTAACCTGCGAAGAGGGGGCGGGGCTGAAGCAGGTTGGAACACTGCCCTCACTGAGGGAGTGGGTGTGGCCATCTCTGCTGTGACTGAACAAAGGGCAGGGGAGCAGGGGGCCCAGGGCAGGGCCCTCAGAGCCCGGCAGGACCAGGGGAGTGTCACAAGCATTTGGCCCAGGCCAAAGGGCGCCTTCTTTGTCTGCACAGCTTCCCAAACACTCACATTTCCACTCAGGCCGCCCTCTTTGTTGAAGTGTGTGTGGAACGTGTCCTCGCAGTACACCTCGCTGCACAGCTAACCATAGGACTGGGCATCGTACCTTCCTGCCAGGTGACCGAAGTTCGCAGGCAGATGGGTCACTGGGACCAACGCGGAGAGGCTCCTGCCCTGACCACAGGTCGACCACAGCCGCTGCCCCAGATCGGGGGTTGCAAAGCAGCCCTGTCTGAATCCCCTGCCTCTAGAGGGAGTATTGGACCAACACTTCTAAAAAATGGGGTCCTTGCGGGCAACTCATCGGAGGGACACAAAAAAATCTTTGCCGACTTTCTCCTGAAGCTTACGAGCGTTCACACTTAAGCCTTTTACAATGTCAGCTGTTTAGCTAAACATGAGCTCATGATCTAAATTTACACAATAATGAAGAAATCAGCTACAAGGGGAGACAATCAGCAAAAACAATCAATATGAGAATTAGTTTCCCAAGGCCACCCATCAGATGTTGGAATAATCAGGTGCAAGGCAGAATATATACATAAAACTGGAACTGGAACAAGGAACAAGGATGTTTTCAAAGACTGGTAGGATCTCTAAAACATTTGTAAAGTACATGTCATTGATAAAGCTAAATACTCAAAGGTTGTGTAATACAACAGATTAATCATTGAGAAGAGTGAAATTATGCTGTTTTGAAAACTATGGCAGGTCAGATTTTCTGCCTAATGATATAAGAAGATTTCTCTCAAAAATACACATTATTTCAAAGACTTATTGGCTGTGAAATAAGTGAAGGGTATTTCAAATGGCTTGTCTGCAAAGAAAGGTGAGATGTAGGGAATCACAGAAAGTCGAGGGGAAAATATGTCAATATATACATTGCTATATGGTGAACTAAGCCTTAGGCCAGCAACAATGGAGAGGACCTGACCCTTAGAAACTTACAAGTAAGCTGGAATCTTCAAAAGTTCAAATCTTTATAAGTAAAAAGATTTATTAAAATGAATAACCAAGTGTTTTAATTGACATCAGATGATCAAAACAACAAACCCTGAGAACATAGAAAAAATATAAATAAAGATATGAGCAGAACTTAATACAACAGAAAACGTATAAAATTGAGGTGATTTAGTAAGTCCAAAGAATATTCTTTGAAAAGATTTAAAAGACACACTTTGATTAAGGAAAACATAAACATATGTAAAGAATATACAGAAAGAATCAGGACAATGTTATAGCAGAGAATATATGAAATGCCAGTAAATTTGAACATTTCTGAAAAAGGGGACCATTTCCTAGCTCCTAAAGTTGACCAAAACTGACACAAGAGGAAATCATTGAAGGTCATCATGTCTGCCCTTGGCATTCTTGGAACGCCCTGGCCTCAGAATGCAGCATCCGTAGTCCATGGTAACCTGCGGAGAGGGGGTGGGGCTGAAGGAGGTTGGAACACTGCCCTCACTGAGGGAGTGGGTGTGGCCATCTCTGCTGTGACTGAACAAAGGGCAGGGGAGCAGGGGGCCCAGGGCAGGGCCCTCAGAGCCCGGCAGGACCAGGGGAGTGTCACAAGCATTTGGCACAGGCCAAAGGGCGCCTTCTTTGTCTGCACAGCTTCCCAAACACTCACATTTCCACTCAGGCCGCCCTCTTTGTTGAAGTGTGTGTGGAACGTGTCCTCGCAGTACACCTCGCTGCACAGCTAACCATAGGACTGGGCATCGTACCTTCCTGCCAGGTGACCGAAGTTCGCAGGCAGATGGGTCACTGGGACCAATGCGGAGAGGCTCCTGCCCTGACCACAGGTCGACCACAGCCGCTGCCCCAGATCGGGGGTTGCAAAGCAGCCCTGTCTGAATCCCCTGCCTCTAGAGGGAGTATTGGACCAACACTTCTAAAAAATGGGGTCCTTGCGGGCAACTCATCGGAGGGACACAAAAAAATCTTTGCCGACTTTCTCCTGAAGCTTACGAGCGTTCACACTTAAGCCTTTTACAATGTCAGCTGTTTAGCTAAACATGAGCTCATGATCTAAATTTACACAATAATGAAGAAATCAGCTACAAGGGGAGACAATCAGCAAAAACAATCAATATGAGAATTAGTTTCCCAAGGCCACCCATCAGATGTTGGAATAATCAGGTGCAAGGCAGAATATATACATAAAACTGGAACTGGAACAAGGAACAAGGATGTTTTCAAAGACTGGTAGGATCTCTAAAACATTTGTAAAGTACATGTCATTGATAAAGCTAAATACTCAAAGGTTGTGTAATACAACAGATTAATCATTGAGAAGAGTGAAATTATGCTGTTTTGAAAACTATGGCAGGTCAGATTTTCTGCCTAATGATATAAGAAGATTTCTCTCAAAAATACACATTATTTCAAAGACTTATTGGCTGTGAAATAAGTGAAGGGTATTTCAAATGGCTTGTCTGCAAAGAAAGGTGAGATGTAGGGAATCACAGAAAGTCGAGGGGAAAATATGTCAATATATACATTGCTATATGGTGAACTAAGCCTTAGGCCAGCAACAATGGAGAGGACCTGACCCTTAGAAACTTACAAGTAAGCTGGAATCTTCAAAAGTTCAAATCTTTATAAGTAAAAAGATTTATTAAAATGAATAACCAAGTGTTTTAATTGACATCAGATGATCAAAACAACAAACCCTGAGAACATAGAAAAAATATAAATAAAGATATGAGCAGAACTTAATACAACAGAAAACGTATAAAATTGAGGTGATTTAGTAAGTCCAAAGAATATTCTTTGAAAAGATTTAAAAGACACACTTTGATTAAGGAAAACATAAACATATGTAAAGAATATACAGAAAGAATCAGGACAATGTTATAGCAGAGAATATATGAAATGCCAGTAAATTTGAACATTTCTGTAAAGGGGACCATTTCCTAGCTCCTAAAGTTGACCAAAACTGACACAAGAGGAAATCATTGAAGGTCATCATGTCTGCCCTTGGCATTCTTGGAACGCCCTGGCCTCAGAATGCAGCATCGGTAGTCCATGGTAACCTGTGGAGAGGGGGTGGGGCTGAAGGAGGTTGGAACACTGCCCTCACTGAGGGAGTGGGTGTGGCCATCTCTGCTGTGACTGAACAAAGGGCAGGGGAGCAGGGGGCCCAGGGCAGGGCCCTCAGAGCCCGGCAGGACCAGGGGAGTGTCACAAGCATTTGGCCCAGGCCAAAGGGCGCCTTCTTTGTCTGCACAGCTTCCCAAACACTCACATTTCCACTCAGGCCGCCCTCTTTGTTGAAGTGTGTGTGGAACGTGTCCTCGCAGTACACCTCGCTGCAGAGCTCACCATAGGACTGGGCATCGTACCTTCCTGCCAGGTGACCGAAGTTCGCAGGCAGATGGGTCACTGGGACCAACGCGGAGAGGCTCCTGCCCTGACCACAGGTCGACCACAGCCGCTGCCCCAGATCGGGGGTTGCAAAGCAGCCCTGTCTGAATCCCCTGCCTCTAGAGGGCGTATTGGACCAACACTTCTAAAAAATGGGGTCCTTGCGGGCAACTCATCGGAGGGACACAAAAAAATCTTTGCCGACTTTCTCCTGAAGCTTACGAGCGTTCACACTTAAGCCTTTTACAATGTCAGCTGTTTAGCTAAACATGAGCTCATGATCTAAATTTACACAATAATGAAGAAATCAGCTACAAGGGGAGACAATCAGCAAAAACAATCAATATGAGAATTTGTTTCCCAAGGCCACCCATCAGATGTTGGAATAATCAGGTGCAAGGCAGAATATATACATAAAACT
Organism: Hyperoodon ampullatus; assembly: GCF_949752795.1. Classification (NCBI taxonomy): domain Eukaryota; kingdom Metazoa; phylum Chordata; class Mammalia; order Artiodactyla; family Ziphiidae; genus Hyperoodon; species Hyperoodon ampullatus. The sequence continues at coordinate 61,851 of NW_027640919.1, forward strand.
GGAACTGGAACAAGGAACAAGGATGTTTTCAAAGACTGGTAGGATCTCTAAAACATTTGTAAAGTACATGTCATTGATAAAGCTAAATACTCAAAGGTTGTGTAATACAACAGATTAATCATTGAGAAGAGTGAAATTATGCTGTTTTGAAAACTATGGCAGGTCAGATTTTCTGCCTAATGATATAAGAAGATTTCTCTCAAAAATATACATTATTTCAAAGACTTATTGGCTGTGAAATAAGTGAAGGGTATTTCAAATGGCTTGTCTGCAAAGAAAGGTGAGATGTAGGGAATCACAGAAAGTCGAGGGGAAAATATGTCAATATATACATTGCTATATGGTGAACTAAGCCTTAGGCCAGCAACAATGGAGAGGACCTGACCCTTAGAAACTTACAAGTAAGCTGGAATCTTCAAAAGTTCAAATCTTTCTAAGTAAAAAGATTTATTAAAATGAATAACCAAGTGTTTTAATTGACATCAGATGATCAAAACAACAAACCCTGAGAACATAGAAAAAATATAAATAAAGATATGAGCAGAACTTAATACAACAGAAAACGTATAAAATTGAGGTGATTTAGTAAGTCCAAAGAATATTCTTTGAAAAGATTTAAAAGACACACTTTGATTAAGGAAAACATAAACATATGTAAAGAATATACAGAAAGAATCAGGACAATGTTATAGCAGAGAATATATGAAATGCCAGTAAATTTGAACATTTCTGTAAAGGGGACCATTTCGTAGCTCCTAAAGTTGACCAAAACTGACACAAGAGGAAATCATTGAAGGTCATCATGTCTGCCCTTGGCATTCTTGGAACGCCCTGGCCTCAGAATGCAGCATCGGTAGTCCATGGTAACCTGCGGAGAGGGGGTGGGGCTGAAGGAGGTTGGAACACTGCCCTCACTGAGGGAGTGGGTGTGGCCATCTCTGCTGTGACTGAACAAAGGGCAGGGGAGCAGGGGGCCCAGGGCAGGGCCCTCAGAGCGCGGCAGGACCAGGGGAGTGTCACAAGCATTTGGCCCAGGCCAAAGGGCGCCTTCTTTGTCTGCACAGCTTCCCAAACACTCACATTTCCACTCAGGCCGCCCTCTTTGTTGAAGTGTGTGTGGAACGTGTCCTCGCAGTACACCTCGCTGCACAGCTAACCATAGGACTGGGCATCGTACCTTCCTGCCACGTGACCGAAGTTCGCAGGCAGATGGGTCACTGGGACCAACGCGGAGAGGCTCCTGCCCTGACCACAGGTCGACCACAGCCGCTGCCCCAGATCGGGGGTTGCAAAGCAGCCCTGTCTGAATCCCCTGCCTCTAGAGGGAGTATTGGACCAACACTTCTAAAAAATGGGGTCCTTGCAGGCAACTCATCAGACGGACACAAAAAAATCTTTGCCGACTTTCTCCTGAAGCTTACGAGCGTTCACACTTAAGCCTTTTACAATGTCAGCTGTTTAGCTAAACATGAGCTTATGATCTAAATTTACACAGTAATGAAGAAATCAGCTACAAGGGGAGACAATCAGCAAAAACAATCAATATGAGAATTAGTTTCCCTAGGCCACCCATCAGATGTTGGAATAATCAGGTGCAAGGCGGAATATATACATAAAACTGGAACTGGAACAAGAAACAAGGATGTTTTCAAGGACTGGTAGGATCTCTAAAACATTTGTAAAGTACATGTCATTGATAAAGCTAAATACTCAAAGGTTGTGTAATACAACAGATTAATCATTGAGAAGAGTGAAATTATGCTGTTTTGAAAACTATGGCAGCTCAGATTTTCTGCCTAATGATATAAGAAGATTTCTCTCAAAAATACACATTATTTCAAAGACTTATTGGCTGTGAAATAAGTGAAGGGTATTTCAAATGGCTTGTCTGCAAAGAAAGGTGAGATGTAGGGAATCACAGAAAGTCGAGGGGAAAATATGTCAATATATACATTGCTATAGGGTGAACTAAGCCCTAGGCCAGCAACAATGGAGAGGACCTGACCCTTAGAAACTTACAAGTAAGCTGGAATCTTCAAAAGTTCAAATCTTTATAAGTAAAAAGATTTATTAAAATGAATAACCAAGTGTTTTAATTGACATCAGATGATCAAAACAACAAACCCTGAGAACATAGAAAAAATATAAATAAAGATATGAGCAGAACTTAATACAACAGAAAACGTATAAAATTGAGGTGATTTAGTAAGTCCAAAGAATATTCTTTGAAAAGATTTAAAAGACACACTTTGATTAAGGAAAACATAAACATATGTAAAGAATATACAGAAAGAATCAGGACAATGTTATAGCAGAGAATATATGAAATGCCAGTAAATTTGAACATTTCTGTAAAGGGGACCATTTCCTAGCTCCTAAAGTTGACCAAAACTGACACAAGAGGAAATCATTGAAGGTCATCATGTCTGCCCTTGGCATTCTTGGAACGCCCTGGCCTCAGAATGCAGCATCGGTAGTCCATGGTAACCTGCGGAGAGGGGGTGGGGCTGAAGGAGGTTGGAACACTGCCCTCACTGAGGGAGTGGGTGTGGCCATCTCTGCTGTGACTGAACAAAGGGCAGGGGAGCAGGGGGCCCAGGGCAGGGCCCTCAGAGCCCGGCAGGACCAGGGGAGTGTCACAAGCATTTGGCCCAGGCCAAAGGGCGCCTTCTTTGTCTGCACAGCTTCCCAAACACTCACATTTCCACTCAGGCCGCCCTCTTTGTTGAAGTGTGTGTGGAACGTGTCCTCGCAGTACACCTCGCTGCAGAGCTCACCATAGGACTGGGCATCGTACCTTCCTGCCAGGTGACCGAAGATCGCAGGCAAATTGGTCCCTGGGACCAACGCGGAGAGGCTCCTGCCCTGACCACAGGTCGAACACAGCCGCTGCCACAGATCGGGGGCCGCAAAGCAGCCCTGTCTGAATCCCCTGCCTCTAGAGGGAGTATTGGACCAACACTTTTAATAAATGGGGTCCTTGCGGGCAACTCATCGGAGGGACACAAATAAATCTTTGCCGACTTTCTCCTGAAGCTTACGAGCGTTCACACTTAAGCCTGTTACAATGTCAGCTGTTTAGCTAAACATGAGCTCATGATCCAAATTTACACAATAATGAAGAAATCAGCTACAAGTGGAGACAATCAGCAAAAACAATCAATATGCGAATTCGTTTCCCAAGGCCATCCATCAGATATTGGAATAATCAGGTGCAAGTCAGAGAATATACATAAAACTGTTACTGAAACAAGGAACAAGGATGTTTTCCAAGACTGGTAGGATCTCTAAAACATTTGTAAAGTACATGTCATTGATAAAGCTAAATACTCAAAGGTTGTGTAATACAACAGATTAATCATTGAGAAGAGTGAAATTATGCTGTTTTGAAAACTATGGCAGGTCAGATTTTCTGCCTAATGATATAAGAAGATTTCTCTCAAAAGTACACATTATTTCAAAGACTTATTGGCTGTGAAATAAGTTAAGGGTATTTCAAATGGCTTGTCTGCAAAGAAAGGTGAGATGTAGGGAATCACAGAAAGTCGAGGGCAAAATATGTCAATATATACATTGCTATATGGTGAACTAAGGCTTAGGCCAGCAACAATGGAGAGGACCTGACCCTTAGAAACTTACAAGTAAGCTGGAATCTTCAAAAGTTGAAATCTTTATAAGTAAAAAGTTTTATTAAAATGAATAACCAAGTGTTTTAATTGACATCAGATGATCAAAACAAGAAACCCTGAGAACATAGAAAAAATATAAATAAAGATATGAGCAGAACTTAATACAACAGAAAACGTATAAAATTGAGTTGATTTAGTAAGTCCAAAGAATATTCTTTGAAAAGATTTAAAAGACACACTTTGATTAAGGAAAACAAAAACATAAGTAAAGAATATACAGAAAGAATCAGGACAATGTTATAGCAGAGAATATATGAAATGCCAGTAAATTTGAACATTTCTGTAAAGGGGACCATTTCCTAGCTCCTAAAGTTGACCAAAACTGACACAAGAGGAAATCATTGAAGGTCATCATGTCTGCCCTTGGCATTCTCGGAACGCCCTGGCCTCAGAATGCAGCATCGGTAGTCCATGGTAACCTGCGGAGAGGGGGTGGGGCTGAAGGAGGTTGGAACACTGCCCTCACTGAGGGAGTGGGTGTGGCCATCTCTGCTGTGACTGAACAAAGGGCAGGGGAGCAGGGGGCCCAGGGCAGGGCCCTCAGAGCCCGGCAGGACCAGGGGAGTGTCACAAGTATTTGGCCCAGGCCAAAGGGCGCCTTCTTTGTCCGCACAGCTTCCCAAACACTCACATTTCCACTCAGGCCGCCCTCTTTGTTGAAGTGTGTGTGGAACGTGTCCTCGCAGTACACCTCGCTGCACAGCTAACCATAGGACTGGGCATCGTACCTTCCTGCCAGGTGACCGAAGTTCGCAGGCAGATGGGTCACTGGGACCAACGCGGAGAGGCTCCTGCCCTGACCACAGGTCGACCACAGCCGCTGCCCCAGATCGGGGGTTGCAAAGCAGCCCTGTCTGAATCCCCTGCCTCTAGAGGGAGTATTGGACCAACACTTCTAAAAAATGGGGTCCTTGCGGGCAACTCATCAGAGGGACACAAAAAAATCTTTGCCGACTTTCTCCTGAAGTTTACGAGCGTTCACACTTAAGCCTTTTACAATGTCAGCTGTTTAGCTAAACATGAGCTCATGATCTAAATTTACACAATAATGAAGAAATCAGCTACAAGGGGAGACAATCAGCAAAAACAATCAATATGAGAATTAGTTTCCCAAGGCCACCCATCAGATTTTGGAATAATCAGGTGCAAGGCAGAATATATACATAAAACTGGAACTGGAACAAGGAACAAGGATGTTTTCAAAGACTGGTAGGATCTCTAAAACGTTTGTAAAGTACATGTCATTGATAAAGCTAAATACTCAAAGGTTGTGTAATACAACAGATTAATCATTGAGAAGAGTGAAATTATGCTGTTTTGAAAACTATGGCAGGTCAGATTTTCTGCCTAATGATATAAGAAGATTTCTCTCAAAAATACACATTATTTCAAAGACTTATTGGCTGTGAAATAAGTGAAGGGTATTTCAAATGGCTTGTCTACAAAGAAAGGTGAGATGTAGGGAATCACAGAAAGTCGAGGGGAAAATATGTCAATATATACATTGCTATATGGTGAACTAAGCCTTAGGCCAGCAACAATGGAGAGGACCTGACCCTTAGAAACGTACAAGTAAGCTGGAATCTTCAAAAGTTCAAATCTTTCTAAGTAAAAAGATTTATTAAAATGAATAACCAAGTGTTTAAATTGACATCAGATGATCAAAACAACAAACCCTGAGAACATAGAAAAAATATAAATAAAGATATGAGCAGAACTTAATACAACAGAAAACGTATAAAATTGAGGTGATTTAGTAAGTCCAAAGAATATTCTTTGAAAAGATTTAAAAGACACACTTTGATTAAGGAAAACATAAACATATGTAAAGAATATACAGAAAGAATCAGGACAATGTTATAGCAGAGAATATATGAAATGCCAGTAAATTTGAACATTTCTGTAAAGGGGACCATTTCCTAGCTCCTAAAGTTGACCAAAACTGACACAAGAGGAAATCATTGAAGGTCATCATGTCTGCCCTTGGCATTCTTGGAACGCCCTGGCCTCAGAATGCAGCATCGGTAGTCCATGGTAACCTGCGGAGAGAGGGTGGGGCTGAAGGAGGTTGGAACACTGCCCTCACTGAGGGAGTGGGTGTGGCCATCTCTGCTGTGACTGAACAAAGGGCAGGGGAGCAGGGGGCCCAGGGCAGGGCCCTCAGAGCCCGGCAGGACCAGGGGAGTGTCACAAGCATTTGGCCCAGGCCAAAGGGCGCCTTCTTTGTCTGCACAGCTTCCCAAACACTCACATTTCCACTCAGGCCGCCCTCTTTGTTGAAGTGTGTGTGGAACGTGTCCTCGCAGTACACCTCGCTGCACAGCTAACCATAGGACTGGGCATCGTACCTTCCTGCCAGGTGACCGAAGTTCGCAGGCAGATGGGTCACTGGGACCAACGCGGAGAGGCTCCTGCCCTGACCACAGGTCGACCACAGCCGCTGCCCCAGATCGGGGGTTGCAAAGCAGCCCTGTCTGAATCCCCTGCCTCTAGAGGGAGTATTGGACCAACACTTCTAAAAAATGGGGTCCTTGCGGGCAACTCATCGGAGGGACACAAAAAAATCTTTGCCGACTTTCTCCTGAAGCTTACGAGCGTTCACACTTAAGCCTTTTACAATGTCAGCTGTTTAGCTAAACATGAGCTCATGATCTAAATTTACACAATAATGAAGAAATCACCTACAAGGGGAGACAATCAGCAAAAACAATCAATATGAGAATTAGTTTCCCAAGGCCACCCATCAGATGTTGGAATAATCAGGTGCAAGGCAGAATATATACATAAAACTGGAACTGGAACAAGGAACAAGGATGTTTTCAAAGACTGGTAGGATCTCTAAAACATTTGTAAAGTACATGTCATTGATAAAGCTAAATACTCAAAGGTTGTGTAATACAACAGATTAATCATTGAGAAGAGTGAAATTATGCTGTTTTGAAAACTATGGCAGGTCAGATTTTCTGCCTAATGATATAAGAAGATTTCTCTCAAAAATATACATTATTTCAAAGACTTATTGGCTGTGAAATAAGTTAAGGGTATTTCAAATGGCTTGTCTGCAAAGAAAGGTGAGATGTAGGGAATCACAGAAAGTCGAGGGGAAAATATGTCAATATATACATTGCTATATGGTGAACTAAGCCTTAGGCCAGCAACAATGGAGAGGACCTGACCCTTAGAAACTTACAAGTAAGCTGGAATCTTCAAAAGTTCAAATCTTTCTAAGTAAAAAGATTTATTAAAATGAATAACCAAGTGTTTTAATTGACATCAGATGATCAAAACAACAAACCCTGAGAACATAGAAAAAATATAAATAAAGATATGAGCAGAACTTAATACAACAGAAAACGTATAAAATTGAGGTGATTTAGTAAGTCCAAAGAATATTCTTTGAAAAGATTTAAAAGACACACTTTGATTAAGGAAAACATAAACATATGTAAAGAATATACAGAAAGAATCAGGACAATGTTATAGCAGAGAATATATGAAATGCCAGTAAATTTGAACATTTCTGTAAAGGGGACCATTTCCTAGCTCCTAAAGTTGACCAAAGCTGACACAAGAGGAAATCATTGAAGGTCATCATGTCTGCCCTTGGCATTCTTGGAACGCCCTGGCCTCAGAATGCAGCATCGGTAGTCCATGGTAACCTGCGGAGAGGGGGTGGGGCTGAAGGAGGTTGGAACACTGCCCTCACTGAGTGAGTGGGTGTGGCCATCTCTGCTGTGACTGAACAAAGGGCAGGGGAGCAGGGGGCCCAGGGCAGGGCCCTCAGAGCCCGGCAGGACCAGGGGAGTGTCACAAGCATTTGGCCCAGGCCAAAGGGCGCCTTCTTTGTCTGCACAGCTTCCCAAACACTCACATTTCCACTCAGGCCGCCCTCTTTGTTGAAGTGTGTGTGGAACGTGTCCTCGCAGTACACCTCGCTGCACAGCTAACCATAGGACTGGGCATCGTACCTTCCTGCCAGGTGACCGAAGTTCGCAGGCAGATGGGTCACTGGGACCAACGCGGAGAGGCTCCTGCCCTGACCACAGGTCGACCACAGCCGCTGCCCCAGATCGGGGGTTGCAAAGCAGCCCTGTCTGAATCCCCTGCCTCTAGAGGGAGTATTGGACCAACACTTCTAAAAAATGGGGTCCTTGCGGGCAACTCATCGGAGGGACACAAAAAAATCTTTGCCGACTTTCTCCTGAAGCTTACGAGCGTTCACACTTAAGCCTTTTACAATGTCAGCTGTTTAGCTAAACATGAGCTCATGATCTAAATTTACACAATAATGAAGAAATCACCTACAAGGGGAGACAATCAGCAAAAACAATCAATATGAGAATTAGTTTCCCAAGGCCACCCATCAGATGTTGGAATAATCAGGTGCAAGGCAGAATATATACATAAAACTGGAACTGGAACAAGGAACAAGGATGTTTTCAAAGACTGGTAGGATCTCTAAAACATTTGTAAAGTACATGTCATTGATAAAGCTAAATACTCAAAGGTTGTGTAATACAACAGATTAATCATTGAGAAGAGTGAAATTATGCTGTTTTGAAAACTATGGCAGGTCAGATTTTCTGCCTAATGATATAAGAAGATTTCTCTCAAAAATATACATTATTTCAAAGACTTATTGGCTGTGAAATAAGTTAAGGGTATTTCAAATGGCTTGTCTGCAAAGAAAGGTGAGATGTAGGGAATCACAGAAAGTCGAGGGGAAAATATGTCAATATATACATTGCTATATGGTGAACTAAGCCTTAGGCCAGCAACAATGGAGAGGACCTGACCCTTAGAAACTTACAAGTAAGCTGGAATCTTCAAAAGTTCAAATCTTCTAAGTAAAAAGATTTATTAAAATGAATAACCAAGTGTTTTAATTGACATCAGATGATCAAAACAACAAACCCTGAGAACATAGAAAAAATATAAATAAAGATATGAGCAGAACTTAATACAACAGAAAACGTATAAAATTGAGGTGATTTAGTAAGTCCAAAGAATATTCTTTGAAAAGATTTAAAAGACACACTTTGATTAAGGAAAACATAAACATATGTAAAGAATATACAGAAAGAATCAGGACAATGTTATAGCAGAGAATATATGAAATGCCAGTAAATTTGAACATTTCTGTAAAGGGGACCATTTCCTAGCTCCTAAAGTTGACCAAAACTGACACAAGAGGAAATCATTGAAGGTCATCATGTCTGCCCTTGGCATTCTTGGAACGCCCTGGCCTCAGAATGCAGCATCGGTAGTCCATGGTAACCTGCGGAGAGGGGGTGGGGCTGAAGGAGGTTGGAACACTGCCCTCACTGAGGGAGTGGGTGTGGCCATCTCTGCTGTGACTGAACAAAGGGCAGGGGAGCAGGGGGCCCAGGGCAGGGCCCTCAGAGCCCGGCAGGACCAGGGGAGTGTCACAAGCATTTGGCCCAGGCCAAAGGGCGCCTTCTTTGTCTGCACAGCTTCCCAAACACTCACATTTCCACTCAGGCCGCCCTCTTTGTTGAAGTGTGTGTGGAACGTGTCCTCGCAGTACACCTCGCTGCACAGCTAACCATAGGACTGGGCATCGTACCTTCCTGCCACGTGACCGAAGTTCGCAGGCAGATGGGGTCACTGGGACCAACGCGGAGAGGCTCCTGCCCTGACCACAGGTCGACCACAGCCGCTGCCCCAGATCGGGGGTTGCAAAGCAGCCCTGTCTGAATCCCCTGCCTCTAGAGGGAGTATTGGACCAACACTTCTAAAAAATGGGGTCCTTGCGGGCAACTCATCAGACGGACACAAAAAAATCTTTGCCGACTTTCTCCTGAAGCTTACGAGCGTTCACACTTAAGCCTTTTACAATGTCAGCTGTTTAGCTAAACATGAGCTTATGATCTAAATTTACACAGTAATGAAGAAATCAGCTACAAGGGGAGACAATCAGCAAAAACAATCAATATGAGAATTAGTTTCCCTAGGCCACCCATCAGATGTTGGAATAATCAGGTGCAAGGCAGAATATATACATAAAACTGGAACTGGAACAAGAAACAAGGATGTTTTCAAGGACTGGTAGGATCTCTAAAACATTTGTAAAGTACATGTCATTGATAAAGCTAAATACTCAAAGGTTGTGTAATACAACAGATTAATCATTGAGAAGAGTGAAATTATGCTGTTTTGAAAACTATGGCAGCTCAGATTTTCTGCCTAATGATATAAGAAGATTTCTCTCAAAAATACACATTATTTCAAAGACTTATTGGCTGTGAAATAAGTGAAGGGTATTTCAAATGGCTTGTCTGCAAAGAAAGGTGAGATGTAGGGAATCACAGAAAGTCGAGGGGAAAATATGTCAATATATACATTGCTATAGGGTGAACTAAGCCTTAGGCCAGCAACAATGGAGAGGACCTGACCCTTAGAAACTTACAAGTAAGCTGGAATCTTCAAAAGTTCAAATCTTTATAAGTAAAAAGATTTATTAAAATGAATAACCAAGTGTTTTAATTGACATCAGATGATCAAAACAACAAACCCTGAGAACATAGAAAAAATATAAATAAAGATATGAGCAGAACTTAATACAACAGAAAACGTATAAAATTGAGGTGATTTAGTAAGTCCAAAGAATATTCTTTGAAAAGATTTAAAAGACACACTTTGATTAAGGAAAACATAAACATATGTAAAGAATATACAGAAAGAATCAGGACAATGTTATAGCAGAGAATATATGAAATGCCAGTAAATTTGAACATTTCTGAAAAAGGGGACCATTTCCTAGCTCCTAAAGTTGACCAAAACTGACACAAGAGGAAATCATTGAAGGTCATCATGTCTGCCCTTGGCATTCTTGGAACGCCCTGGCCTCAGAATGCAGCATCGGTAGTCCATGGTAACCTGCGGAGAGGGGGTGGGGCTGAAGGAGGTTGGAACACTGCCCTCACTGAGGGAGTGGGTGTGGCCATCTCTGCTGTGACTGAACAAAGGGCAGGGGAGCAGGGGGCCCAGGGCAGGGCCCTCAGAGCCCGGCAGGACCAGGGGAGTGTCACAAGCATTTGGCCCAGGCCAAAGGGCGCCTTCTTTGTCTGCACAGCTTCCCAAACACTCACATTTCCACTCAGGCCGCCCTCTTTGTTGAAGTGTGTGTGGAACGTGTCCTCGCAGTACACCTCGCTGCACAGCTAACCATAGGACTGGGCATCGTACCTTCCTGCCAGGTGACCGAAGTTCGCAGGCAGATGGGTCACTGGGACCAATGCGGAGAGGCTCCTGCCCTGACCACAGGTCGGGCACAGCCGCTGCCCCAGATCGGGGGTTGCAAAGCAGCCCTGTCTGAATCCCCTGCCTCTAGAGGGAGTATTGGACCAACACTTCTAAAAAATGGGGTCCTTGCGGGCAACTCATCGGAGGGACACAAAAAAATCTTTGCCGACTTTCTCCTGAAGCTTACGAGCGTTCACACTTAAGCCTTTTACAATGTCAGCTGTTTAGCTAAACATGAGCTCATGATCTAAATTTACACAATAATGAAGAAATCAGCTACAAGGGGAGACAATCAGCAAAAACAATCAATATGAGAATTAGTTTCCCAGGCCACCCATCAGATGTTGGAATAATCAGGTGCAAGGCAGAATATATACATAAAACTGGAACTGGAACAAGGAACAAGGATGTTTTCAAAGACTGGTAGGATCTCTAAAACATTTGTAAGGTACATGTCATTGAGAAAGCTAAATACTCAAAGGTTGTGTAATACAACAGATTAATCATTGAGAAGAGTGAAATTATGCTGTTTTGAAAACTATGGCAGGTCAGATTTTCTGCCTAATGATATAAGAAGATTTCTCTCAAAAATACACATTATTTCAAAGACTTATTGGCTGTGAAATAAGTTAAGGGTATTTCAAATGGCTTGTCTGCAAAGAAAGGTGAGATGTAGGGAATCACAGAAAGTCGAGGGGAAAATATGTCAATATATACATTGCTATATGGTGAACTAAGCCTTAGGCCAGCAACAATGGAGAGGACCTGACCCTTAGAAACTTACAAGTAAGCTGGAATCTTCAAAAGTTCAAATCTTTATAAGTAAAAAGATTTATTAAAATGAATAACCAAGTGTTTTAATTGACATCAGATGATCCAAACAACAAACACTGAGAACATAGAAAAAATATAAATAAAGATATGAGCAGAACTTAATACAACAGAAAACGTATAAAATTGAGGTGATTTAGTAAGTCCAAAGAATATTCTTTGAAAAGATTTAAAAGACACACTTTGATTAAGGAAAACATAAACATATGTAAAGAATATACAGAAAGAATCAGGACAATGTTATAGCAGAGAATATATGAAATGCCAGTAAATTTGAACATTTCTGTAAAGGGGACCATTTCCTAGCTCCTAAAGTTGACCAAAACTGACACAAGAGGAAATCATTGAAGGTCATCATGTCTGCCCTTGGCATTCTTGGAACGCCCTGGCCTCAGAATGCAGCATCGGTAGTCCATGGTAACCTGCGAAGAGGGGGCGGGGCTGAAGCAGGTTGGAACACTGCCCTCACTGAGGGAGTGGGTGTGGCCATCTCTGCTGTGACTGAACAAAGGGCAGGGGAGCAGGGGGCCCAGGGCAGGGCCCTCAGAGCCCGGCAGGACCAGGGGAGTGTCACAAGCATTTGGCCCAGGCCAAAGGGCGCCTTCTTTGTCTGCACAGCTTCCCAAACACTCACATTTCCACTCAGGCCGCCCTCTTTGTTGAAGTGTGTGTGGAACGTGTCCTCGCAGTACACCTCGCTGCACAGCTAACCATAGGACTGGGCATCGTACCTTCCTGCCAGGTGACCGAAGTTCGCAGGCAGATGGGTCACTGGGACCAACGCGGAGAGGCTCCTGCCCTGACCACAGGTCGACCACAGCCGCTGCCCCAGATCGGGGGTTGCAAAGCAGCCCTGTCTGAATCCCCTGCCTCTAGAGGGAGTATTGGACCAACACTTCTAAAAAATGGGGTCCTTGCGGGCAACTCATCGGAGGGACACAAAAAAATCTTTGCCGACTTTCTCCTGAAGCTTACGAGCGTTCACACTTAAGCCTTTTACAATGTCAGCTGTTTAGCTAAACATGAGCTCATGATCTAAATTTACACAATAATGAAGAAATCAGCTACAAGGGGAGACAATCAGCAAAAACAATCAATATGAGAATTAGTTTCCCAAGGCCACCCATCAGATGTTGGAATAATCAGGTGCAAGGCAGAATATATACATAAAACTGGAACTGGAACAAGGAACAAGGATGTTTTCAAAGACTGGTAGGATCTCTAAAACATTTGTAAAGTACATGTCATTGATAAATCTAAATACTCAAAGGTTGTGTAATACAACAGATTAATCATTGAGAAGAGTGAAATTATGCTGTTTTGAAAACTATGGCAGGTCAGATTTTCTGGCTAATGATATAAGAAGATTTCTCTCAAAAATACACATTATTTCAAAGACTTATTGGCTGTGAAATAAGTGAAGGGTATTTCAAATGGCTTGTCTGCAAAGAAAGGTGAGATGTAGGGAATCACAGAAAGTCGAGGGGAAAATATGTCAATATATACATTGCTATATGGTGAACTAAGCCTTAGGCCAGCAACAATGGAGAGGACCTGACCCTTAGAAACTTACAAGTAAGCTGGAATCTTCAAAAGTTCAAATCTTTATAAGTAAAAAGATTTATTAAAATGAATAACCAAGTGTTTTAATTGACATCAGATGATCCAAACAACAAACCCTGAGAACATAGAAAAAATATAAATAAAGATATGAGCAGAACTTAATACAACAGAAAACGTATAAAATTGAGGTGATTTAGTAAGTCCAAAGAATATTCTTTGAAAAGATTTAAAAGACACACTTTGATTAAGGAAAACATAAACATATGTAAAGAATATACAGAAAGAATCAGGACAATGTTATAGCAGAGAATATATGAAATGCCAGTAAATTTGAACATTTCTGTAAAGGGGACCATTTCCTAGCTCCTAAAGTTGACCAAAACTGACACAAGAGGAAATCATTGAAGGTCATCATGTCTGCCCTTGGCATTCTTGGAACGCCCTGGCCTCAGAATGCAGCATCGGTAGTCCATGGTAACCTGCGGAGAGGGGGTGGGGCTGAAGGAGGTTGGAACACTGCCCTCACTGAGGGAGTGGGTGTGGCCATCTCTGCTGTGACTGAACAAAGGGCAGGGGAGCAGGGGGCCCAGGGCAGGGCCCTCAGAGCCCGGCAGGACCAGGGGAGTGTCACAAGTATTTGGCCCAGGCCAAAGGGCGCCTTCTTTGTCCGCACAGCTTCCCAAACACTCACATTTCCACTCAGGCCGCCCTCTTTGTTGAAGTGTGTGTGGAACGTGTCCTCGCAGTACACCTCGCTGCACAGCTAACCATAGGACTGGGCATCGTACCTTCCTGCCAGGTGACCGAAGTTCGCAGGCAGATGGGTCACTGGGACCAACGCGGAGAGGCTCCTGCCCTGACCACAGGTCGACCACAGCCGCTGCCCCAGATCGGGGGTTGCAAAGCAGCCCTGTCTGAATCCCCTGCCTCTAGAGGGAGTATTGGACCAACACTTCTAAAAAATGGGGTCCTTGCGGGCAACTCATCAGAGGGACACAAAAAAATCTTTGCCGACTTTCTCCTGAAGTTTACGAGCGTTCACACTTAAGCCTTTTACAATGTCAGCTGTTTAGCTAAACATGAGCTCATGATCTAAATTTACACAATAATGAAGAAATCACCTACAAGGGGAGACAATCAGCAAAAACAATCAATATGAGAATTAGTTTCCCAAGGCCACCCATCAGATGTTGGAATAATCAGGTGCAAGGCAGAATATATACATAAAACTGGAACTGGAACAAGGAACAAGGATGTTTTCAAAGACTGGTAGGATCTCTAAAACATTTGTAAAGTACATGTCATTGATAAAGCTAAATACTCAAAGGTTGTGTAATACAACAGATTAATCATTGAGAAGAGTGAAATTATGCTGTTTTGAAAACTATGGCAGGTCAGATTTTCTGCCTAATGATATAAGAAGATTTCTCTCAAAAATATACATTATTTCAAAGACTTATTGGCTGTGAAATAAGTTAAGGGTATTTCAAATGGCTTGTCTGCAAAGAAAGGTGAGATGTAGGGAATCACAGAAAGTCGAGGGGAAAATATGTCAATATATACATTGCTATATGGTGAACTAAGCCTTAGGCCAGCAACAATGGAGAGGACCTGACCCTTAGAAACTTACAAGTAAGCTGGAATCTTCAAAAGTTCAAATCTTTCTAAGTAAAAAGATTTATTAAAATGAATAACCAAGTGTTTTAATTGACATCAGATGATCAAAACAACAAACCCTGAGAACATAGAAAAAATATAAATAAAGATATGAGCAGAACTTAATACAACAGAAAACGTATAAAATTGAGGTGATTTAGTAAGTCCAAAGAATATTCTTTGAAAAGATTTAAAAGACACACTTTGATTAAGGAAAACATAAACATATGTAAAGAATATACAGAAAGAATCAGGACAATGTTATAGCAGAGAATATATGAAATGCCAGTAAATTTGAACATTTCTGTAAAGGGGACCATTTCCTAGCTCCTAAAGTTGACCAAAACTGACACAAGAGGAAATCATTGAAGGTCATCATGTCTGCCCTTGGCATTCTTGGAACGCCCTGGCCTCAGAATGCAGCATCGGTAGTCCATGGTAACCTGCGGAGAGGGGGTGGGGCTGAAGGAGGTTGGAACACTGCCCTCACTGAGTGAGTGGGTGTGGCCATCTCTGCTGTGACTGAACAAAGGGCAGGGGAGCAGGGGGCCCAGGGCAGGGCCCTCAGAGCCCGGCAGGACCAGGGGAGTGTCACAAGCATTTGGCCCAGGCCAAAGGGCGCCTTCTTTGTCTGCACAGCTTCCCAAACACTCACATTTCCACTCAGGCCGCCCTCTTTGTTGAAGTGTGTGTGGAACGTGTCCTCGCAGTACACCTCGCTGCACAGCTAACCATAGGACTGGGCATCGTACCTTCCTGCCAGGTGACCGAAGTTCGCAGGCAGATGGGTCACTGGGACCAACGCGGAGAGGCTCCTGCCCTGACCACAGGTCGACCACAGCCGCTGCCCCAGATCGGGGGTTGCAAAGCAGCCCTGTCTGAATCCCCTGCCTCTAGAGGGAGTATTGGACCAACACTTCTAAAAAATGGGGTCCTTGCGGGCAACTCATCGGAGGGACACAAAAAAATCTTTGCCGACTTTCTCCTGAAGCTTACGAGCGTTCACACTTAAGCCTTTTACAATGTCAGCTGTTTAGCTAAACATGAGCTCATGATCTAAATTTACACAATAATGAAGAAATCACCTACAAGGGGAGACAATCAGCAAAAACAATCAATATGAGAATTAGTTTCCCAAGGCCACCCATCAGATGTTGGAATAATCAGGTGCAAGGCAGAATATATACATAAAACTGGAACTGGAACAAGGAACAAGGATGTTTTCAAAGACTGGTAGGATCTCTAAAACATTTGTAAAGTACATGTCATTGATAAAGCTAAATACTCAAAGGTTGTGTAATACAACAGATTAATCATTGAGAAGAGTGAAATTATGCTGTTTTGAAAACTATGGCAGGTCAGATTTTCTGCCTAATGATATAAGAAGATTTCTCTCAAAAATATACATTATTTCAAAGACTTATTGGCTGTGAAATAAGTTAAGGGTATTTCAAATGGCTTGTCTGCAAAGAAAGGTGAGATGTAGGGAATCACAGAAAGTCGAGGGGAAAATATGTCAATATATACATTGCTATATGGTGAACTAAGCCTTAGGCCAGCAACAATGGAGAGGACCTGACCCTTAGAAACTTACAAGTAAGCTGGAATCTTCAAAAGTTCAAATCTTTCTAAGTAAAAAGATTTATTAAAATGAATAACCAAGTGTTTTAATTGACATCAGATGATCAAAACAACAAACCCTGAGAACATAGAAAAAATATAAATAAAGATATGAGCAGAACTTAATACAACAGAAAACGTATAAAATTGAGGTGATTTAGTAAGTCCAAAGAATATTCTTTGAAAAGATTTAAAAGACACACTTTGATTAAGGAAAACATAAACATATGTAAAGAATATACAGAAAGAATCAGGACAATGTTATAGCAGAGAATATATGAAATGCCAGTAAATTTGAACATTTCTGTAAAGGGGACCATTTCCTAGCTCCTAAAGTTGACCAAAACTGACACAAGAGGAAATCATTGAAGGTCATCATGTCTGCCCTTGGCATTCTTGGAACGCCCTGGCCTCAGAATGCAGCATCGGTAGTCCATGGTAACCTGCGGAGAGGGGGTGGGGCTGAAGGAGGTTGGAACACTGCCCTCACTGAGGGAGTGGGTGTGGCCATCTCTGCTGTGACTGAACAAAGGGCAGGGGAGCAGGGGGCCCAGGGCAGGGCCCTCAGAGCCCGGCAGGACCAGGGGAGTGTCACAAGCATTTGGCCCAGGCCAAAGGGCGCCTTCTTTGTCTGCACAGCTTCCCAAACACTCACATTTCCACTCAGGCCGCCCTCTTTGTTGAAGTGTGTGTGGAACGTGTCCTCGCAGTACACCTCGCTGCACAGCTAACCATAGGACTGGGCATCGTACCTTCCTGCCACGTGACCGAAGTTCGCAGGCAGATGGGTCACTGGGACCAACGCGGAGAGGCTCCTGCCCTGACCACAGGTCGACCACAGCCGCTGCCCCAGATCGGGGGTTGCAAAGCAGCCCTGTCTGAATCCCCTGCCTCTAGAGGGAGTATTGGACCAACACTTCTAAAAAATGGGGTCCTTGCGGGCAACTCATCAGACGGACACAAAAAAATCTTTGCCGACTTTCTCCTGAAGCTTACGAGCGTTCACACTTAAGCCTTTTACAATGTCAGCTGTTTAGCTAAACATGAGCTTATGATCTAAATTTACACAGTAATGAAGAAATCAGCTACAAGGGGAGACAATCAGCAAAAACAATCAATATGAGAATTAGTTTCCCTAGGCCACCCATCAGATGTTGGAATAATCAGGTGCAAGGCAGAATATATACATAAAACTGGAACTGGAACAAGAAACAAGGATGTTTTCAAGGACTGGTAGGATCTCTAAAACATTTGTAAAGTACATGTCATTGATAAAGCTAAATACTCAAAGGTTGTGTAATACAACAGATTAATCATTGAGAAGAGTGAAATTATGCTGTTTTGAAAACTATGGCAGCTCAGATTTTCTGCCTAATGATATAAGAAGATTTCTCTCAAAAATACACATTATTTCAAAGACTTATTGGCTGTGAAATAAGTGAAGGGTATTTCAAATGGCTTGTCTGCAAAGAAAGGTGAGATGTAGGGAATCACAGAAAGTCGAGGGGAAAATATGTCAATATATACATTGCTATAGGGTGAACTAAGCCTTAGGCCAGCAACAATGGAGAGGACCTGACCCTTAGAAACTTACAAGTAAGCTGGAATCTTCAAAAGTTCAAATCTTTATAAGTAAAAAGATTTATTAAAATGAATAACCAAGTGTTTTAATTGACATCAGATGATCAAAACAACAAACCCTGAGAACATAGAAAAAATATAAATAAAGATATGAGCAGAACTTAATACAACAGAAAACGTATAAAATTGAGGTGATTTAGTAAGTCCAAAGAATATTCTTTGAAAAGATTTAAAAGACACACTTTGATTAAGGAAAACATAAACATATGTAAAGAATATACAGAAAGAATCAGGACAATGTTATAGCAGAGAATATATGAAATGCCAGTAAATTTGAACATTTCTGAAAAAGGGGACCATTTCCTAGCTCCTAAAGTTGACCAAAACTGACACAAGAGGAAATCATTGAAGGTCATCATGTCTGCCCTTGGCATTCTTGGAACGCCCTGGCCTCAGAATGCAGCATCGGTAGTCCATGGTAACCTGCGGAGAGGGGGTGGGGCTGAAGGAGGTTGGAACACTGCCCTCACTGAGGGAGTGGGTGTGGCCATCTCTGCTGTGACTGAACAAAGGGCAGGGGAGCAGGGGGCCCAGGGCAGGGCCCTCAGAGCCCGGCAGGACCAGGGGAGTGTCACAAGCATTTGGCCCAGGCCAAAGGGCGCCTTCTTTGTCTGCACAGCTTCCCAAACACTCACATTTCCACTCAGGCCGCCCTCTTTGTTGAAGTGTGTGTGGAACGTGTCCTCGCAGTACACCTCGCTGCACAGCTAACCATAGGACTGGGCATCGTACCTTCCTGCCAGGTGACCGAAGTTCGCAGGCAGATGGGTCACTGGGACCAATGCGGAGAGGCTCCTGCCCTGACCACAGGTCGGGCACAGCCGCTGCCCCAGATCGGGGGTTGCAAAGCAGCCCTGTCTGAATCCCCTGCCTCTAGAGGGAGTATTGGACCAACACTTCTAAAAAATGGGGTCCTTGCGGGCAACTCATCGGAGGGACACAAAAAAATCTTTGCCGACTTTCTCCTGAAGCTTACGAGCGTTCACACTTAAGCCTTTTACAATGTCAGCTGTTTAGCTAAACATGAGCTCATGATCTAAATTTACACAATAATGAAGAAATCAGCTACAAGGGGAGACAATCAGCAAAAACAATCAATATGAGAATTAGTTTCCCAAGGCCACCCATCAGATGTTGGAATAATCAGGTGCAAGGCAGAATATATACATAAAACTGGAACTGGAACAAGGAACAAGGATGTTTTCAAAGACTGGTAGGATCTCTAAAACATTTGTAAGGTACATGTCATTGAGAAAGCTAAATACTCAAAGGTTGTGTAATACAACAGATTAATCATTGAGAAGAGTGAAATTATGCTGTTTTGAAAACTATGGCAGGTCAGATTTTCTGCCTAATGATATAAGAAGATTTCTCTCAAAAATACACATTATTTCAAAGACTTATTGGCTGTGAAATAAGTTAAGGGTATTTCAAATGGCTTGTCTGCAAAGAAAGGTGAGATGTAGGGAATCACAGAAAGTCGAGGGGAAAATATGTCAATATATACATTGCTATATGGTGAACTAAGCCTTAGGCCAGCAACAATGGAGAGGACCTGACCCTTAGAAACTTACAAGTAAGCTGGAATCTTCAAAAGTTCAAATCTTTATAAGTAAAAAGATTTATTAAAATGAATAACCAAGTGTTTTAATTGACATCAGATGATCCAAACAACAAACACTGAGAACATAGAAAAAATATAAATAAAGATATGAGCAGAACTTAATACAACAGAAAACGTATAAAATTGAGGTGATTTAGTAAGTCCAAAGAATATTCTTTGAAAAGATTTAAAAGACACACTTTGATTAAGGAAAACATAAACATATGTAAAGAATATACAGAAAGAATCAGGACAATGTTATAGCAGAGAATATATGAAATGCCAGTAAATTTGAACATTTCTGTAAAGGGGACCATTTCCTAGCTCCTAAAGTTGACCAAAACTGACACAAGAGGAAATCATTGAAGGTCATCATGTCTGCCCTTGGCATTCTTGGAACGCCCTGGCCTCAGAATGCAGCATCGGTAGTCCATGGTAACCTGCGAAGAGGGGGCGGGGCTGAAGCAGGTTGGAACACTGCCCTCACTGAGGGAGTGGGTGTGGCCATCTCTGCTGTGACTGAACAAAGGGCAGGGGAGCAGGGGGCCCAGGGCAGGGCCCTCAGAGCCCGGCAGGACCAGGGGAGTGTCACAAGCATTTGGCCCAGGCCAAAGGGCGCCTTCTTTGTCTGCACAGCTTCCCAAACACTCACATTTCCACTCAGGCCGCCCTCTTTGTTGAAGTGTGTGTGGAACGTGTCCTCGCAGTACACCTCGCTGCACAGCTAACCATAGGACTGGGCATCGTACCTTCCTGCCAGGTGACCGAAGTTCGCAGGCAGATGGGTCACTGGGACCAACGCGGAGAGGCTCCTGCCCTGACCACAGGTCGACCACAGCCGCTGCCCCAGATCGGGGGTTGCAAAGCAGCCCTGTCTGAATCCCCTGCCTCTAGAGGGAGTATTGGACCAACACTTCTAAAAAATGGGGTCCTTGCGGGCAACTCATCGGAGGGACACAAAAAAATCTTTGCCGACTTTCTCCTGAAGCTTACGAGCGTTCACACTTAAGCCTTTTACAATGTCAGCTGTTTAGCTAAACATGAGCTCATGATCTAAATTTACACAATAATGAAGAAATCAGCTACAAGGGGAGACAATCAGCAAAAACAATCAATATGAGAATTAGTTTCCCAAGGCCACCCATCAGATGTTGGAATAATCAGGTGCAAGGCAGAATATATACATAAAACTGGAACTGGAACAAGGAACAAGGATGTTTTCAAAGACTGGTAGGATCTCTAAAACATTTGTAAAGTACATGTCATTGATAAATCTAAATACTCAAAGGTTGTGTAATACAACAGATTAATCATTGAGAAGAGTGAAATTATGCTGTTTTGAAAACTATGGCAGGTCAGATTTTCTGGCTAATGATATAAGAAGATTTCTCTCAAAAATACACATTATTTCAAAGACTTATTGGCTGTGAAATAAGTGAAGGGTATTTCAAATGGCTTGTCTGCAAAGAAAGGTGAGATGTAGGGAATCACAGAAAGTCGAGGGGAAAATATGTCAATATATACATTGCTATATGGTGAACTAAGCCTTAGGCCAGCAACAATGGAGAGGACCTGACCCTTAGAAACTTACAAGTAAGCTGGAATCTTCAAAAGTTCAAATCTTTATAAGTAAAAAGATTTATTAAAATGAATAACCAAGTGTTTTAATTGACATCAGATGATCCAAACAACAAACCCTGAGAACATAGAAAAAATATAAATAAAGATATGAGCAGAACTTAATACAACAGAAAACGTATAAAATTGAGGTGATTTAGTAAGTCCAAAGAATATTCTTTGAAAAGATTTAAAAGACACACTTTGATTAAGGAAAACATAAACATATGTAAAGAATATACAGAAAGAATCAGGACAATGTTATAGCAGAGAATATATGAAATGCCAGTAAATTTGAACATTTCTGTAAAGGGGACCATTTCCTAGCTCCTAAAGTTGACCAAAACTGACACAAGAGGAAATCATTGAAGGTCATCATGTCTGCCCTTGGCATTCTTGGAACGCCCTGGCCTCAGAATGCAGCATCGGTAGTCCATGGTAACCTGCGGAGAGGGGGTGGGGCTGAAGGAGGTTGGAACACTGCCCTCACTGAGGGAGTGGGTGTGGCCATCTCTGCTGTGACTGAACAAAGGGCAGGGGAGCAGGGGGCCCAGGGCAGGGCCCTCAGAGCCCGGCAGGACCAGGGGAGTGTCACAAGCATTTGGCCCAGGCCAAAGGGCGCCTTCTTTGTCTGCACAGCTTCCCAAACACTCACATTTCCACTCAGGCCGCCCTCTTTGTTGAAGTGTGTGTGGAACGTGTCCTCGCAGTACACCTCGCTGCACAGCTAACCATAGGACTGGGCATCGTACCTTCCTGCCAGGTGACCGAAGTTCGCAGGCAGATGGGTCACTGGGACCAACGCGGAGAGGTTCCTGCCCTGACCACAGGTCGACCACAGCCGCTGCCCCAGATCGGGGGTTGCAAAGCAGCCCTGTCTGAATCCCCTGCCTCTAGAGGGAGTATTGGACCAACACTTCTAAAAAATGGGGTCCTTGCGGGCAACTCATCGGAGGGACACAAAAAAATCTTTGCCGACTTTCTCCTGAAGCTTACGAGCGTTCACACTTAAGCCTTTTACAATGTCAGCTGTTTAGCTAAACATGAGCTCATGATCTAAATTTACACAATAATGAAGAAATCAGCTACAAGGGGAGACAATCAGCAAAAACAATCAATATGAGAATTAGTTTCCCAAGGCCACCCATCAGATGTTGGAATAATCAGGTGCAAGGCAGAATATATACATAAAACTGGAACTGGAACAAGGAACAAGGATGTTTTCAAAGACTGGTAGGATCTCTAAAACATTTGTAAAGTACATGTCATTGATAAAGCTAAATACTCAAAGGTTGTGTAATACAACAGATTAATCATTGAGAAGAGTGAAATTATGCTGTTTTGAAAACTATGGCAGGTCAGATTTTCTGCCTAATGATATAAGAAGATTTCTCTCAAAAATATACATTATTTCAAAGACTTATTGGCTGTGAAATAAGTTAAGGGTATTTCAAATGGCTTGTCTGCAAAGAAAGGTGAGATGTAGGGAATCACGGAAAGTCGAGGGGAAAATATGTCAATATATACATTGCTATATGGTGAACTAAGCCTTAGGCCAGCAACAATGGAGAGGACCTGACCCTTAGAAACTTACAAGTAAGCTGGAATCTTCAAAAGTTCAAATCTTTCTAAGTAAAAAGATTTATTAAAATGAATAACCAAGTGTTTTAATTGACATCAGATGATCAAAACAACAAACCCTGAGAACATAGAAAAAATATAAATAAAGATATGAGCAGAACTTAATACAACAGAAAACGTATAAAATTGAGGTGATTTAGTAAGTCCAAAGAATATTCTTTGAAAAGATTTAAAAGACACACTTTGATTAAGGAAAACATAAACATATGTAAAGAATATACAGAAAGAATCAGGACAATGTTATAGCAGAGAATATATGAAATGCCAGTAAATTTGAACATTTCTGTAAAGGGGACCATTTCCTAGCTCCTAAAGTTGACCAAAACTGACACAAGAGGAAATCATTGAAGGTCATCATGTCTGCCCTTGGCATTCTTGGAACGCCCTGGCCTCAGAATGCAGCATCGGTAGTCCATGGTAACCTGCGGAGAGGGGGTGGGGCTGAAGGAGGTTGGAACACTGCCCTCACTGAGGGAGTGGGTGTGGCCATCTCTGCTGTGACTGAACAAAGGGCAGGGGAGCAGGGGGCCCAGGGCAGGGCCCTCAGAGCCCGGCAGGACCAGGGGAGTGTCACAAGCATTTGGCCCAGGCCAAAGGGCGCCTTCTTTGTCTGCACAGCTTCCCAAACACTCACATTTCCACTCAGGCCGCCCTCTTTGTTGAAGTGTGTGTGGAACGTGTCCTCGCAGTACACCTCGCTGCACAGCTAACCATAGGACTGGGCATCGTACCTTCCTGCCAGGTGACCGAAGTTCGCAGGCAGATGGGTCACTGGGACCAATGCGGAGAGGCTCCTGCCCTGACCACAGGTCGGCCACAGCCGCTGCCCCAGATCGGGGGTTGCAAAGCAGCCCTGTCTGAATCCCCTGCCTCTAGAGGGAGTATTGGACCAACACTTCTAAAAAATGGGGTCCTTGCGGGCAACTCATCGGAGGGACACAAAAAAATCTTTGCCGACTTTCTCCTGAAGCTTACGAGCGTTCACACTTAAGCCTTTTACAATGTCAGCTGTTTAGCTAAACATGAGCTCATGATCTAAATTTACACAATAATGAAGAAATCAGCTACAAGGGGAGACAATCAGCAAAAACAATCAATATGAGAATTAGTTTCCCAAGGCCACCCATCAGATGTTGGAATAATCAGGTGCAAGGCAGAATATATACATAAAACTGGAACTGGAACAAGGAACAAGGATGTTTTCAAAGACTGGTAGGATCTCTAAAACATTTGTAAGGTACATGTCATTGAGAAAGCTAAATACTCAAAGGTTGTGTAATACAACAGATTAATCATTGAGAAGAGTGAAATTATGCTGTTTTGAAAACTATGGCAGGTCAGATTTTCTGCCTAATGATATAAGAAGATTTCTCTCAAAAATACACATTATTTCAAAGACTTATTGGCTGTGAAATAAGTTAAGGGTATTTCAAATGGCTTGTCTGCAAAGAAAGGTGAGATGTAGGGAATCACAGAAAGTCGAGGGGAAAATATGTCAATATATACATTGCTATATGGTGAACTAAGCCTTAGGCCAGCAACAATGGAGAGGACCTGACCCTTAGAAACTTACAAGTAAGCTGGAATCTTCAAAAGTTCAAATCTTTATAAGTAAAAAGATTTATTAAAATGAATAACCAAGTGTTTTAATTGACATCAGATGATCCAAACAACAAACCCTGAGAACATAGAAAAAATATAAATAAAGATATGAGCAGAACTTAATACAACAGAAAACGTATAAAATTGAGGTGATTTAGTAAGTCCAAAGAATATTCTTTGAAAAGATTTAGAA
This sequence comes from Hyperoodon ampullatus, assembly GCF_949752795.1. Lineage (NCBI taxonomy): Eukaryota > Metazoa > Chordata > Mammalia > Artiodactyla > Ziphiidae > Hyperoodon > Hyperoodon ampullatus. The sequence goes on from NW_027640919.1 coordinate 86,773, forward strand.
GACACACTTTGATTAAGGAAAACATAAACATATGTAAAGAATATACAGAAAGAATCAGGACAATGTTATAGCAGAGAATATATGAAATGCCAGTAAATTTGAACATTTCTGTAAAGGGGACCATTTCCTAGCTCCTAAAGTTGACCAAAACTGACACAAGAGGAAATCATTGAAGGTCATCATGTCTGCCCTTGGCATTCTTGGAACGCCCTGGCCTCAGAATGCAGCATCGGTAGTCCATGGTAACCTGCGAAGAGGGGGCGGGGCTGAAGCAGGTTGGAACACTGCCCTCACTGAGGGAGTGGGTGTGGCCATCTCTGCTGTGACTGAACAAAGGGCAGGGGAGCAGGGGGCCCAGGGCAGGGCCCTCAGAGCCCGGCAGGACCAGGGGAGTGTCACAAGCATTTGGCCCAGGCCAAAGGGCGCCTTCTTTGTCTGCACAGCTTCCCAAACACTCACATTTCCACTCAGGCCGCCCTCTTTGTTGAAGTGTGTGTGGAACGTGTCCTCGCAGTACACCTCGCTGCACAGCTAACCATAGGACTGGGCATCGTACCTTCCTGCCAGGTGACCGAAGTTCGCAGGCAGATGGGTCACTGGGACCAACGCGGAGAGGCTCCTGCCCTGACCACAGGTCGACCACAGCCGCTGCCCCAGATCGGGGGTTGCAAAGCAGCCCTGTCTGAATCCCCTGCCTCTAGAGGGAGTATTGGACCAACACTTCTAAAAAATGGGGTCCTTGCGGGCAACTCATCGGAGGGACACAAAAAAATCTTTGCCGACTTTCTCCTGAAGCTTACGAGCGTTCACACTTAAGCCTTTTACAATGTCAGCTGTTTAGCTAAACATGAGCTCATGATCTAAATTTACACAATAATGAAGAAATCAGCTACAAGGGGAGACAATCAGCAAAAACAATCAATATGAGAATTAGTTTCCCAAGGCCACCCATCAGATGTTGGAATAATCAGGTGCAAGGCAGAATATATACATAAAACTGGAACTGGAACAAGGAACAAGGATGTTTTCAAAGACTGGTAGGATCTCTAAAACATTTGTAAAGTACATGTCATTGATAAATCTAAATACTCAAAGGTTGTGTAATACAACAGATTAATCATTGAGAAGAGTGAAATTATGCTGTTTTGAAAACTATGGCAGGTCAGATTTTCTGGCTAATGATATAAGAAGATTTCTCTCAAAAATACACATTATTTCAAAGACTTATTGGCTGTGAAATAAGTGAAGGGTATTTCAAATGGCTTGTCTGCAAAGAAAGGTGAGATGTAGGGAATCACAGAAAGTCGAGGGGAAAATATGTCAATATATACATTGCTATATGGTGAACTAAGCCTTAGGCCAGCAACAATGGAGAGGACCTGACCCTTAGAAACTTACAAGTAAGCTGGAATCTTCAAAAGTTCAAATCTTTATAAGTAAAAAGATTTATTAAAATGAATAACCAAGTGTTTTAATTGACATCAGATGATCCAAACAACAAACCCTGAGAACATAGAAAAAATATAAATAAAGATATGAGCAGAACTTAATACAACAGAAAACGTATAAAATTGAGGTGATTTAGTAAGTCCAAAGAATATTCTTTGAAAAGATTTAAAAGACACACTTTGATTAAGGAAAACATAAACATATGTAAAGAATATACAGAAAGAATCAGGACAATGTTATAGCAGAGAATATATGAAATGCCAGTAAATTTGAACATTTCTGTAAAGGGGACCATTTCCTAGCTCCTAAAGTTGACCAAAACTGACACAAGAGGAAATCATTGAAGGTCATCATGTCTGCCCTTGGCATTCTTGGAACGCCCTGGCCTCAGAATGCAGCATCGGTAGTCCATGGTAACCTGCGGAGAGGGGGTGGGGCTGAAGGAGGTTGGAACACTGCCCTCACTGAGGGAGTGGGTGTGGCCATCTCTGCTGTGACTGAACAAAGGGCAGGGGAGCAGGGGGCCCAGGGCAGGGCCCTCAGAGCCCGGCAGGACCAGGGGAGTGTCACAAGCATTTGGCCCAGGCCAAAGGGCGCCTTCTTTGTCTGCACAGCTTCCCAAACACTCACATTTCCACTCAGGCCGCCCTCTTTGTTGAAGTGTGTGTGGAACGTGTCCTCGCAGTACACCTCGCTGCACAGCTAACCATAGGACTGGGCATCGTACCTTCCTGCCAGGTGACCGAAGTTCGCAGGCAGATGGGTCACTGGGACCAATGCGGAGAGGTTCCTGCCCTGACCACAGGTCGACCACAGCCGCTGCCCCAGATCGGGGGTTGCAAAGCAGCCCTGTCTGAATCCCCTGCCTCTAGAGGGAGTATTGGACCAACACTTCTAAAAAATGGGGTCCTTGCGGGCAACTCATCGGAGGGACACAAAAAAATCTTTGCCGACTTTCTCCTGAAGCTTACGAGCGTTCACACTTAAGCCTTTTACAATGTCAGCTGTTTAGCTAAACATGAGCTCATGATCTAAATTTACACAATAATGAAGAAATCAGCTACAAGGGGAGACAATCAGCAAAAACAATCAATATGAGAATTAGTTTCCCAAGGCCACCCATCAGATGTTGGAATAATCAGGTGCAAGGCAGAATATATACATAAAACTGGAACTGGAACAAGGAACAAGGATGTTTTCAAAGACTGGTAGGATCTCTAAAACATTTGTAAAGTACATGTCATTGATAAAGCTAAATACTCAAAGGTTGTGTAATACAACAGATTAATCATTGAGAAGAGTGAAATTATGCTGTTTTGAAAACTATGGCAGGTCAGATTTTCTGCCTAATGATATAAGAAGATTTCTCTCAAAAATATACATTATTTCAAAGACTTATTGGCTGTGAAATAAGTTAAGGGTATTTCAAATGGCTTGTCTGCAAAGAAAGGTGAGATGTAGGGAATCACGGAAAGTCGAGGGGAAAATATGTCAATATATACATTGCTATATGGTGAACTAAGCCTTAGGCCAGCAACAATGGAGAGGACCTGACCCTTAGAAACTTACAAGTAAGCTGGAATCTTCAAAAGTTCAAATCTTTCTAAGTAAAAAGATTTATTAAAATGAATAACCAAGTGTTTTAATTGACATCAGATGATCAAAACAACAAACCCTGAGAACATAGAAAAAATATAAATAAAGATATGAGCAGAACTGAATACAACAGAAAACGTATAAAATTGAGGTGATTTAGTAAGTCCAAAGAATATTCTTTGAAAAGATTTAAAAGACACACTTTGATTAAGGAAAACATAAACATATGTAAAGAATATACAGAAAGAATCAGGACAATGTTATAGCAGAGAATATATGAAATGCCAGTAAATTTGAACATTTCTGTAAAGGGGACCATTTCCTAGCTCCTAAAGTTGACCAAAACTGACACAAGAGGAAATCATTGAAGGTCATCATGTCTGCCCTTGGCATTCTTGGAACGCCCTGGCCTCAGAATGCAGCATCGGTAGTCCATGGTAACCTGCGGAGAGGGGGTGGGGCTGAAGGAGGTTGGAACACTGCCCTCACTGAGGGAGTGGGTGTGGCCATCTCTGCTGTGACTGAACAAAGGGCAGGGGAGCAGGGGGCCCAGGGCAGGGCCCTCAGAGCCCGGCAGGACCAGGGGAGTGTCACAAGCATTTGGCCCAGGCCAAAGGGCGCCTTCTTTGTCTGCACAGCTTCCCAAACACTCACATTTCCACTCAGGCCGCCCTCTTTGTTGAAGTGTGTGTGGAACGTGTCCTCGCAGTACACCTCGCTGCACAGCTAACCATAGGACTGGGCATCGTACCTTCCTGCCACGTGACCGAAGTTCGCAGGCAGATGGGTCACTGGGACCAACGCGGAGAGGCTCCTGCCCTGACCACAGGTCGACCACAGCCGCTGCCCCAGATCGGGGGTTGCAAAGCAGCCCTGTCTGAATCCCCTGCCTCTAGAGGGAGTATTGGACCAACACTTCTAAAAAATGGGGTCCTTGCGGGCAACTCATCAGACGGACACAAAAAAATCTTTGCCGACTTTCTCCTGAAGCTTACGAGCGTTCACACTTAAGCCTTTTACAATGTCAGCTGTTTAGCTAAACATGAGCTTATGATCTAAATTTACACAGTAATGAAGAAATCAGCTACAAGGGGAGACAATCAGCAAAAACAATCAATATGAGAATTAGTTTCCCTAGGCCACCCATCAGATGTTGGAATAATCAGGTGCAAGGCAGAATATATACATAAAACTGGAACTGGAACAAGAAACAAGGATGTTTTCAAGGACTGGTAGGATCTCTAAAACATTTGTAAAGCACATGTCATTGATAAAGCTAAATACTCAAAGGTTGTGTAATACAACAGATTAATCATTGAGAAGAGTGAAATTATGCTGTTTTGAAAACTATGGCAGCTCAGATTTTCTGCCTAATGATATAAGAAGATTTCTCTCAAAAATACACATTATTTCAAAGACTTATTGGCTGTGAAATAAGTGAAGGGTATTTCAAATGGCTTGTCTGCAAAGAAAGGTGAGATGTAGGGAATCACAGAAAGTCGAGGGGAAAATATGTCAATATATACATTGCTATAGGGTGAACTAAGCCTTAGGCCAGCAACAATGGAGAGGACCTGACCCTTAGAAACTTACAAGTAAGCTGGAATCTTCAAAAGTTCAAATCTTTATAAGTAAAAAGATTTATTAAAATGAATAACCAAGTGTTTTAATTGACATCAGATGATCCAAACAACAAACCGTGAGAACATAGAAAAAATATAAATAAAGATATGAGCAGAACTTAATACAACAGAAAACGTATAAAATTGAGGTGATTTAGTAAGTCCAAAGAATATTCTTTGAAAAGATTTAAAAGACACACTTTGATTAAGGAAAACATAAACATATGTAAAGAATATACAGAAAGAATCAGGACAATGTTATAGCAGAGAATATATGAAATGCCAGTAAATTTGAACATTTCTGTAAAGGGGACCATTTCCTAGCTCCTAAAGTTGACCAAAACTGACACAAGAGGAAATCATTGAAGGTCATCATGTCTGCCCTTGGCATTCTTGGAACGCCCTGGCCTCAGAATGCAGCATCGGTAGTCCATGGTAACCTGCGGAGAGGGGGTGGGGCTGAAGGAGGTTGGAACACTGCCCTCACTGAGGGAGTGGGTGTGGCCATCTCTGCTGTGACTGAACAAAGGGCAGGGGAGCAGGGGGCCCAGGGCAGGGCCCTCAGAGCCCGGCAGGACCAGGGGAGTGTCACAAGCATTTGGCCCAGGCCAAAGGGCGCCTTCTTTGTCTGCACAGCTTCCCAAACACTCACATTTCCACTCAGGCCGCCCTCTTTGTTGAAGTGTGTGTGGAACGTGTCCTCGCAGTACACCTCGCTGCACAGCTAACCATAGGACTGGGCATCGCACCTTCCTGCCAGGTGACCGAAGTTCGCAGGCAGATGGGTCACTGGGACCAACGCGGAGAGGTTCCTGCCCTGACCACAGGTCGACCACAGCCGCTGCCCCAGATCGGGGGTTGCAAAGCAGCCCTGTCTGAATCCCCTGCCTCTAGAGGGAGTATTGGACCAACACTTCTAAAAAATGGGGTCCTTGCGGGCAACTCATCGGAGGGACACAAAAAAATCTTTGCCGACTTTCTCCTGAAGCTTACGAGCGTTCACACTTAAGCCTTTTACAATGTCAGCTGTTTAGCTAAACATGAGCTCATGATCTAAATTTACACAATAATGAAGAAATCAGCTACAAGGGGAGACAATCAGCAAAAACAATCAATATGAGAATTAGTTTCCCAAGGCCACCCATCAGATGTTGGAATAATCAGGTGCAAGGCAGAATATATACATAAAACTGGAACTGGAACAAGGAACAAGGATGTTTTCAAAGACTGGTAGGATCTCTAAAACATTTGTAAAGTACATGTCATTGATAAAGCTAAATACTCAAAGGTTGTGTAATACAACAGATTAATCATTGAGAAGAGTGAAATTATGCTGTTTTGAAAACTATGGCAGGTCAGATTTTCTGCCTAATGATATAAGAAGATTTCTCTCAAAAATACACATTATTTCAAAGACTTATTGGCTGTGAAATAAGTTAAGGGTATTTCAAATGGCTTGTCTGCAAAGAAAGGTGAGATGTAGGGAATCACAGAAAGTCGAGGGGAAAATATGTCAATATATACATTGCTATATGGTGAACTAAGCCTTAGGCCAGCAACAATGGAGAGGACCTGACCCTTAGAAACTTACAAGTAAGCTGGAATCTTCAAAAGTTCAAATCTTTATAAGTAAAAAGATTTATTAAAATGAATAACCAAGTGTTTTAATTGACATCAGATGATCAAAACAACAAACCCTGAGAACATAGAAAAAATATAAATAAAGATATGAGCAGAACTTAATACAACAGAAAACGTATAAAATTGAGGTGATTTAGTAAGTCCAAAGAATATTCTTTGAAAAGATTTAAAAGACACACTTTGATTAAGGAAAACATAAACATATGTAAAGAATATACAGAAAGAATCAGGACAATGTTATAGCAGAGAATATATGAAATGGCAGTAAATTTGAACATTTCTGTAAAGGGGACCATTTCTTAGCTCCTAAAGTTGACCAAAACTGACACAAGAGGAAATCATTGAAGGTCATCATGTCTGCCCTTGGCATTCTTGGAACGCCCTGGCCTCAGAATGCAGCATCGGTAGTCCATGGTAACCTGCGAAGAGGGGGCGGGGCTGAAGCAGGTTGGAACACTGCCCTCACTGAGGGAGTGGGTGTGGCCATCTCTGCTGTGACTGAACAAAGGGCAGGGGAGCAGGGGGCCCAGTGCAGGGCCCTCAGAGCCCGGCAGGACCAGGGGAGTGTCACAAGCATTTGGCCCAGGCCAAAGGGCGCCTTCTTTGTCTGCACAGCTTCCCAAACACTCACATTTCCACTCAGGCCGCCCTCTTTGTTGAAGTGTGTGTGGAACGTGTCCTCGCAGTACACCTCGCTGCACAGCTAACCATAGGACTGGGCATCGTACCTTCCTGCCAGGTGACCGAAGTTCGCAGGCAGATGGGTCACTGGGACCAACGCGGAGAGGCTCCTGCCCTGACCACAGGTCGACCACAGCCGCTGCCCCAGATCGGGGGTTGCAAAGCAGCCCTGTCTGAATCCCCTGCCTCTAGAGGGAGTATTGGACCAACACTTCTAAAAAATGGGGTCCTTGCGGGCAACTCATCGGAGGGACACAAAAAAATCTTTGCCGACTTTCTCCTGAAGCTTACGAGCGTTCACACTTAAGCCTTTTACAATGTCAGCTGTTTAGCTAAACATGAGCTCATGATCTAAATTTACACAATAATGAAGAAATCAGCTACAAGGGGAGACAATCAGCAAAAACAATCAATATGAGAATTAGTTTCCCAAGGCCACCCATCAGATGTTGGAATAATCAGGTGCAAGGCAGAATATATACATAAAACTGGAACTGGAACAAGGAACAAGGATGTTTTCAAAGACTGGTAGGATCTCTAAAACATTTGTAAAGTACATGTCATTGATAAAGCTAAATACTCAAAGGTTGTGTAATACAACAGATTAATCATTGAGAAGAGTGAAATTATGCTGTTTTGAAAACTATGGCAGGTCAGATTTTCTGCCTAATGATATAAGAAGATTTCTCTCAAAAATACACATTATTTCAAAGACTTATTGGCTGTGAAATAAGTGAAGGGTATTTCAAATGGCTTGTCTGCAAAGAAAGGTGAGATGTAGGGAATCACAGAAAGTCGAGGGGAAAATATGTCAATATATACATTGCTATATGGTGAACTAAGCCTTAGGCCAGCAACAATGGAGAGGACCTGACCCTTAGAAACTTACAAGTAAGCTGGAATCTTCAAAAGTTCAAATCTTTATAAGTAAAAAGATTTATTAAAATGAATAACCAAGTGTTTTAATTGACATCAGATGATCAAAACAACAAACCCTGAGAACATAGAAAAAATATAAATAAAGATATGAGCAGAACTTAATACAACAGAAAACGTATAAAATTGAGGTGATTTAGTAAGTCCAAAGAATATTCTTTGAAAAGATTTAAAAGACACACTTTGATTAAGGAAAACATAAACATATGTAAAGAATATACAGAAAGAATCAGGACAATGTTATAGCAGAGAATATATGAAATGCCAGTAAATTTGAACATTTCTGAAAAAGGGGACCATTTCCTAGCTCCTAAAGTTGACCAAAACTGACACAAGAGGAAATCATTGAAGGTCATCATGTCTGCCCTTGGCATTCTTGGAACGCCCTGGCCTCAGAATGCAGCATCGGTAGTCCATGGTAACCTGCGGAGAGGGGGCGGGGCTGAAGGAGGTTGGAACACTGCCCTCACTGAGGGAGTGGGTGTGGCCATCTCTGCTGTGACTGAACAAAGGGCAGGGGAGCAGGGGGCCCAGGGCAGGGCCCTCAGAGCCCGGCAGGACCAGGGGAGTGTCACAAGCATTTGGCCCAGGCCAAAGGGCGCCTTCTTTGTCTGCACAGCTTCCCAAACACTCACATTTCCACTCAGGCCGCCCTCTTTGTTGAAGTGTGTGTGGAACGTGTCCTCGCAGTACACCTCGCTGCACAGCTAACCATAGGACTGGGCATCGTACCTTCCTGCCAGGTGACCGAAGTTCGCAGGCAGATGGGTCACTGGGACCAACGCGGAGAGGCTCCTGCCCTGACCACAGGTCGACCACAGCCGCTGCCCCAGATCGGGGGTTGCAAAGCAGCCCTGTCTGAATCCCCTGCCTCTAGAGGGAGTATTGGACCAACACTTCTAAAAAATGGGGTCCTTGCGGGCAACTCATCGGAGGGACACAAAAAAATCTTTGCCGACTTTCTCCTGAAGCTTACGAGCGTTCACACTTAAGCCTTTTACAATGTCAGCTGTTTAGCTAAACATGAGCTCATGATCTAAATTTACACAATAATGAAGAAATCAGCTACAAGGGGAGACAATCAGCAAAAACAATCAATATGAGAATTAGTTTCCCAAGGCCACCCATCAGATGTTGGAATAATCAGGTGCAAGGCAGAATATATACATAAAACTGGAACTGGAACAAGGAACAAGGATGTTTTCAAAGACTGGTAGGATCTCTAAAACATTTGTAAAGTACATGTCATTGATAAAGCTAAATACTCAAAGGTTGTGTAATACAACAGATTAATCATTGAGAAGAGTGAAATTATGCTGTTTTGAAAACTATGGCAGGTCAGATTTTCTGCCTAATGATATAAGAAGATTTCTCTCAAAAATACACATTATTTCAAAGACTTATTGGCTGTGAAATAAGTGAAGGGTATTTCAAATGGCTTGTCTGCAAAGAAAGGTGAGATGTAGGGAATCACAGAAAGTCGAGGGGAAAATATGTCAATATATACATTGCTATATGGTGAACTAAGCCTTAGGCCAGCAACAATGGAGAGGACCTGACCCTTAGAAACTTACAAGTAAGCTGGAATCTTCAAAAGTTCAAATCTTTATAAGTAAAAAGATTTATTAAAATGAATAACCAAGTGTTTTAATTGACATCAGATGATCCAAACAACAAACCCTGAGAACATAGAAAAAATATAAATAAAGATATGAGCAGAACTTAATACAACAGAAAACGTATAAAATTGAGGTGATTTAGTAAGTCCAAAGAATATTCTTTGAAAAGATTTAAAAGACACACTTTGATTAAGGAAAACATAAACATATGTAAAGAATATACAGAAAGAATCAGGACAATGTTATAGCAGAGAATATATGAAATGCCAGTAAATTTGAACATTTCTGTAAAGGGGACCATTTCCTAGCTCCTAAAGTTGACCAAAACTGACACAAGAGGAAATCATTGAAGGTCATCATGTCTGCCCTTGGCATTCTTGGAACGCCCTGGCCTCAGAATGCAGCATCGGTAGTCCATGGTAACCTGCGGAGAGGGGGCGGGGCTGAAGGAGGTTGGAACACTGCCCTCACTGAGGGAGTGGGTGTGGCCATCTCTGCTGTGACTGAACAAAGGGCAGGGGAGCAGGGGGCCCAGGGCAGGGCCCTCAGAGCCCGGCAGGACCAGGGGAGTGTCACAAGCATTTGGCCCAGGCCAAAGGGCGCCTTCTTTGTCTGCACAGCTTCCCAAACACTCACATTTCCACTCAGGCCGCCCTCTTTGTTGAAGTGTGTGTGGAACGTGTCCTCGCAGTACACCTCGCTGCACAGCTAACCATAGGACTGGGCATCGTACCTTCCTGCCAGGTGACCGAAGTTCGCAGGCAGATGGGTCACTGGGACCAACGCGGAGAGGCTCCTGCCCTGACCACAGGTCGACCACAGCCGCTGCCCCAGATCGGGGGTTGCAAAGCAGCCCTGTCTGAATCCCCTGCCTCTAGAGGGAGTATTGGACCAACACTTCTAAAAAATGGGGTCCTTGCGGGCAACTCATCGGAGGGACACAAAAAAATCTTTGCCGACTTTCTCCTGAAGCTTACGAGCGTTCACACTTAAGCCTTTTACAATGTCAGCTGTTTAGCTAAACATGAGCTCATGATCTAAATTTACACAATAATGAAGAAATCAGCTACAAGGGGAGACAATCAGCAAAAACAATCAATATGAGAATTAGTTTCCCAAGGCCACCCATCAGATGTTGGAATAATCAGGTGCAAGGCAGAATATATACATAAAACTGGAACTGGAACAAGGAACAAGGATGTTTTCAAAGACTGGTAGGATCTCTAAAACATTTGTAAAGTACATGTCATTGATAAAGCTAAATACTCAAAGGTTGTGTAATACAACAGATTAATCATTGAGAAGAGTGAAATTATGCTGTTTTGAAAACTATGGCAGGTCAGATTTTCTGCCTAATGATATAAGAAGATTTCTCTCAAAAATACACATTATTTCAAAGACTTATTGGCTGTGAAATAAGTGAAGGGTATTTCAAATGGCTTGTCTGCAAAGAAAGGTGAGATGTAGGGAATCACAGAAAGTCGAGGGGAAAATATGTCAATATATACATTGCTATATGGTGAACTAAGCCTTAGGCCAGCAACAATGGAGAGGACCTGACCCTTAGAAACTTACAAGTAAGCTGGAATCTTCAAAAGTTCAAATCTTTATAAGTAAAAAGATTTATTAAAATGAATAACCAAGTGTTTTAATTGACATCAGATGATCCAAACAACAAACCCTGAGAACATAGAAAAAATATAAATAAAGATATGAGCAGAACTTAATACAACAGAAAACGTATAAAATTGAGGTGATTTAGTAAGTCCAAAGAATATTCTTTGAAAAGATTTAAAAGACACACTTTGATTAAGGAAAACATAAACATATGTAAAGAATATACAGAAAGAATCAGGACAATGTTATAGCAGAGAATATATGAAATGCCAGTAAATTTGAACATTTCTGTAAAGGGGACCATTTCCTAGCTCCTAAAGTTGACCAAAACTGACACAAGAGGAAATCATTGAAGGTCATCATGTCTGCCCTTGGCATTCTTGGAACGCCCTGGCCTCAGAATGCAGCATCGGTAGTCCATGGTAACCTGCGGAGAGGGGGTGGGGCTGAAGGAGGTTGGAACACTGCCCTCACTGAGGGAGTGGGTGTGGCCATCTCTGCTGTGACTGAACAAAGGGCAGGGGAGCAGGGGGCCCAGGGCAGGGCCCTCAGAGCCCGGCAGGACCAGGGGAGTGTCACAAGCATTTGGCCCAGGCCAAAGGGCGCCTTCTTTGTCTGCACAGCTTCCCAAACACTCACATTTCCACTCAGGCCGCCCTCTTTGTTGAAGTGTGTGTGGAACGTGTCCTCGCAGTACACCTCGCTGCACAGCTAACCATAGGACTGGGCATCGTACCTTCCTGCCAGGTGACCGAAGTTCGCAGGCATATGGGTCACTGGGACCAATGCGGAGAGGTTCCTGCCCTGACCACAGGTCGACCACAGCCGCTGCCCCAGATCGGGGGTTGCAAAGCAGCCCTGTCTGAATCCCCTGCCTCTAGAGGGAGTATTGGACCAACACTTCTAAAAAATGGGGTCCTTGCGGGCAACTCATCGGAGGGACACAAAAAAATCTTTGCCGACTTTCTCCTGAAGCTTACGAGCGTTCACACTTAAGCCTTTTACAATGTCAGCTGTTTAGCTAAACATGAGCTCATGATCTAAATTTACACAATAATGAAGAAATCAGCTACAAGGGGAGACAATCAGCAAAAACAATCAATATGAGAATTAGTTTCCCAAGGCCACCCATCAGATGTTGGAATAATCAGGTGCAAGGCAGAATATATACATAAAACTGGAACTGGAACAAGGAACAAGGATGTTTTCAAAGACTGGTAGGATCTCTAAAACATTTGTAAAGTACATGTCATTGATAAAGCTAAATACTCAAAGGTTGTGTAATACAACAGATTAATCATTGAGAAGAGTGAAATTATGCTGTTTTGAAAACTATGGCAGGTCAGATTTTCTGCCTAATGATATAAGAAGATTTCTCTCAAAAATACACATTATTTCAAAGACTTATTGGCTGTGAAATAAGTGAAGGGTATTTCAAATGGCTTGTCTGCAAAGAAAGGTGAGATGTAGGGAATCACAGAAAGTCGAGGGGAAAATATGTCAATATATACATTGCTATATGGTGAACTAAGCCTTAGGCCAGCAACAATGGAGAGGACCTGACCCTTAGAAACTTACAAGTAAGCTGGAATCTTCAAAAGTTCAAATCTTTATAAGTAAAAAGATTTATTAAAATGAATAACCAAGTGTTTTAATTGACATCAGATGATCCAAACAACAAACCCTGAGAACATAGAAAAAATATAAATAAAGATATGAGCAGAACTTAATACAACAGAAAACGTATAAAATTGAGGTGATTTAGTAAGTCCAAAGAATATTCTTTGAAAAGATTTAAAAGACACACTTTGATTAAGGAAAACATAAACATATGTAAAGAATATACAGAAAGAATCAGGACAATGTTATAGCAGAGAATATATGAAATGCCAGTAAATTTGAACATTTCTGTAAAGGGGACCATTTCCTAGCTCCTAAAGTTGACCAAAACTGACACAAGAGGAAATCATTGAAGGTCATCATGTCTGCCCTTGGCATTCTTGGAACGCCCTGGCCTCAGAATGCAGCATCAGTAGTCCATGGTAACCTGCGGAGAGGGGGCGGGGCTGAAGCAGGTTGGAACACTGCCCTCACTGAGGGAGTGGGTGTGGCCATCTCTGCTGTGACTGAACAAAGGGCAGGGGAGCAGGGGGCCCAGGGCAGGGCCCTCAGAGCCCGGCAGGACCAGGGGAGTGTCACAAGCATTTGGCCCAGGCCAAAGGGCGCCTTCTTTGTCTGCACAGCTTCCCAAACACTCACATTTCCACTCAGGCCGCCCTCTTTGTTGAAGTGTGTGTGGAACGTGTCCTCGCAGTACACCTCGCTGCACAGCTAACCATAGGACTGGGCATCGTACCTTCCTGCCAGGTGACCGAAGTTCGCAGGCAGATGGGTCACTGGGACCAACGCGGAGAGGCTCCTGCCCTGACCACAGGTCGACCACAGCCGCTGCCCCAGATCGGGGGTTGCAAAGCAGCCCTGTCTGAATCCCCTGCCTCTAGAGGGAGTATTGGACCAACACTTCTAAAAAATGGGGTCCTTGCGGGCAACTCATCGGACGGACACAAAAAAATCTTTGCCGACTTTCTCCTGAAGCTTACGAGCGTTCACACTTAAGCCTTTTACAATGTCAGCTGTTTAGCTAAACATGAGCTCATGATCTAAATTTACACAATAATGAAGAAATCAGCTACAAGGGGAGACAATCAGCAAAAACAATCAATATGAGAATTAGTTTCCCAAGGCCACCCATCAGATGTTGGAATAATCAGGTGCAAGGCAGAATATATACATAAAACTGGAACTGGAACAAGGAACAAGGATGTTTTCAAAGACTGGTAGGATCTCTAAAACATTTGTAAAGTACATGTCATTGATAAAGCTAAATACTCAAAGGTTGTGTAATACAACAGATTAATCATTGAGAAGAGTGAAATTATGCTGTTTTGAAAACTATGGCAGGTCAGATTTTCTGGCTAATGATATAAGAAGATTTCTCTCAAAAATACACATTATTTCAAAGACTTATTGGCTGTGAAATAAGTGAAGGGTATTTCAAATGGCTTGTCTGCAAAGAAAGGTGAGATGTAGGGAATCACAGAAAGTCGAGGGGAAAATATGTCAATATATACATTGCTATATGGTGAACTAAGCCTTAGGCCAGCAACAATGGAGAGGACCTGACCCTTAGAAACTTACAAGTAAGCTGGAATCTTCAAAAGTTCAAATCTTTATAAGTAAAAAGATTTATTAAAATGAATAACCAAGTGTTTTAATTGACATCAGATGATCAAAACAACAAACCCTGAGAACATAGAAAAAATATAAATAAAGATATGAGCAGAACTTAATACAACAGAAAACGTATAAAATTGAGGTGATTTAGTAAGTCCAAAGAATATTCTTTGAAAAGATTTAAAAGACACACTTTGATTAAGGAAAACATAAACATATGTAAAGAATATACAGAAAGAATCAGGACAATGTTATAGCAGAGAATATATGAAATGCCAGTAAATTTGAACATTTCTGAAAAAGGGGACCATTTCCTAGCTCCTAAAGTTGACCAAAACTGACACAAGAGGAAATCATTGAAGGTCATCATGTCTGCCCTTGGCATTCTTGGAACGCCCTGGCCTCAGAATGCAGCATCGGTAGTCCATGGTAACCTGCGGAGAGGGGGTGGGGCTGAAGGAGGTTGGAACACTGCCCTCACTGAGGGAGTGGGTGTGGCCATCTCTGCTGTGACTGAACAAAGGGCAGGGGAGCAGGGGGCCCAGGGCAGGGCCCTCAGAGCCCGGCAGGACCAGGGGAGTGTCACAAGCATTTGGCCCAGGCCAAAGGGCGCCTTCTTTGTCTGCACAGCTTCCCAAACACTCACATTTCCACTCAGGCCGCCCTCTTTGTTGAAGTGTGTGTGGAACGTGTCCTCGCAGTACACCTCGCTGCACAGCTAACCATAGGACTGGGCATCGTACCTTCCTGCCAGGTGACCGAAGTTCGCAGGCAGATGGGTCACTGGGACCAATGCGGAGAGGCTCCTGCCCTGACCACAGGTCGACCACAGCCGCTGCCCCAGATCGGGGGTTGCAAAGCAGCCCTGTCTGAATCCCCTGCCTCTAGAGGGAGTATTGGACCAACACTTCTAAAAAATGGGGTCCTTGCGGGCAACTCATCGGAGGGACACAAAAAAATCTTTGCCGACTTTCTCCTGAAGCTTACGAGCGTTCACACTTAAGCCTTTTACAATGTCAGCTGTTTAGCTAAACATGAGCTCATGATCTAAATTTACACAATAATGAAGAAATCAGCTACAAGGGGAGACAATCAGCAAAAACAATCAATATGAGAATTAGTTTCCCAAGGCCACCCATCAGATGTTGGAATAATCAGGTGCAAGGCAGAATATATACATAAAACTGGAACTGGAACAAGGAACAAGGATGTTTTCAAAGACTGGTAGGATCTCTAAAACATTTGTAAAGTACATGTCATTGATAAAGCTAAATACTCAAAGGTTGTGTAATACAACAGATTAATCATTGAGAAGAGTGAAATTATGCTGTTTTGAAAACTATGGCAGGTCAGATTTTCTGCCTAATGATATAAGAAGATTTCTCTCAAAAATACACATTATTTCAAAGACTTATTGGCTGTGAAATAAGTGAAGGGTATTTCAAATGGCTTGTCTGCAAAGAAAGGTGAGATGTAGGGAATCACAGAAAGTCGAGGGGAAAATATGTCAATATATACATTGCTATATGGTGAACTAAGCCTTAGGCCAGCAACAATGGAGAGGACCTGACCCTTAGAAACTTACAAGTAAGCTGGAATCTTCAAAAGTTCAAATCTTTATAAGTAAAAAGATTTATTAAAATGAATAACCAAGTGTTTTAATTGACATCAGATGATCCAAACAACAAACCCTGAGAACATAGAAAAAATATAAATAAAGATATGAGCAGAACTTAATACAACAGAAAACGTATAAAATTGAGGTGATTTAGTAAGTCCAAAGAATATTCTTTGAAAAGATTTAAAAGACACACTTTGATTAAGGAAAACATAAACATATGTAAAGAATATACAGAAAGAATCAGGACAATGTTATAGCAGAGAATATATGAAATGCCAGTAAATTTGAACATTTCTGTAAAGGGGACCATTTCCTAGCTCCTAAAGTTGACCAAAACTGACACAAGAGGAAATCATTGAAGGTCATCATGTCTGCCCTTGGCATTCTTGGAACGCCCTGGCCTCAGAATGCAGCATCGGTAGTCCATGGTAACCTGCGAAGAGGGGGCGGGGCTGAAGCAGGTTGGAACACTGCCCTCACTGAGGGAGTGGGTGTGGCCATCTCTGCTGTGACTGAACAAAGGGCATAGGAGCAGGGGGCCCAGGGCAGGGCCCTCAGAGCCCGGCAGGACCAGGGGAGTGTCACAAGCATTTGGCCCAGGCCAAAGGGCGCCTTCTTTGTCTGCACAGCTTCCCAAACACTCACATTTCCACTCAGGCCGCCCTCTTTGTTGAAGTGTGTGTGGAACGTGTCCTCGCAGTACACCTCGCTGCACAGCTAACCATAGGACTGGGCATCGTACCTTCCTGCCAGGTGACCGAAGTTCGCAGGCAGATGGGTCACTGGGACCAACGCGGAGAGGCTCCTGCCCTGACCACAGGTCGACCACAGCCGCTGCCCCAGATCGGGGGTTGCAAAGCAGCCCTGTCTGAATCCCCTGCCTCTAGAGGGAGTATTGGACCAACACTTCTAAAAAATGGGGTCCTTGCGGGCAACTCATCGGAGGGACACAAAAAAATCTTTGCCGACTTTCTCCTGAAGCTTACGAGCGTTCACACTTAAGCCTTTTACAATGTCAGCTGTTTAGCTAAACATGAGCTCATGATCTAAATTTACACAATAATGAAGAAATCAGCTACAAGGGGAGACAATCAGCAAAAACAATCAATATGAGAATTAGTTTCCCAAGGCCACCCATCAGATGTTGGAATAATCAGGTGCAAGGCAGAATATATACATAAAACTGGAACTGGAACAAGGAACAAGGATGTTTTCAAAGACTGGTAGGATCTCTAAAACATTTGTAAAGTACATGTCATTGATAAATCTAAATACTCAAAGGTTGTGTAATACAACAGATTAATCATTGAGAAGAGTGAAATTATGCTGTTTTGAAAACTATGGCAGGTCAGATTTTCTGGCTAATGATATAAGAAGATTTCTCTCAAAAATACACATTATTTCAAAGACTTATTGGCTGTGAAATAAGTGAAGGGTATTTCAAATGGCTTGTCTGCAAAGAAAGGTGAGATGTAGGGAATCACAGAAAGTCGAGGGGAAAATATGTCAATATATACATTGCTATATGGTGAACTAAGCCTTAGGCCAGCAACAATGGAGAGGACCTGACCCTTAGAAACTTACAAGTAAGCTGGAATCTTCAAAAGTTCAAATCTTTATAAGTAAAAAGATTTATTAAAATGAATAACCAAGTGTTTTAATTGACATCAGATGATCCAAACAACAAACCCTGAGAACATAGAAAAAATATAAATAAAGATATGAGCAGAACTTAATACAACAGAAAACGTATAAAATTGAGGTGATTTAGTAAGTCCAAAGAATATTCTTTGAAAAGATTTAAAAGACACACTTTGATTAAGGAAAACATAAACATATGTAAAGAATATACAGAAAGAATCAGGACAATGTTATAGCAGAGAATATATGAAATGCCAGTAAATTTGAACATTTCTGTAAAGGGGACCATTTCCTAGCTCCTAAAGTTGACCAAAACTGACACAAGAGGAAATCATTGAAGGTCATCATGTCTGCCCTTGGCATTCTTGGAACGCCCTGGCCTCAGAATGCAGCATCGGTAGTCCATGGTAACCTGCGGAGAGGGGGTGGGGCTGAAGGAGGTTGGAACACTGCCCTCACTGAGGGAGTGGGTGTGGCCATCTCTGCTGTGACTGAACAAAGGGCAGGGGAGCAGGGGGCCCAGGGCAGGGCCCTCAGAGCCCGGCAGGACCAGGGGAGTGTCACAAGCATTTGGCCCAGGCCAAAGGGCGCCTTCTTTGTCTGCACAGCTTCCCAAACACTCACATTTCCACTCAGGCCGCCCTCTTTGTTGAAGTGTGTGTGGAACGTGTCCTCGCAGTACACCTCGCTGCACAGCTAACCATAGGACTGGGCATCGTACCTTCCTGCCAGGTGACCGAAGTTCGCAGGCAGATGGGTCACTGGGACCAATGCGGAGAGGTTCCTGCCCTGACCACAGGTCGACCACAGCCGCTGCCCCAGATCGGGGGTTGCAAAGCAGCCCTGTCTGAATCCCCTGCCTCTAGAGGGAGTATTGGACCAACACTTCTAAAAAATGGGGTCCTTGCGGGCAACTCATCGGAGGGACACAAAAAAATCTTTGCCGACTTTCTCCTGAAGCTTACGAGCGTTCACACTTAAGCCTTTTACAATGTCAGCTGTTTAGCTAAACATGAGCTCATGATCTAAATTTACACAATAATGAAGAAATCAGCTACAAGGGGAGACAATCAGCAAAAACAATCAATATGAGAATTAGTTTCCCAAGGCCACCCATCAGATGTTGGAATAATCAGGTGCAAGGCAGAATATATACATAAAACTGGAACTGGAACAAGGAACAAGGATGTTTTCAAAGACTGGTAGGATCTCTAAAACATTTGTAAAGTACATGTCATTGATAAAGCTAAATACTCAAAGGTTGTGTAATACAACAGATTAATCATTGAGAAGAGTGAAATTATGCTGTTTTGAAAACTATGGCAGGTCAGATTTTCTGCCTAATGATATAAGAAGATTTCTCTCAAAAATACACATTATTTCAAAGACTTATTGGCTGTGAAATAAGTGAAGGGTATTTCAAATGGCTTGTCTGCAAAGAAAGGTGAGATGTAGGGAATCACAGAAAGTCGAGGGGAAAATATGTCAATATATACATTGCTATATGGTGAACTAAGCCTTAGGCCAGCAACAATGGAGAGGACCTGACCCTTAGAAACTTACAAGTAAGCTGGAATCTTCAAAAGTTCAAATCTTTATAAGTAAAAAGATTTATTAAAATGAATAACCAAGTGTTTTAATTGACATCAGATGATCAAAACAACAAACCCTGAGAACATAGAAAAAATATAAATAAAGATATGAGCAGAACTTAATACAACAGAAAACGTATAAAATTGAGGTGATTTAGTAAGTCCAAAGAATATTCTTTGAAAAGATTTAAAAGACACACTTTGATTAAGGAAAACATAAACATATGTAAAGAATATACAGAAAGAATCAGGACAATGTTATAGCAGAGAATATATGAAATGCCAGTAAATTTGAACATTTCTGTAAAGGGGACCATTTCCTAGCTCCTAAAGTTGACCAAAACTGACACAAGAGGAAATCATTGAAGGTCATCATGTCTGCCCTTGGCATTCTTGGAACGCCCTGGCCTCAGAATGCAGCATCAGTAGTCCATGGTAACCTGCGGAGAGGGGGCGGGGCTGAAGCAGGTTGGAACACTGCCCTCACTGAGGGAGTGGGTGTGGCCATCTCTGCTGTGACTGAACAAAGGGCAGGGGAGCAGGGGGCCCAGGGCAGGGCCCTCAGAGCCCGGCAGGACCAGGGGAGTGTCACAAGCATTTGGCCCAGGCCAAAGGGCGCCTTCTTTGTCTGCACAGCTTCCCAAACACTCACATTTCCACTCAGGCCGCCCTCTTTGTTGAAGTGTGTGTGGAACGTGTCCTCGCAGTACACCTCGCTGCACAGCTAACCATAGGACTGGGCATCGTACCTTCCTGCCAGGTGACCGAAGTTCGCAGGCAGATGGGTCACTGGGACCAACGCGGAGAGGCTCCTGCCCTGACCACAGGTCGACCACAGCCGCTGCCCCAGATCGGGGGTTGCAAAGCAGCCCTGTCTGAATCCCCTGCCTCTAGAGGGAGTATTGGACCAACACTTCTAAAAAATGGGGTCCTTGCGGGCAACTCATCGGACGGACACAAAAAAATCTTTGCCGACTTTCTCCTGAAGCTTACGAGCGTTCACACTTAAGCCTTTTACAATGTCAGCTGTTTAGCTAAACATGAGCTCATGATCTAAATTTACACAATAATGAAGAAATCAGCTACAAGGGGAGACAATCAGCAAAAACAATCAATATGAGAATTAGTTTCCCAAGGCCACCCATCAGATGTTGGAATAATCAGGTGCAAGGCAGAATATATACATAAAACTGGAACTGGAACAAGGAACAAGGATGTTTTCAAAGACTGGTAGGATCTCTAAAACATTTGTAAAGTACATGTCATTGATAAAGCTAAATACTCAAAGGTTGTGTAATACAACAGATTAATCATTGAGAAGAGTGAAATTATGCTGTTTTGAAAACTATGGCAGGTCAGATTTTCTGGCTAATGATATAAGAAGATTTCTCTCAAAAATACACATTATTTCAAAGACTTATTGGCTGTGAAATAAGTGAAGGGTATTTCAAATGGCTTGTCTGCAAAGAAAGGTGAGATGTAGGGAATCACAGAAAGTCGAGGGGAAAATATGTCAATATATACATTGCTATATGGTGAACTAAGCCTTAGGCCAGCAACAATGGAGAGGACCTGACCCTTAGAAACTTACAAGTAAGCTGGAATCTTCAAAAGTTCAAATCTTTATAAGTAAAAAGATTTATTAAAATGAATAACCAAGTGTTTTAATTGACATCAGATGATCAAAACAACAAACCCTGAGAACATAGAAAAAATATAAATAAAGATATGAGCAGAACTTAATACAACAGAAAACGTATAAAATTGAGGTGATTTAGTAAGTCCAAAGAATATTCTTTGAAAAGATTTAAAAGACACACTTTGATTAAGGAAAACATAAACATATGTAAAGAATATACAGAAAGAATCAGGACAATGTTATAGCAGAGAATATATGAAATGCCAGTAAATTTGAACATTTCTGAAAAAGGGGACCATTTCCTAGCTCCTAAAGTTGACCAAAACTGACACAAGAGGAAATCATTGAAGGTCATCATGTCTGCCCTTGGCATTCTTGGAACGCCCTGGCCTCAGAATGCAGCATCGGTAGTCCATGGTAACCTGCGGAGAGGGGGTGGGGCTGAAGGAGGTTGGAACACTGCCCTCACTGAGGGAGTGGGTGTGGCCATCTCTGCTGTGACTGAACAAAGGGCAGGGGAGCAGGGGGCCCAGGGCAGGGCCCTCAGAGCCCGGCAGGACCAGGGGAGTGTCACAAGCATTTGGCCCAGGCCAAAGGGCGCCTTCTTTGTCTGCACAGCTTCCCAAACACTCACATTTCCACTCAGGCCGCCCTCTTTGTTGAAGTGTGTGTGGAACGTGTCCTCGCAGTACACCTCGCTGCACAGCTAACCATAGGACTGGGCATCGTACCTTCCTGCCAGGTGACCGAAGTTCGCAGGCAGATGGGTCACTGGGACCAATGCGGAGAGGCTCCTGCCCTGACCACAGGTCGACCACAGCCGCTGCCCCAGATCGGGGGTTGCAAAGCAGCCCTGTCTGAATCCCCTGCCTCTAGAGGGAGTATTGGACCAACACTTCTAAAAAATGGGGTCCTTGCGGGCAACTCATCGGAGGGACACAAAAAAATCTTTGCCGACTTTCTCCTGAAGCTTACGAGCGTTCACACTTAAGCCTTTTACAATGTCAGCTGTTTAGCTAAACATGAGCTCATGATCTAAATTTACACAATAATGAAGAAATCAGCTACAAGGGGAGACAATCAGCAAAAACAATCAATATGAGAATTAGTTTCCCAAGGCCACCCATCAGATGTTGGAATAATCAGGTGCAAGGCAGAATATATACATAAAACTGGAACTGGAACAAGGAACAAGGATGTTTTCAAAGACTGGTAGGATCTCTAAAACATTTGTAAAGTACATGTCATTGATAAAGCTAAATACTCAAAGGTTGTGTAATACAACAGATTAATCATTGAGAAGAGTGAAATTATGCTGTTTTGAAAACTATGGCAGGTCAGATTTTCTGCCTAATGATATAAGAAGATTTCTCTCAAAAATACACATTATTTCAAAGACTTATTGGCTGTGAAATAAGTGAAGGGTATTTCAAATGGCTTGTCTGCAAAGAAAGGTGAGATGTAGGGAATCACAGAAAGTCGAGGGGAAAATATGTCAATATATACATTGCTATATGGTGAACTAAGCCTGAGGCCAGCAACAATGGAGAGGACCTGACCCTTAGAAACTTACAAGTAAGCTGGAATCTTCAAAAGTTCAAATCTTTATAAGTAAAAAGATTTATTAAAATGAATAACCAAGTGTTTTAATTGACATCAGATGATCAAAACAACAAACCCTGAGAACATAGAAAAAATATAAATAAAGATATGAGCAGAACTTAATACAACAGAAAACGTATAAAATTGAGGTGATTTAGTAAGTCCAAAGAATATTCTTTGAAAAGATTTAAAAGACACACTTTGATTAAGGAAAACATAAACATATGTAAAGAATATACAGAAAGAATCAGGACAATGTTATAGCAGAGAATATATGAAATGCCAGTAAATTTGAACATTTCTGTAAAGGGGACCATTTCCTAGCTCCTAAAGTTGACCAAAACTGACACAAGAGGAAATCATTGAAGGTCATCATGTCTGCCCTTGGCATTCTTGGAACGCCCTGGCCTCAGAATGCAGCATCGGTAGTCCATGGTAACCTGCGGAGAGGAGGTGGGGCTGAAGGAGGTTGGAACACTGCCCTCACTGAGGGAGTGGGTGTGGCCATCTCTGCTGTGACTGAACAAAGGGCAGGGGAGCAGGGGGCCCAGGGCAGGGCCCTCAGAGCCCGGCAGGACCAGGGGAGTGTCACAAGCATTTGGCCCAGGCCAAAGGGCGCCTTCTTTGTCTGCACAGCTTCCCAAACACTCACATTTCCACTCAGGCCGCCCTCTTTGTTGAAGTGTGTGTGGAACGTGTCCTCGCAGTACACCTCGCTGCACAGCTAACCATAGGACTGGGCATCGTACCTTCCTGCCACGTGACCGAAGTTCGCAGGCAGATGGGTCACTGGGACCAACGCGGAGAGGCTCCTGCCCTGACCACAGGTCGACCACAGCCGCTGCCCCAGATCGGGGGTTGCAAAGCAGCCCTGTCTGAATCCCCTGCCTCTAGAGGGAGTATTGGACCAACACTTCTAAAAAATGGGGTCCTTGCGGGCAACTCATCAGACGGACACAAAAAAATCTTTGCCGACTTTCTCCTGAAGCTTACGAGCGTTCACACTTAAGCCTTTTACAATGTCAGCTGTTTAGCTAAACATGAGCTTATGATCTAAATTTACACAGTAATGAAGAAATCAGCTACAAGGGGAGACAATCAGCAAAAACAATCAATATGAGAATTAGTTTCCCTAGGCCACCCATCAGATGTTGGAATAATCAGGTGCAAGGCAGAATATATACATAAAACTGGAACTGGAACAAGAAACAAGGTTGTTTTCAAGGACTGGTAGGATCTCTAAAACATTTGTAAAGTACATGTCATTGATAAAGCTAAATACTCAAAGGTTGTGTAATACAACAGATTAATCATTGAGAAGAGTGAAATTATGCTGTTTTGAAAACTATGGCAGCTCAGATTTTCTGCCTAATGATATAAGAAGATTTCTCTCAAAAATACACATTATTTCAAAGACTTATTGGCTGTGAAATAAGTGAAGGGTATTTCAAATGGCTTGTCTGCAAAGAAAGGTGAGATGTAGGGAATCACAGAAAGTCGAGGGGAAAATATGTCAATATATACCTTGCTATAGTGTGAACTAAGCCCTAGGCCAGCAACAATGGAGAGGACCTGACCCTTAGAAACTTACAAGTAAGCTGGAATCTTCAAAAGTTCAAATCTTTATAAGTAAAAAGATTTATTAAAATGAATAACCAAGTGTTTTAATTGACATCAGATGATCAAAACAACAAACCCTGAGAACATAGAAAAAATATAAATAAAGATATGAGCAGAACTTAATACAACAGAAAACGTATAAAATTGAGGTGATTTAGTAAGTCCAAAGAATATTCTTTGAAAAGATTTAAAAGACACACTTTGATTAAGGAAAACATAAACATATGTAAAGAATATACAGAAAGAATCAGGACAATGTTATAGCAGAGAATATATGAAATGCCAGTAAATTTGAACATTTCTGAAAAAGGGGACCATTTCCTAGCTCCTAAAGTTGACCAAAACTGACACAAGAGGAAATCATTGAAGGTCATCATGTCTGCCCTTGGCATTCTTGGAACGCCCTGGCCTCAGAATGCAGCATCGGTAGTCCATGGTAACCTGCGGAGAGGGGGCGGGGCTGAAGGAGGTTGGAACACTGCCCTCACTGAGGGAGTGGGTGTGGCCATCTCTGCTGTGACTGAACAAAGGGCAGGGGAGCAGGGGGCCCAGGGCAGGGCCCTCAGAGCCCGGCAGGACCAGGGGAGTGTCACAAGCATTTGGCCCAGGCCAAAGGGCGCCTTCTTTGTCTGCACAGCTTCCCAAACACTCACATTTCCACTCAGGCCGCCCTCTTTGTTGAAGTGTGTGTGGAACGTGTCCTCGCAGTACACCTCGCTGCACAGCTAACCATAGGACTGGGCATCGTACCTTCCTGCCAGGTGACCGAAGTTCGCAGGCAGATGGGTCACTGGGACCAACGCGGAGAGGCTCCTGCCCTGACCACAGGTCGACCACAGCCGCTGCCCCAGATCGGGGGTTGCAAAGCAGCCCTGTCTGAATCCCCTGCCTCTAGAGGGAGTATTGGACCAACACTTCTAAAAAATGGGGTCCTTGCGGGCAACTCATCGGAGGGACACAAAAAAATCTTTGCCGACTTTCTCCTGAAGCTTACGAGCGTTCACACTTAAGCCTTTTACAATGTCAGCTGTTTAGCTAAACATGAGCTCATGATCTAAATTTACACAATAATGAAGAAATCAGCTACAAGGGGAGACAATCAGCAAAAACAATCAATATGAGAATTAGTTTCCCAAGGCCACCCATCAGATGTTGGAATAATCAGGTGCAAGGCAGAATATATACATAAAACTGGAACTGGAACAAGGAACAAGGATGTTTTCAAAGACTGGTAGGATCTCTAAAACATTTGTAAAGTACATGTCATTGATAAAGCTAAATACTCAAAGGTTGTGTAATACAACAGATTAATCATTGAGAAGAGTGAAATTATGCTGTTTTGAAAACTATGGCAGGTCAGATTTTCTGGCTAATGATATAAGAAGATTTCTCTCAAAAATACACATTATTTCAAAGACTTATTGGCTGTGAAATAAGTGAAGGGTATTTCAAATGGCTTGTCTGCAAAGAAAGGTGAGATGTAGGGAATCACAGAAAGTCGAGGGGAAAATATGTCAATATATACATTGCTATATGGTGAACTAAGCCTTAGGCCAGCAACAATGGAGAGGACCTGACCCTTAGAAACTTACAAGTAAGCTGGAATCTTCAAAAGTTCAAATCTTTATAAGTAAAAAGATTTATTAAAATGAATAACCAAGTGTTTTAATTGACATCAGATGATCAAAACAACAAACCCTGAGAACATAGAAAAAATATAAATAAAGATATGAGCAGAACTTAATACAACAGAAAACGTATAAAATTGAGGTGATTTAGTAAGTCCAAAGAATATTCTTTGAAAAGATTTAAAAGACACACTTTGATTAAGGAAAACATAAACATATGTAAAGAATATACAGAAAGAATCAGGACAATGTTATAGCAGAGAATATATGAAATGCCAGTAAATTTGAACATTTCTGAAAAAGGGGACCATTTCCTAGCTCCTAAAGTTGACCAAAACTGACACAAGAGGAAATCATTGAAGGTCATCATGTCTGCCCTTGGCATTCTTGGAACGCCCTGGCCTCAGAATGCAGCATCGGTAGTCCATGGTAACCTGCGGAGAGGGGGCGGGGCTGAAGGAGGTTGGAACACTGCCCTCACTGAGGGAGTGGGTGTGGCCATCTCTGCTGTGACTGAACAAAGGGCAGGGGAGCAGGGGGCCCAGGGCAGGGCCCTCAGAGCCCGGCAGGACCAGGGGAGTGTCACAAGCATTTGGCCCAGGCCAAAGGGCGCCTTCTTTGTCTGCACAGCTTCCCAAACACTCACATTTCCACTCAGGCCGCCCTCTTTGTTGAAGTGTGTGTGGAACGTGTCCTCGCAGTACACCTCGCTGCACAGCTAACCATAGGACTGGGCATCGTACCTTCCTGCCAGGTGACCGAAGTTCGCAGGCAGATGGGTCACTGGGACCAACGCGGAGAGGCTCCTGCCCTGACCACAGGTCGACCACAGCCGCTGCCCCAGATCGGGGGTTGCAAAGCAGCCCTGTCTGAATCCCCTGCCTCTAGAGGGAGTATTGGACCAACACTTCTAAAAAATGGGGTCCTTGCGGGCAACTCATCGGAGGGACACAAAAAAATCTTTGCCGACTTTCTCCTGAAGCTTACGAGCGTTCACACTTAAGCCTTTTACAATGTCAGCTGTTTAGCTAAACATGAGCTCATGATCTAAATTTACACAATAATGAAGAAATCAGCTACAAGGGGAGACAATCAGCAAAAACAATCAATATGAGAATTAGTTTCCCAAGGCCACCCATCAGATGTTGGAATAATCAGGTGCAAGGCAGAATATATACATAAAACTGGAACTGGAACAAGGAACAAGGATGTTTTCAAAGACTGGTAGGATCTCTAAAACATTTGTAAAGTACATGTCATTGATAAAGCTAAATACTCAAAGGTTGTGTAATACAACAGATTAATCATTGAGAAGAGTGAAATTATGCTGTTTTGAAAACTATGGCAGGTCAGATTTTCTGGCTAATGATATAAGAAGATTTCTCTCAAAAATACACATTATTTCAAAGACTTATTGGCTGTGAAATAAGTGAAGGGTATTTCAAATGGCTTGTCTGCAAAGAAAGGTGAGATGTAGGGAATCACAGAAAGTCGAGGGGAAAATATGTCAATATATACATTGCTATATGGTGAACTAAGCCTTAGGCCAGCAACAATGGAGAGGACCTGACCCTTAGAAACTTACAAGTAAGCTGGAATCTTCAAAAGTTCAAATCTTTATAAGTAAAAAGATTTATTAAAATGAATAACCAAGTGTTTTAATTGACATCAGATGATCCAAACAACAAACCCTGAGAACATAGAAAAAATATAAATAAAGATATGAGCAGAACTTAATACAACAGAAAACGTATAAAATTGAGGTGATTTAGTAAGTCCAAAGAATATTCTTTGAAAAGATTTAAAAGACACACTTTGATTAAGGAAAACATAAACATATGTAAAGAATATACAGAAAGAATCAGGACAATGTTATAGCAGAGAATATATGAAATGCCAGTAAATTTGAACATTTCTGTAAAGGGGACCATTTCCTAGCTCCTAAAGTTGACCAAAACTGACACAAGAGGAAATCATTGAAGGTCATCATGTCTGCCCTTGGCATTCTTGGAACGCCCTGGCCTCAGAATGCAGCATCGGTAGTCCATGGTAACCTGCGGAGAGGGGGTGGGGCTGAAGGAGGTTGGAACACTGCCCTCACTGAGGGAGTGGGTGTGGCCATCTCTGCTGTGACTGAACAAAGGGCAGGGGAGCAGGGGGCCCAGGGCAGGACCCTCAGAGCCCGGCAGGACCAGGGGAGTGTCACAAGCATTTGGCCCAGGCCAAAGGGCGCCTTCTTTGTCTGCACAGCTTCCCAAACACTCACATTTCCACTCAGGCCGCCCTCTTTGTTGAAGTGTGTGTGGAACGTGTCCTCGCAGTACACCTCGCTGCACAGCTAACCATAGGACTGGGCATCGTACCTTCCTGCCAGGTGACCGAAGTTCGCAGGCAGATGGGTCACTGGGACCAATGCGGAGAGGTTCCTGCCCTGACCACAGGTCGACCACAGCCGCTGCCCCAGATCGGGGGTTGCAAAGCAGCCCTGTCTGAATCCCCTGCCTCTAGAGGGAGTATTGGACCAACACTTCTAAAAAATGGGGTCCTTGCGGGCAACTCATCGGAGGGACACAAAAAAATCTTTGCCGACTTTCTCCTGAAGCTTACGAGCGTTCACACTTAAGCCTTTTACAATGTCAGCTGTTTAGCTAAACATGAGCTCATGATCTAAATTTACACAATAATGAAGAAATCAGCTACAAGGGGAGACAATCAGCAAAAACAATCAATATGAGAATTAGTTTCCCAAGGCCACCCATCAGATGTTGGAATAATCAGGTGCAAGGCAGAATATATACATAAAACTGGAACTGGAACAAGGAACAAGGATGTTTTCAAAGACTGGTAGGATCTCTAAAACATTTGTAAAGTACATGTCATTGATAAAGCTAAATACTCAAAGGTTGTGTAATACAACAGATTAATCATTGAGAAGAGTGAAATTATGCTGTTTTGAAAACTATGGCAGGTCAGATTTTCTGCCTAATGATATAAGAAGATTTCTCTCAAAAATACACATTATTTCAAAGACTTATTGGCTGTGAAATAAGTGAAGGGTATTTCAAATGGCTTGTCTGCAAAGAAAGGTGAGATGTAGGGAATCACAGAAAGTCGAGGGGAAAATATGTCAATATATACATTGCTATAGTGTGAACTAAGCCCTAGGCCAGCAACAATGGAGAGGACCTGACCCTTAGAAACTTACAAGTAAGCTGGAATCTTCAAAAGTTCAAATCTTTATAAGTAAAAAGATTTATTAAAATGAATAACCAAGTGTTTTAATTGACATCAGATGATCAAAACAACAAACCCTGAGAACATAGAAAAAATATAAATAAAGATATGAGCAGAACTTAATACAACAGAAAACGTATAAAATTGAGGTGATTTAGTAAGTCCAAAGAATATTCTTTGAAAAGATTTAAAAGACACACTTTGATTAAGGAAAACATAAACATATGTAAAGAATATACAGAAAGAATCAGGACAATGTTATAGCAGAGAATATATGAAATGCCAGTAAATTTGAACATTTCTGAAAAAGGGGACCATTTCCTAGCTCCTAAAGTTGACCAAAACTGACACAAGAGGAAATCATTGAAGGTCATCATGTCTGCCCTTGGCATTCTTGGAACGCCCTGGCCTCAGAATGCAGCATCGGTAGTCCATGGTAACCTGCGGAGAGGGGGTGGGGCTGAAGGAGGTTGGAACACTGCCCTCACTGAGGGAGTGGGTGTGGCCATCTCTGCTGTGACTGAACAAAGGGCAGGGGAGCAGGGGGCCCAGGGCAGGGCCCTCAGAGGCCGGCAGGCCCAGGGGAGTGTCACAAGCATTTGGCCCAGGCCAAAGGGCGCCTTCTTTGTCTGCACAGCTTCCCAAACACTCACATTTCCACTCAGGCCGCCCTCTTTGTTGAAGTGTGTGTGGAACGTGTCCTCGCAGTACACCTCGCTGCACAGCTAACCATAGGACTGGGCATCGTACCTTCCTGCCAGGTGACCGAAGTTCGCAGGCAGATGGGTCACTGGGACCAACGCGGAGAGGCTCCTGCCCTGACCACAGGTCGGCCACAGCCGCTGCCCCAGATCGGGGGTTGCAAAGCAGCCCTGTCTGAATCCCCTGCCTCTAGAGGGAGTATTGGACCAACACTTCTAAAAAATGGGGTCCTTGCGGGCAACTCATCGGAGGGACACAAAAAAATCTTTGCCGACTTTCTCCTGAAGCTTACGAGCGTTCACACTTAAGCCTTTTACAATGTCAGCTGTTTAGCTAAACATGAGCTCATGATCTAAATTTACACAATAATGAAGAAATCAGCTACAAGGGGAGACAATCAGCAAAAACAATCAATATGAGAATTAGTTTCCCAAGGCCACCCATCAGATGTTGGAATAATCAGGTGCAAGGCAGAATATATACATAAAACTGGAACTGGAACAAGGAACAAGGATGTTTTCAAAGACTGGTAGGATCTCTAAAACATTTGTAAAGTACATGTCATTGATAAAGCTAAATACTCAAAGGTTGTGTAATACAACAGATTAATCATTGAGAAGAGTGAAATTATGCTGTTTTGAAAACTATGGCAGGTCAGATTTTCTGCCTAATGATATAAGAAGATTTCTCTCAAAAATACACATTATTTCAAAGACTTATTGGCTGTGAAATAAGTGAAGGGTATTTCAAATGGCTTGTCTGCAAAGAAAGGTGAGATGTAGGGAATCACAGAAAGTCGAGGGGAAAATATGTCAATATATACATTGCTATATGGTGAACTAAGCCTGAGGCCAGCAACAATGGAGAGGACCTGACCCTTAGAAACTTACAAGTAAGCTGGAATCTTCAAAAGTTCAAATCTTTATAAGTAAAAAGATTTATTAAAATGAATAACCAAGTGTTTTAATTGACATCAGATGATCCAAACAACAAACCCTGAGAACATAGAAAAAATATAAATAAAGATATGAGCAGAACTTAATACAACAGAAAACGTATAAAATTGAGGTGATTTAGTAAGTCCAAAGAATATTCTTTGAAAAGATTTAAAAGACACACTTTGATTAAGGAAAACATAAACATATGTAAAGAATATACAGAAAGAATCAGGACAATGTTATAGCAGAGAATATATGAAATGCCAGTAAATTTGAACATTTCTGTAAAGGGGACCATTTCCTAGCTCCTAAAGTTGACCAAAACTGACACAAGAGGAAATCATTGAAGGTCATCATGTCTGCCCTTGGCATTCTTGGAACGCCCTGGCCTCAGAATGCAGCATCGGTAGTCCATGGTAACCTGCGGAGAGGAGGTGGGGCTGAAGGAGGTTGGAACACTGCCCTCACTGAGGGAGTGGGTGTGGCCATCTCTGCTGTGACTGAACAAAGGGCAGGGGAGCAGGGGGCCCAGGGCAGGGCCCTCAGAGCCCGGCAGGACCAGGGGAGTGTCACAAGCATTTGGCCCAGGCCAAAGGGCGCCTTCTTTGTCTGCACAGCTTCCCAAACACTCACATTTCCACTCAGGCCGCCCTCTTTGTTGAAGTGTGTGTGGAACGTGTCCTCGCAGTACACCTCGCTGCACAGCTAACCATAGGACTGGGCATCGTACCTTCCTGCCACGTGACCGAAGTTCGCAGGCAGATGGGTCACTGGGACCAACGCGGAGAGGCTCCTGCCCTGACCACAGGTCGACCACAGCCGCTGCCCCAGATCGGGGGTTGCAAAGCAGCCCTGTCTGAATCCCCTGCCTCTAGAGGGAGTATTGGACCAACACTTCTAAAAAATGGGGTCCTTGCGGGCAACTCATCAGACGGACACAAAAAAATCTTTGCCGACTTTCTCCTGAAGCTTACGAGCGTTCACACTTAAGCCTTTTACAATGTCAGCTGTTTAGCTAAACATGAGCTTATGATCTAAATTTACACAGTAATGAAGAAATCAGCTACAAGGGGAGACAATCAGCAAAAACAATCAATATGAGAATTAGTTTCCCTAGGCCACCCATCAGATGTTGGAATAATCAGGTGCAAGGCAGAATATATACATAAAACTGGAACTGGAACAAGAAACAAGGTTGTTTTCAAGGACTGGTAGGATCTCTAAAACATTTGTAAAGTACATGTCATTGATAAAGCTAAATACTCAAAGGTTGTGTAATACAACAGATTAATCATTGAGAAGAGTGAAATTATGCTGTTTTGAAAACTATGGCAGCTCAGATTTTCTGCCTAATGATATAAGAAGATTTCTCTCAAAAATACACATTATTTCAAAGACTTATTGGCTGTGAAATAAGTGAAGGGTATTTCAAATGGCTTGTCTGCAAAGAAAGGTGAGATGTAGGGAATCACAGAAAGTCGAGGGGAAAATATGTCAATATATACCTTGCTATAGTGTGAACTAAGCCCTAGGCCAGCAACAATGGAGAGGACCTGACCCTTAGAAACTTACAAGTAAGCTGGAATCTTCAAAAGTTCAAATCTTTATAAGTAAAAAGATTTATTAAAATGAATAACCAAGTGTTTTAATTGACATCAGATGATCAAAACAACAAACCCTGAGAACATAGAAAAAATATAAATAAAGATATGAGCAGAACTTAATACAACAGAAAACGTATAAAATTGAGGTGATTTAGTAAGTCCAAAGAATATTCTTTGAAAAGATTTAAAAGACACACTTTGATTAAGGAAAACATAAACATATGTAAAGAATATACAGAAAGAATCAGGACAATGTTATAGCAGAGAATATATGAAATGCCAGTAAATTTGAACATTTCTGAAAAAGGGGACCATTTCCTAGCTCCTAAAGTTGACCAAAACTGACACAAGAGGAAATCATTGAAGGTCATCATGTCTGCCCTTGGCATTCTTGGAACGCCCTGGCCTCAGAATGCAGCATCGGTAGTCCATGGTAACCTGCGGAGAGGGGGCGGGGCTGAAGGAGGTTGGAACACTGCCCTCACTGAGGGAGTGGGTGTGGCCATCTCTGCTGTGACTGAACAAAGGGCAGGGGAGCAGGGGGCCCAGGGCAGGGCCCTCAGAGCCCGGCAGGACCAGGGGAGTGTCACAAGCATTTGGCCCAGGCCAAAGGGCGCCTTCTTTGTCTGCACAGCTTCCCAAACACTCACATTTCCACTCAGGCCGCCCTCTTTGTTGAAGTGTGTGTGGAACGTGTCCTCGCAGTTCACCTCGCTGCACAGCTAACCATAGGACTGGGCATCGTACCTTCCTGCCAGGTGACCGAAGTTCGCAGGCAGATGGGTCACTGGGACCAACGCGGAGAGGCTCCTGCCCTGACCACAGGTCGACCACAGCCGCTGCCCCAGATCGGGGGTTGCAAAGCAGCCCTGTCTGAATCCCCTGCCTCTAGAGGGAGTATTGGACCAACACTTCTAAAAAATGGGGTCCTTGCGGGCAACTCATCGGAGGGACACAAAAAAATCTTTGCCGACTTTCTCCTGAAGCTTACGAGCGTTCACACTTAAGCCTTTTACAATGTCAGCTGTTTAGCTAAACATGAGCTCATGATCTAAATTTACACAATAATGAAGAAATCAGCTACAAGGGGAGACAATCAGCAAAAACAATCAATATGAGAATTAGTTTCCCAAGGCCACCCATCAGATGTTGGAATAATCAGGTGCAAGGCAGAATATATACATAAAACTGGAACTGGAACAAGGAACAAGGATGTTTTCAAAGACTGGTAGGATCTCTAAAACATTTGTAAAGTACATGTCATTGATAAAGCTAAATACTCAAAGGTTGTGTAATACAACAGATTAATCATTGAGAAGAGTGAAATTATGCTGTTTTGAAAACTATGGCAGGTCAGATTTTCTGGCTAATGATATAAGAAGATTTCTCTCAAAAATACACATTATTTCAAAGACTTATTGGCTGTGAAATAAGTGAAGGGTATTTCAAATGGCTTGTCTGCAAAGAAAGGTGAGATGTAGGGAATCACAGAAAGTCGAGGGGAAAATATGTCAATATATACATTGCTATATGGTGAACTAAGCCTTAGGCCAGCAACAATGGAGAGGACCTGACCCTTAGAAACTTACAAGTAAGCTGGAATCTTCAAAAGTTCAAATCTTTATAAGTAAAAAGATTTATTAAAATGAATAACCAAGTGTTTTAATTGACATCAGATGATCAAAACAACAAACCCTGAGAACATAGAAAAAATATAAATAAAGATATGAGCAGAACTTAATACAACAGAAAACGTATAAAATTGAGGTGATTTAGTAAGTCCAAAGAATATTCTTTGAAAAGATTTAAAAGACACACTTTGATTAAGGAAAACATAAACATATGTAAAGAATATACAGAAAGAATCAGGACAATGTTATAGCAGAGAATATATGAAATGCCAGTAAATTTGAACATTTCTGAAAAAGGGGACCATTTCCTAGCTCCTAAAGTTGACCAAAACTGACACAAGAGGAAATCATTGAAGGTCATCATGTCTGCCCTTGGCATTCTTGGAACGCCCTGGCCTCAGAATGCAGCATCGGTAGTCCATGGTAACCTGCGGAGAGGGGGCGGGGCTGAAGGAGGTTGGAACACTGCCCTCACTGAGGGAGTGGGTGTGGCCATCTCTGCTGTGACTGAACAAAGGGCAGGGGAGCAGGGGGCCCAGGGCAGGGCCCTCAGAGCCCGGCAGGACCAGGGGAGTGTCACAAGCATTTGGCCCAGGCCAAAGGGCGCCTTCTTTGTCTGCACAGCTTCCCAAACACTCACATTTCCACTCAGGCCGCCCTCTTTGTTGAAGTGTGTGTGGAACGTGTCCTCGCAGTACACCTCGCTGCACAGCTAACCATAGGACTGGGCATCGTACCTTCCTGCCAGGTGACCGAAGTTCGCAGGCAGATGGGTCACTGGGACCAACGCGGAGAGGCTCCTGCCCTGACCACAGGTCGACCACAGCCGCTGCCCCAGATCGGGGGTTGCAAAGCAGCCCTGTCTGAATCCCCTGCCTCTAGAGGGAGTATTGGACCAACACTTCTAAAAAATGGGGTCCTTGCGGGCAACTCATCGGAGGGACACAAAAAAATCTTTGCCGACTTTCTCCTGAAGCTTACGAGCGTTCACACTTAAGCCTTTTACAATGTCAGCTGTTTAGCTAAACATGAGCTCATGATCTAAATTTACACAATAATGAAGAAATCAGCTACAAGGGGAGACAATCAGCAAAAACAATCAATATGAGAATTAGTTTCCCAAGGCCACCCATCAGATGTTGGAATAATCAGGTGCAAGGCAGAATATATACATAAAACTGGAACTGGAACAAGGAACAAGGATGTTTTCAAAGACTGGTAGGATCTCTAAAACATTTGTAAAGTACATGTCATTGATAAAGCTAAATACTCAAAGGTTGTGTAATACAACAGATTAATCATTGAGAAGAGTGAAATTATGCTGTTTTGAAAACTATGGCAGGTCAGATTTTCTGGCTAATGATATAAGAAGATTTCTCTCAAAAATACACATTATTTCAAAGACTTATTGGCTGTGAAATAAGTGAAGGGTATTTCAAATGGCTTGTCTGCAAAGAAAGGTGAGATGTAGGGAATCACAGAAAGTCGAGGGGAAAATATGTCAATATATACATTGCTATATGGTGAACTAAGCCTTAGGCCAGCAACAATGGAGAGGACCTGACCCTTAGAAACTTACAAGTAAGCTGGAATCTTCAAAAGTTCAAATCTTTATAAGTAAAAAGATTTATTAAAATGAATAACCAAGTGTTTTAATTGACATCAGATGATCCAAACAACAAACCCTGAGAACATAGAAAAAATATAAATAAAGATATGAGCAGAACTGAATACAACAGAAAACGTATAAAATTGAGGTGATTTAGTAAGTCCAAAGAATATTCTTTGAAAAGATTTAAAAGACACACTTTGATTAAGGAAAACATAAACATATGTAAAGAATATACAGAAAGAATCAGGACAATGTTATAGCAGAGAATATATGAAATGCCAGTAAATTTGAACATTTCTGTAAAGGGGACCATTTCCTAGCTCCTAAAGTTGACCAAAACTGACACAAGAGGAAATCATTGAAGGTCATCATGTCTGCCCTTGGCATTCTTGGAACGCCCTGGCCTCAGAATGCAGCATCGGTAGTCCATGGTAACCTGCGGAGAGGGGGTGGGGCTGAAGGAGGTTGGAACACTGCCCTCACTGAGGGAGTGGGTGTGGCCATCTCTGCTGTGACTGAACAAAGGGCAGGGGAGCAGGGGGCCCAGGGCAGGACCCTCAGAGCCCGGCAGGACCAGGGGAGTGTCACAAGCATTTGGCCCAGGCCAAAGGGCGCCTTCTTTGTCTGCACAGCTTCCCAAACACTCACATTTCCACTCAGGCCGCCCTCTTTGTTGAAGTGTGTGTGGAACGTGTCCTCGCAGTACACCTCGCTGCACAGCTAACCATAGGACTGGGCATCGTACCTTCCTGCCAGGTGACCGAAGTTCGCAGGCAGATGGGTCACTGGGACCAATGCGGAGAGGTTCCTGCCCTGACCACAGGTCGACCACAGCCGCTGCCCCAGATCGGGGGTTGCAAAGCAGCCCTGTCTGAATCCCCTGCCTCTAGAGGGAGTATTGGACCAACACTTCTAAAAAATGGGGTCCTTGCGGGCAACTCATCGGAGGGACACAAAAAAATCTTTGCCGACTTTCTCCTGAAGCTTACGAGCGTTCACACTTAAGCCTTTTACAATGTCAGCTGTTTAGCTAAACATGAGCTCATGATCTAAATTTACACAATAATGAAGAAATCAGCTACAAGGGGAGACAATCAGCAAAAACAATCAATATGAGAATTAGTTTCCCAAGGCCACCCATCAGATGTTGGAATAATCAGGTGCAAGGCAGAATATATACATAAAACTGGAACTGGAACAAGGAACAAGGATGTTTTCAAAGACTGGTAGGATCTCTAAAACATTTGTAAAGTACATGTCATTGATAAAGCTAAATACTCAAAGGTTGTGTAATACAACAGATTAATCATTGAGAAGAGTGAAATTATGCTGTTTTGAAAACTATGGCAGGTCAGATTTTCTGCCTAATGATATAAGAAGATTTCTCTCAAAAATACACATTATTTCAAAGACTTATTGGCTGTGAAATAAGTGAAGGGTATTTCAAATGGCTTGTCTGCAAAGAAAGGTGAGATGTAGGGAATCACAGAAAGTCGAGGGGAAAATATGTCAATATATACATTGCTATATGGTGAACTAAGCCTTAGGCCAGCAACAATGGAGAGGACCTGACCCTTAGAAACTTACAAGTAAGCTGGAATCTTCAAAAGTTCAAATCTTTATAAGTAAAAAGATTTATTAAAATGAATAACCAAGTGTTTTAATTGACATCAGATGATCCAAACAACAAACCCTGAGAACATAGAAAAAATATAAATAAAGATATGAGCAGAACTGAATACAACAGAAAACGTATAAAATTGAGGTGATTTAGTAAGTCCAAAGAATATTCTTTGAAAAGATTTAAAAGACACACTTTGATTAAGGAAAACATAAACATATGTAAAGAATATACAGAAAGAATCAGGACAATGTTATAGCAGAGAATATATGAAATGCCAGTAAATTTGAACATTTCTGTAAAGGGGACCATTTCCTAGCTCCTAAAGTTGACCAAAACTGACACAAGAGGAAATCATTGAAGGTCATCATGTCTGCCCTTGGCATTCTTGGAACGCCCTGGCCTCAGAATGCAGCATCGGTAGTCCATGGTAACCTGCGAAGAGGGGGCGGGGCTGAAGCAGGTTGGAACACTGCCCTCACTGAGGGAGTGGGTGTGGCCATCTCTGCTGTGACTGAACAAAGGGCAGGGGAGCAGGGGGCCCAGGGCAGGGCCCTCAGAGCCCGGCAGGACCAGGGGAGTGTCACAAGCATTTGGCCCAGGCCAAAGGGCGCCTTCTTTGTCTGCACAGCTTCCCAAACACTCACATTTCCACTCAGGCCGCCCTCTTTTTTGAAGTGTGTGTGGAACATGTCCTCGCAGTACACCTCGCTGCACAGCTAACCATAGGACTGGGCATCGTACCTTCCTGCCAGGTGACCGAAGTTCGCAGGCAGATGGGTCACTGGGACCAACGCGGAGAGGCTCCTGCCCTGACCACAGGTCGACCACAGCCGCTGCCCCAGATCGGGGGTTGCAAAGCAGCCCTGTCTGAATCCCCTGCCTCTAGAGGGAGTATTGGACCAACACTTCTAAAAAATGGGGTCCTTGCGGGCAACTCATCGGAGGGACACAAAAAAATCTTTGCCGACTTTCTCCTGAAGCTTACGAGCGTTCACACTTAAGCCTTTTACAATGTCAGCTGTTTAGCTAAACATGAGCTCATGATCTAAATTTACACAATAATGAAGAAATCAGCTACAAGGGGAGACAATCAGCAAAAACAATCAATATGAGAATTAGTTTCCCAAGGCCACCCATCAGATGTTGGAATAATCAGGTGCAAGGCAGAATATATACATAAAACTGGAACTGGAACAAGGAACAAGGATGTTTTCAAAGACTGGTAGGATCTCTAAAACATTTGTAAAGTACATGTCATTGATAAAGCTAAATACTCAAAGGTTGTGTAATACAACAGATTAATCATTGAGAAGAGTGAAATTATGCTGTTTTGAAAACTATGGCAGGTCAGATTTTCTGGCTAATGATATAAGAAGATTTCTCTCAAAAATACACATTATTTCAAAGACTTATTGGCTGTGAAATAAGTGAAGGGTATTTCAAATGGCTTGTCTGCAAAGAAAGGTGAGATGTAGGGAATCACAGAAAGTCGAGGGGAAAATATGTCAATATATACATTGCTATATGGTGAACTAAGCCTTAGGCCAGCAACAATGGAGAGGACCTGACCCTTAGAAACTTACAAGTAAGCTGGAA
The DNA here is from genome assembly GCF_949752795.1 of Hyperoodon ampullatus. Classification (NCBI taxonomy): domain Eukaryota; kingdom Metazoa; phylum Chordata; class Mammalia; order Artiodactyla; family Ziphiidae; genus Hyperoodon; species Hyperoodon ampullatus. The sequence continues at coordinate 125,452 of NW_027640919.1, forward strand.
TCTTCAAAAGTTCAAATCTTTATAAGTAAAAAGATTTATTAAAATGAATAACCAAGTGTTTTAATTGACATCAGATGATCCAAACAACAAACCCTGAGAACATAGAAAAAATATAAATAAAGATATGAGCAGAACTTAATACAACAGAAAACGTATAAAATTGAGGTGATTTAGTAAGTCCAAAGAATATTCTTTGAAAAGATTTAAAAGACACACTTTGATTAAGGAAAACATAAACATATGTAAAGAATATACAGAAAGAATCAGGACAATGTTATAGCAGAGAATATATGAAATGCCAGTAAATTTGAACATTTCTGTAAAGGGGACCATTTCCTAGCTCCTAAAGTTGACCAAAACTGACACAAGAGGAAATCATTGAAGGTCATCATGTCTGCCCTTGGCATTCTTGGAACGCCCTGGCCTCAGAATGCAGCATCGGTAGTCCATGGTAACCTGCGAAGAGGGGGCGGGGCTGAAGCAGGTTGGAACACTGCCCTCACTGAGGGAGTGGGTGTGGCCATCTCTGCTGTGACTGAACAAAGGGCAGGGGAGCAGGGGGCCCAGGGCAGGGCCCTCAGAGCCCGGCAGGACCAGGGGAGTGTCACAAGCATTTGGCCCAGGCCAAAGGGCGCCTTCTTTGTCTGCACAGCTTCCCAAACACTCACATTTCCACTCAGGCCGCCCTCTTTGTTGAAGTGTGTGTGGAACGTGTCCTCGCAGTACACCTCGCTGCACAGCTAACCATAGGACTGGGCACCGTACCTTCCTGCCAGGTGACCGAAGTTCGCAGGCAGATGGGTCACTGGGACCAACGCGGAGAGGCTCCTGCCCTGACCACAGGTCGACCACAGCCGCTGCCCCAGATCGGGGGTTGCAAAGCAGCCCTGTCTGAATCCCCTGCCTCTAGAGGGAGTATTGGACCAACACTTCTAAAAAATGGGGTCCTTGCGGGCAACTCATCGGAGGGACACAAAAAAATCTTTGCCGACTTTCTCCTGAAGCTTACGAGCGTTCACACTTAAGCCTTTTACAATGTCAGCTGTTTAGCTAAACATGAGCTCATGATCTAAATTTACACAATAATGAAGAAATCAGCTACAAGGGGAGACAATCAGCAAAAACAATCAATATGAGAATTAGTTTCCCAAGGCCACCCATCAGATGTTGGAATAATCAGGTGCAAGGCAGAATATATACATAAAACTGGAACTGGAACAAGGAACAAGGATGTTTTCAAAGACTGGTAGGATCTCTAAAACATTTGTAAAGTACATGTCATTGATAAAGCTAAATACTCAAAGGTTGTGTAATACAACAGATTAATCATTGAGAAGAGTGAAATTATGCTGTTTTGAAAACTATGGCAGGTCAGATTTTCTGGCTAATGATATAAGAAGATTTCTCTCAAAAATACACATTATTTCAAAGACTTATTGGCTGTGAAATAAGTGAAGGGTATTTCAAATGGCTTGTCTGCAAAGAAAGGTGAGATGTAGGGAATCACAGAAAGTCGAGGGGAAAATATGTCAATATATACATTGCTATATGGTGAACTAAGCCTTAGGCCAGCAACAATGGAGAGGACCTGACCCTTAGAAACTTACAAGTAAGCTGGAATCTTCAAAAGTTCAAATCTTTCTAAGTAAAAAGATTTATTAAAATGAATAACCAAGTGTTTTAATTGACATCAGATGATCAAAACAACAAACCCTGAGAACATAGAAAAAATATAAATAAAGATATGAGCAGAACTTAATACAACAGAAAACGTATAAAATTGAGGTGATTTAGTAATTCCAAAGAATATTCTTTGAAAAGATTTAAAAGACACACTTTGATTAAGGAAAACATAAACATATGTAAAGAATATACAGAAAGAATCAGGACAATGTTATAGCAGAGAATATATGAAATGCCAGTAAATTTGAACATTTCTGAAAAAGGGGACCATTTCCTAGCTCCTAAAGCTGACCAAAACTGACACAAGAGGAAATCATTGAAGGTCATCATGTCTGCCCTTGGCATTCTTGGAACGCCCTGGCCTCAGAATGCAGCATCGGTAGTCCATGGTAACCTGCGGAGAGGGGGCGGGGCTGAAGGAGGTTGGAACACTGCCCTCACTGAGGGAGTGGGTGTGGCCATCTCTGCTGTGACTGAACAAAGGGCAGGGGAGCAGGGGGCCCAGGGCAGGGCCCTCAGAGCCCGGCAGGACCAGGGGAGTGTCACAAGCATTTGGCCCAGGCCAAAGGGCGCCTTCTTTGTCTGCACAGCTTCCCAAACACTCACATTTCCACTCAGGCCGCCCTCTTTGTTGAAGTGTGTGTGGAACGTGTCCTCGCAGTACACCTCGCTGCACAGCTAACCATAGGACTGGGCATCGTACCTTCCTGCCAGGTGACCGAAGTTCGCAGGCAGATGGGTCACTGGGACCAATGCGGAGAGGTTCCTGCCCTGACCACAGGTCGACCACAGCCGCTGCCCCAGATCGGGGGTTGCAAAGCAGCCCTGTCTGAATCCCCTGCCTCTAGAGGGAGTATTGGACCAACACTTCTAAAAAATGGGGTCCTTGCGGGCAACTCATCGGAGGGACACAAAAAAATCTTTGCCGACTTTCTCCTGAAGCTTACGAGCGTTCACACTTAAGCCTTTTACAATGTCAGCTGTTTAGCTAAACATGAGCTCATGATCTAAATTTACACAATAATGAAGAAATCAGCTACAAGGGGAGACAATCAGCAAAAACAATCAATATGAGAATTAGTTTCCCAAGGCCACCCATCAGATGTTGGAATAATCAGGTGCAAGGCAGAATATATACATAAAACTGGAACTGGAACAAGGAACAAGGATGTTTTCAAAGACTGGTAGGATCTCTAAAACATTTGTAAAGTACATGTCATTGATAAAGCTAAATACTCAAAGGTTGTGTAATACAACAGATTAATCATTGAGAAGAGTGAAATTATGCTGTTTTGAAAACTATGGCAGGTCAGATTTTCTGCCTAATGATATAAGAAGATTTCTCTCAAAAATACACATTATTTCAAAGACTTATTGGCTGTGAAATAAGTGAAGGGTATTTCAAATGGCTTGTCTGCAAAGAAAGGTGAGATGTAGGGAATCACAGAAAGTCGAGGGGAAAATATGTCAATATATACATTGCTATAGTGTGAACTAAGCCCTAGGCCAGCAACAATGGAGAGGACCTGACCCTTAGAAACTTACAAGTAAGCTGGAATCTTCAAAAGTTCAAATCTTTATAAGTAAAAAGATTTATTAAAATGAATAACCAAGTGTTTTAATTGACATCAGATGATCAAAACAACAAACCCTGAGAACATAGAAAAAATATAAATAAAGATATGAGCAGAACTTAATACAACAGAAAACGTATAAAATTGAGGTGATTTAGTAAGTCCAAAGAATATTCTTTGAAAAGATTTAAAAGACACACTTTGATTAAGGAAAACATAAACATATGTAAAGAATATACAGAAAGAATCAGGACAATGTTATAGCAGAGAATATATGAAATGCCAGTAAATTTGAACATTTCTGAAAAAGGGGACCATTTCCTAGCTCCTAAAGTTGACCAAAACTGACACAAGAGGAAATCATTGAAGGTCATCATGTCTGCCCTTGGCATTCTTGGAACGCCCTGGCCTCAGAATGCAGCATCGGTAGTCCATGGTAACCTGCGGAGAGGGGGTGGGGCTGAAGGAGGTTGGAACACTGCCCTCACTGAGGGAGTGGGTGTGGCCATCTCTGCTGTGACTGAACAAAGGGCAGGGGAGCAGGGGGCCCAGGGCAGGGCCCTCAGAGGCCGGCAGGCCCAGGGGAGTGTCACAAGCATTTGGCCCAGGCCAAAGGGCGCCTTCTTTGTCTGCACAGCTTCCCAAACACTCACATTTCCACTCAGGCCGCCCTCTTTGTTGAAGTGTGTGTGGAACGTGTCCTCGCAGTACACCTCGCTGCACAGCTAACCATAGGACTGGGCATCGTACCTTCCTGCCAGGTGACCGAAGTTCGCAGGCAGATGGGTCACTGGGACCAACGCGGAGAGGCTCCTGCCCTGACCACAGGTCGGCCACAGCCGCTGCCCCAGATCGGGGGTTGCAAAGCAGCCCTGTCTGAATCCCCTGCCTCTAGAGGGAGTATTGGACCAACACTTCTAAAAAATGGGGTCCTTGCGGGCAACTCATCGGAGGGACACAAAAAAATCTTTGCCGACTTTCTCCTGAAGCTTACGAGCGTTCACACTTAAGCCTTTTACAATGTCAGCTGTTTAGCTAAACATGAGCTCATGATCTAAATTTACACAATAATGAAGAAATCAGCTACAAGGGGAGACAATCAGCAAAAACAATCAATATGAGAATTAGTTTCCCAAGGCCACCCATCAGATGTTGGAATAATCAGGTGCAAGGCAGAATATATACATAAAACTGGAACTGGAACAAGGAACAAGGATGTTTTCAAAGACTGGTAGGATCTCTAAAACATTTGTAAAGTACATGTCATTGATAAAGCTAAATACTCAAAGGTTGTGTAATACAACAGATTAATCATTGAGAAGAGTGAAATTATGCTGTTTTGAAAACTATGGCAGGTCAGATTTTCTGCCTAATGATATAAGAAGATTTCTCTCAAAAATACACATTATTTCAAAGACTTATTGGCTGTGAAATAAGTGAAGGGTATTTCAAATGGCTTGTCTGCAAAGAAAGGTGAGATGTAGGGAATCACAGAAAGTCGAGGGGAAAATATGTCAATATATACATTGCTATATGGTGAACTAAGCCTTAGGCCAGCAACAATGGAGAGGACCTGACCCTTAGAAACTTACAAGTAAGCTGGAATCTTCAAAAGTTCAAATCTTTATAAGTAAAAAGATTTATTAAAATGAATAACCAAGTGTTTTAATTGACATCAGATGATCCAAACAACAAACCCTGAGAACATAGAAAAAATATAAATAAAGATATGAGCAGAACTGAATACAACAGAAAACGTATAAAATTGAGGTGATTTAGTAAGTCCAAAGAATATTCTTTGAAAAGATTTAAAAGACACACTTTGATTAAGGAAAACATAAACATATGTAAAGAATATACAGAAAGAATCAGGACAATGTTATAGCAGAGAATATATGAAATGCCAGTAAATTTGAACATTTCTGTAAAGGGGACCATTTCCTAGCTCCTAAAGTTGACCAAAACTGACACAAGAGGAAATCATTGAAGGTCATCATGTCTGCCCTTGGCATTCTTGGAACGCCCTGGCCTCAGAATGCAGCATCGGTAGTCCATGGTAACCTGCGAAGAGGGGGCGGGGCTGAAGCAGGTTGGAACACTGCCCTCACTGAGGGAGTGGGTGTGGCCATCTCTGCTGTGACTGAACAAAGGGCAGGGGAGCAGGGGGCCCAGGGCAGGGCCCTCAGAGCCCGGCAGGACCAGGGGAGTGTCACAAGCATTTGGCCCAGGCCAAAGGGCGCCTTCTTTGTCTGCACAGCTTCCCAAACACTCACATTTCCACTCAGGCCGCCCTCTTTTTTGAAGTGTGTGTGGAACGTGTCCTCGCAGTACACCTCGCTGCACAGCTAACCATAGGACTGGGCATCGTACCTTCCTGCCAGGTGACCGAAGTTCGCAGGCAGATGGGTCACTGGGACCAACGCGGAGAGGCTCCTGCCCTGACCACAGGTCGACCACAGCCGCTGCCCCAGATCGGGGGTTGCAAAGCAGCCCTGTCTGAATCCCCTGCCTCTAGAGGGAGTATTGGACCAACACTTCTAAAAAATGGGGTCCTTGCGGGCAACTCATCGGAGGGACACAAAAAAATCTTTGCCGACTTTCTCCTGAAGCTTACGAGCGTTCACACTTAAGCCTTTTACAATGTCAGCTGTTTAGCTAAACATGAGCTCATGATCTAAATTTACACAATAATGAAGAAATCAGCTACAAGGGGAGACAATCAGCAAAAACAATCAATATGAGAATTAGTTTCCCAAGGCCACCCATCAGATGTTGGAATAATCAGGTGCAAGGCAGAATATATACATAAAACTGGAACTGGAACAAGGAACAAGGATGTTTTCAAAGACTGGTAGGATCTCTAAAACATTTGTAAAGTACATGTCATTGATAAAGCTAAATACTCAAAGGTTGTGTAATACAACAGATTAATCATTGAGAAGAGTGAAATTATGCTGTTTTGAAAACTATGGCAGGTCAGATTTTCTGGCTAATGATATAAGAAGATTTCTCTCAAAAATACACATTATTTCAAAGACTTATTGGCTGTGAAATAAGTGAAGGGTATTTCAAATGGCTTGTCTGCAAAGAAAGGTGAGATGTAGGGAATCACAGAAAGTCGAGGGGAAAATATGTCAATATATACATTGCTATATGGTGAACTAAGCCTTAGGCCAGCAACAATGGAGAGGACCTGACCCTTAGAAACTTACAAGTAAGCTGGAATCTTCAAAAGTTCAAATCTTTATAAGTAAAAAGATTTATTAAAATGAATAACCAAGTGTTTTAATTGACATCAGATGATCCAAACAACAAACCCTGAGAACATAGAAAAAATATAAATAAAGATATGAGCAGAACTGAATACAACAGAAAACGTATAAAATTGAGGTGATTTAGTAAGTCCAAAGAATATTCTTTGAAAAGATTTAAAAGACACACTTTGATTAAGGAAAACATAAACATATGTAAAGAATATACAGAAAGAATCAGGACAATGTTATAGCAGAGAATATATGAAATGCCAGTAAATTTGAACATTTCTGTAAAGGGGACCATTTCCTAGCTCCTAAAGTTGACCAAAACTGACACAAGAGGAAATCATTGAAGGTCATCATGTCTGCCCTTGGCATTCTTGGAACGCCCTGGCCTCAGAATGCAGCATCGGTAGTCCATGGTAACCTGCGAAGAGGGGGCGGGGCTGAAGCAGGTTGGAACACTGCCCTCACTGAGGGAGTGGGTGTGGCCATCTCTGCTGTGACTGAACAAAGGGCAGGGGAGCAGGGGGCCCAGGGCAGGGCCCTCAGAGCCCGGCAGGACCAGGGGAGTGTCACAAGCATTTGGCCCAGGCCAAAGGGCGCCTTCTTTGTCTGCACAGCTTCCCAAACACTCACATTTCCACTCAGGCCGCCCTCTTTTTTGAAGTGTGTGTGGAACGTGTCCTCGCAGTACACCTCGCTGCACAGCTAACCATAGGACTGGGCATCGTACCTTCCTGCCAGGTGACCGAAGTTCGCAGGCAGATGGGTCACTGGGACCAACGCGGAGAGGCTCCTGCCCTGACCACAGGTCGACCACAGCCGCTGCCCCAGATCGGGGGTTGCAAAGCAGCCCTGTCTGAATCCCCTGCCTCTAGAGGGAGTATTGGACCAACACTTCTAAAAAATGGGGTCCTTGCGGGCAACTCATCGGAGGGACACAAAAAAATCTTTGCCGACTTTCTCCTGAAGCTTACGAGCGTTCACACTTAAGCCTTTTACAATGTCAGCTGTTTAGCTAAACATGAGCTCATGATCTAAATTTACACAATAATGAAGAAATCAGCTACAAGGGGAGACAATCAGCAAAAACAATCAATATTAGAATTAGTTTCCCAAGGCCACCCATCAGATGTTGGAATAATCAGGTGCAAGGCAGAATATATACATAAAACTGGAACTGGAACAAGGAACAAGGATGTTTTCAAAGACTGGTAGGATCTCTAAAACATTTGTAAAGTACATGTCATTGATAAAGCTAAATACTCAAAGGTTGTGTAATACAACAGATTAATCATTGAGAAGAGTGAAATTATGCTGTTTTGAAAACTATGGCAGGTCAGATTTTCTGGCTAATGATATAAGAAGATTTCTCTCAAAAATACACATTATTTCAAAGACTTATTGGCTGTGAAATAAGTGAAGGGTATTTCAAATGGCTTGTCTGCAAAGAAAGGTGAGATGTAGGGAATCACAGAAAGTCGAGGGGAAAATATGTCAATATATACATTGCTATATGGTGAACTAAGCCTTAGGCCAGCAACAATGGAGAGGACCTGACCCTTAGAAACTTACAAGTAAGCTGGAATCTTCAAAAGTTCAAATCTTTATAAGTAAAAAGATTTATTAAAATGAATAACCAAGTGTTTTAATTGACATCAGATGATCCAAACAACAAACCCTGAGAACATAGAAAAAATATAAATAAAGATATGAGCAGAACTTAATACAACAGAAAACGTATAAAATTGAGGTGATTTAGTAAGTCCAAAGAATATTCTTTGAAAAGATTTAAAAGACACACTTTGATTAAGGAAAACATAAACATATGTAAAGAATATACAGAAAGAATCAGGACAATGTTATAGCAGAGAATATATGAAATGCCAGTAAATTTGAACATTTCTGTAAAGGGGACCATTTCCTAGCTCCTAAAGTTGACCAAAACTGACACAAGAGGAAATCATTGAAGGTCATCATGTCTGCCCTTGGCATTCTTGGAACGCCCTGGCCTCAGAATGCAGCATCGGTAGTCCATGGTAACCTGCGAAGAGGGGGCGGGGCTGAAGCAGGTTGGAACACTGCCCTCACTGAGGGAGTGGGTGTGGCCATCTCTGCTGTGACTGAACAAAGGGCAGGGGAGCAGGGGGCCCAGGGCAGGGCCCTCAGAGCCCGGCAGGACCAGGGGAGTGTCACAAGCATTTGGCCCAGGCCAAAGGGCGCCTTCTTTGTCTGCACAGCTTCCCAAACACTCACATTTCCACTCAGGCCGCCCTCTTTGTTGAAGTGTGTGTGGAACGTGTCCTCGCAGTACACCTCGCTGCACAGCTAACCATAGGACTGGGCATCGTACCTTCCTGCCAGGTGACCGAAGTTCGCAGGCAGATGGGTCACTGGGACCAACGCGGAGAGGCTCCTGCCCTGACCACAGGTCGACCACAGCCGCTGCCCCAGATCGGGGGTTGCAAAGCAGCCCTGTCTGAATCCCCTGCCTCTAGAGGGAGTATTGGACCAACACTTCTAAAAAATGGGGTCCTTGCGGGCAACTCATCGGAGGGACACAAAAAAATCTTTGCCGACTTTCTCCTGAAGCTTACGAGCGTTCACACTTAAGCCTTTTACAATGTCAGCTGTTTAGCTAAACATGAGCTCATGATCTAAATTTACACAATAATGAAGAAATCAGCTACAAGGGGAGACAATCAGCAAAAACAATCAATATGAGAATTAGTTTCCCAAGGCCACCCATCAGATGTTGGAATAATCAGGTGCAAGGCAGAATATATACATAAAACTGGAACTGGAACAAGGAACAAGGATGTTTTCAAAGACTGGTAGGATCTCTAAAACATTTGTAAAGTACATGTCATTGATAAAGCTAAATACTCAAAGGTTGTGTAATACAACAGATTAATCATTGAGAAGAGTGAAATTATGCTGTTTTGAAAACTATGGCAGGTCAGATTTTCTGCCTAATGATATAAGAAGATTTCTCTCAAAAATACACATTATTTCAAAGACTTATTGGCTGTGAAATAAGTGAAGGGTATTTCAAATGGCTTGTCTGCAAAGAAAGGTGAGATGTAGGGAATCACAGAAAGTCGAGGGGAAAATATGTCAATATATACATTGCTATATGGTGAACTAAGCCTTAGGCCAGCAACAATGGAGAGGACCTGACCCTTAGAAACTTACAAGTAAGCTGGAATCTTCAAAAGTTCAAATCTTTATAAGTAAAAAGATTTATTAAAATGAATAACCAAGTGTTTTAATTGACATCAGATGATCAAAACAACAAACCCTGAGAACATAGAAAAAATATAAATAAAGATATGAGCAGAACTTAATACAACAGAAAACGTATAAAATTGAGGTGATTTAGTAATTCCAAAGAATATTCTTTGAAAAGATTTAAAAGACACACTTTGATTAAGGAAAACATAAACATATGTAAAGAATATACAGAAAGAATCAGGACAATGTTATAGCAGAGAATATATGAAATGCCAGTAAATTTGAACATTTCTGAAAAAGGGGACCATTTCCTAGCTCCTAAAGTTGACCAAAACTGACACAAGAGGAAATCATTGAAGGTCATCATGTCTGCCCTTGGCATTCTTGGAACGCCCTGGCCTCAGAATGCAGCATCGGTAGTCCATGGTAACCTGCGGAGAGGGGGCGGGGCTGAAGGAGGTTGGAACACTGCCCTCACTGAGGGAGTGGGTGTGGCCATCTCTGCTGTGACTGAACAAAGGGCAGGGGAGCAGGGGGCCCAGGGCAGGGCCCTCAGAGCCCGGCAGGACCAGGGGAGTGTCACAAGCATTTGGCCCAGGCCAAAGGGCGCCTTCTTTGTCTGCACAGCTTCCCAAACACTCACATTTCCACTCAGGCCGCCCTCTTTGTTGAAGTGTGTGTGGAACGTGTCCTCGCAGTACACCTCGCTGCACAGCTAACCATAGGACTGGGCATCGTACCTTCCTGCCAGGTGACCGAAGTTCGCAGGCAGATGGGTCACTGGGACCAATGCGGAGAGGTTCCTGCCCTGACCACAGGTCGACCACAGCCGCTGCCCCAGATCGGGGGTTGCAAAGCAGCCCTGTCTGAATCCCCTGCCTCTAGAGGGAGTATTGGACCAACACTTCTAAAAAATGGGGTCCTTGCGGGCAACTCATCGGAGGGACACAAAAAAATCTTTGCCGACTTTCTCCTGAAGCTTACGAGCGTTCACACTTAAGCCTTTTACAATGTCAGCTGTTTAGCTAAACATGAGCTCATGATCTAAATTTACACAATAATGAAGAAATCAGCTACAAGGGGAGACAATCAGCAAAAACAATCAATATGAGAATTAGTTTCCCAAGGCCACCCATCAGATGTTGGAATAATCAGGTGCAAGGCAGAATATATACATAAAACTGGAACTGGAACAAGGAACAAGGATGTTTTCAAAGACTGGTAGGATCTCTAAAACATTTGTAAAGTACATGTCATTGATAAAGCTAAATACTCAAAGGTTGTGTAATACAACAGATTAATCATTGAGAAGAGTGAAATTATGCTGTTTTGAAAACTATGGCAGGTCAGATTTTCTGCCTAATGATATAAGAAGATTTCTCTCAAAAATACACATTATTTCAAAGACTTATTGGCTGTGAAATAAGTGAAGGGTATTTCAAATGGCTTGTCTGCAAAGAAAGGTGAGATGTAGGGAATCACAGAAAGTCGAGGGGAAAATATGTCAATATATACATTGCTATATGGTGAACTAAGCCTTAAGCCAGCAACAATGGAGAGGACCTGACCCTTAGAAACTTACAAGTAAGCTGGAATCTTCAAAAGTTCAAATCTTTATAAGTAAAAAGATTTATTAAAATGAATAACCAAGTGTTTTAATTGACATCAGATGATCCAAACAACAAACCCTGAGAACATAGAAAAAATATAAATAAAGATATGAGCAGAACTTAATACAACAGAAAACGTATAAAATTGAGGTGATTTAGTAAGTCCAAAGAATATTCTTTGAAAAGATTTAAAAGACACACTTTGATTAAGGAAAACATAAACATATGTAAAGAATATACAGAAAGAATCAGGACAATGTTATAGCAGAGAATATATGAAATGCCAGTAAATTTGAACATTTCTGTAAAGGGGACCATTTCCTAGCTCCTAAAGTTGACCAAAACTGACACAAGAGGAAATCATTGAAGGTCATCATGTCTGCCCTTGGCATTCTTGGAACGCCCTGGCCTCAGAATGCAGCATCGGTAGTCCATGGTAACCTGCGAAGAGGGGGCGGGGCTGAAGCAGGTTGGAACACTGCCCTCACTGAGGGAGTGGGTGTGGCCATCTCTGCTGTGACTGAACAAAGGGCAGGGGAGCAGGGGGCCCAGGGCAGGGCCCTCAGAGCCCGGCAGGACCAGGGGAGTGTCACAAGCATTTGGCCCAGGCCAAAGGGCGCCTTCTTTGTCTGCACAGCTTCCCAAACACTCACATTTCCACTCAGGCCGCCCTCTTTGTTGAAGTGTGTGTGGAACGTGTCCTCGCAGTACACCTCGCTGCACAGCTAACCATAGGACTGGGCATCGTACCTTCCTGCCAGGTGACCGAAGTTCGCAGGCAGATGGGTCACTGGGACCAACGCGGAGAGGCTCCTGCCCTGACCACAGGTCGACCACAGCCGCTGCCCCAGATCGGGGGTTGCAAAGCAGCCCTGTCTGAATCCCCTGCCTCTAGAGGGAGTATTGGACCAACACTTCTAAAAAATGGGGTCCTTGCGGGCAACTCATCGGAGGGACACAAAAAAATCTTTGCCGACTTTCTCCTGAAGCTTACGAGCGTTCACACTTAAGCCTTTTACAATGTCAGCTGTTTAGCTAAACATGAGCTCATGATCTAAATTTACACAATAATGAAGAAATCAGCTACAAGGGGAGACAATCAGCAAAAACAATCAATATGAGAATTAGTTTCCCAAGGCCACCCATCAGATGTTGGAATAATCAGGTGCAAGGCAGAATATATACATAAAACTGGAACTGGAACAAGGAACAAGGATGTTTTCAAAGACTGGTAGGATCTCTAAAACATTTGTAAAGTACATGTCATTGATAAAGCTAAATACTCAAAGGTTGTGTAATACAACAGATTAATCATTGAGAAGAGTGAAATTATGCTGTTTTGAAAACTATGGCAGGTCAGATTTTCTGGCTAATGATATAAGAAGATTTCTCTCAAAAATACACATTATTTCAAAGACTTATTGGCTGTGAAATAAGTGAAGGGTATTTCAAATGGCTTGTCTGCAAAGAAAGGTGAGATGTAGGGAATCACAGAAAGTCGAGGGGAAAATATGTCAATATATACATTGCTATATGGTGAACTAAGCCTTAGGCCAGCAACAATGGAGAGGACCTGACCCTTAGAAACTTACAAGTAAGCTGGAATCTTCAAAAGTTCAAATCTTTATAAGTAAAAAGATTTATTAAAATGAATAACCAAGTGTTTTAATTGACATCAGATGATCAAAACAACAAACCCTGAGAACATAGAAAAAATATAAATAAAGATATGAGCAGAACTTAATACAACAGAAAACGTATAAAATTGAGGTGATTTAGTAATTCCAAAGAATATTCTTTGAAAAGATTTAAAAGACACACTTTGATTAAGGAAAACATAAACATATGTAAAGAATATACAGAAAGAATCAGGACAATGTTATAGCAGAGAATATATGAAATGCCAGTAAATTTGAACATTTCTGAAAAAGGTGACCATTTCCTAGCTCCTAAAGTTGACCAAAACTGACACAAGAGGAAATCATTGAAGGTCATCATGTCTGCCCTTGGCATTCTTGGAACGCCCTGGCCTCAGAATGCAGCATCGGTAGTCCATGGTAACCTGCGGAGAGGGGGCGGGGCTGAAGGAGGTTGGAACACTGCCCTCACTGAGGGAGTGGGTGTGGCCATCTCTGCTGTGACTGAACAAAGGGCAGGGGAGCAGGGGGCCCAGGGCAGGGCCCTCAGAGCCCGGCAGGACCAGGGGAGTGTCACAAGCATTTGGCCCAGGCCAAAGGGCGCCTTCTTTGTCTGCACAGCTTCCCAAACACTCACATTTCCACTCAGGCCGCCCTCTTTGTTGAAGTGTGTGTGGAACGTGTCCTCGCAGTACACCTCGCTGCACAGCTAACCATAGGACTGGGCATCGTACCTTCCTGCCACGTGACCGAAGTTCGCAGGCAGATGGGTCACTGGGACCAACGCGGAGAGGCTCCTGCCCTGACCACAGGTCGACCACAGCCGCTGCCCCAGATCGGGGGTTGCAAAGCAGCCCTGTCTGAATCCCCTGCCTCTAGAGGGAGTATTGGACCAACACTTCTAAAAAATGGGGTCCTTGCGGGCAACTCATCAGACGGACACAAAAAAATCTTTGCCGACTTTCTCCTGAAGCTTACGAGCGTTCACACTTAAGCCTTTTACAATGTCAGCTGTTTAGCTAAACATGAGCTTATGATCTAAATTTACACAGTAATGAAGAAATCAGCTACAAGGGGAGACAATCAGCAAAAACAATCAATATGAGAATTAGTTTCCCTAGGCCACCCATCAGATGTTGGAATAATCAGGTGCAAGGCAGAATATATACATAAAACTGGAACTGGAACAAGAAACAAGGATGTTTTCAAGGACTGGTAGGATCTCTAAAACATTTGTAAAGTACATGTCATTGATAAAGCTAAATACTCAAAGGTTGTGTAATACAACAGATTAATCATTGAGAAGAGTGAAATTATGCTGTTTTGAAAACTATGGCAGCTCAGATTTTCTGCATAATGATATAAGAAGATTTCTCTCAAAAATACACATTATTTCAAAGACTTATTGGCTGTGAAATAAGTGAAGGGTATTTCAAATGGCTTGTCTGCAAAGAAAGGTGAGATGTAGGGAATCACAGAAAGTCGAGGGGAAAATATGTCAATATATACATTGCTATAGTGTGAACTAAGCCCTAGGCCAGCAACAATGGAGAGGACCTGACCCTTAGAAACTTACAAGTAAGCTGGAATCTTCAAAAGTTCAAATCTTTATAAGTAAAAAGATTTATTAAAATGAATAACCAAGTGTTTTAATTGACATCAGATGATCCAAACAACAAACCCTGAGAACATAGAAAAAATATAAATAAAGATATGAGCAGAACTTAATACAACAGAAAACGTATAAAATTGAGGTGATTTAGTAAGTCCAAAGAATATTCTTTGAAAAGATTTAAAAGACACACTTTGATTAAGGAAAACATAAACATATGTAAAGAATATACAGAAAGAATCAGGACAATGTTATAGCAGAGAATATATGAAATGCCAGTAAATTTGAACATTTCTGAAAAAGGGGACCATTTCCTAGCTCCTAAAGTTGACCAAAACTGACACAAGAGGAAATCATTGAAGGTCATCATGTCTGCCCTTGGCATTCTTGGAACGCCCTGGCCTCAGAATGCAGCATCGGTAGTCCATGGTAACCTGCGGAGAGGGGGTGGGGCTGAAGGAGGTTGGAACACTGCCCTCACTGAGGGAGTGGGTGTGGCCATCTCTGCTGTGACTGAACAAAGGGCAGGGGAGCAGGGGGCCCAGGGCAGGGCCCTCAGAGGCCGGCAGGCCCAGGGGAGTGTCACAAGCATTTGGCCCAGGCCAAAGGGCGCCTTCTTTGTCTGCACAGCTTCCCAAACACTCACATTTCCACTCAGGCCGCCCTCTTTGTTGAAGTGTGTGTGGAACGTGTCCTCGCAGTACACCTCGCTGCACAGCTAACCATAGGACTGGGCATCGTACCTTCCTGCCAGGTGACCGAAGTTCGCAGGCAGATGGGTCACTGGGACCAATGCGGAGAGGCTCCTGCCCTGACCACAGGTCGGCCACAGCCGCTGCCCCAGATCGGGGGTTGCAAAGCAGCCCTGTCTGAATCCCCTGCCTCTAGAGGGAGTATTGGACCAACACTTCTAAAAAATGGGGTCCTTGCGGGCAACTCATCGGAGGGACACAAAAAAATCTTTGCCGACTTTCTCCTGAAGCTTACGAGCGTTCACACTTAAGCCTTTTACAATGTCAGCTGTTTAGCTAAACATGAGCTCATGATCTAAATTTACACAATAATGAAGAAATCAGCTACAAGGGGAGACAATCAGCAAAAACAATCAATATGAGAATTAGTTTCCCAAGGCCACCCATCAGATGTTGGAATAATCAGGTGCAAGGCAGAATATATACATAAAACTGGAACTGGAACAAGGAACAAGGATGTTTTCAAAGACTGGTAGGATCTCTAAAACATTTGTAAAGTACATGTCATTGATAAAGCTAAATACTCAAAGGTTGTGTAATACAACAGATTAATCATTGAGAAGAGTGAAATTATGCTGTTTTGAAAACTATGGCAGGTCAGATTTTCTGCCTAATGATATAAGAAGATTTCTCTCAAAAATACACATTATTTCAAAGACTTATTGGCTGTGAAATAAGTGAAGGGTATTTCAAATGGCTTGTCTGCAAAGAAAGGTGAGATGTAGGGAATCACAGAAAGTCGAGGGGAAAATATGTCAATATATACATTGCTATATGGTGAACTAAGCCTTAGGCCAGCAACAATGGAGAGGACCTGACCCTTAGAAACTTACAAGTAAGCTGGAATCTTCAAAAGTTCAAATCTTTATAAGTAAAAAGATTTATTAAAATGAATAACCAAGTGTTTTAATTGACATCAGATGATCCAAACAACAAACCCTGAGAACATAGAAAAAATATAAATAAAGATATGAGCAGAACTTAATACAACAGAAAACGTATAAAATTGAGGTGATTTAGTAAGTCCAAAGAATATTCTTTGAAAAGATTTAAAAGACACACTTTGATTAAGGAAAACATAAACATATGTAAAGAATATACAGAAAGAATCAGGACAATGTTATAGCAGAGAATATATGAAATGCCAGTAAATTTGAACATTTCTGTAAAGGGGACCATTTCCTAGCTCCTAAAGTTGACCAAAACTGACACAAGAGGAAATCATTGAAGGTCATCATGTCTGCCCTTGGCATTCTTGGAACGCCCTGGCCTCAGAATGCAGCATCGGTAGTCCATGGTAACCTGCGAAGAGGGGGCGGGGCTGAAGCAGGTTGGAACACTGCCCTCACTGAGGGAGTGGGTGTGGCCATCTCTGCTGTGACTGAACAAAGGGCAGGGGAGCAGGGGGCCCAGGGCAGGGCCCTCAGAGCCCGGCAGGACCAGGGGAGTGTCACAAGCATTTGGCCCAGGCCAAAGGGCGCCTTCTTTGTCTGCACAGCTTCCCAAACACTCACATTTCCACTCAGGCCGCCCTCTTTGTTGAAGTGTGTGTGGAACGTGTCCTCGCAGTACACCTCGCTGCACAGCTAACCATAGGACTGGGCATCGTACCTTCCTGCCAGGTGACCGAAGTTCGCAGGCAGATGGGTCACTGGGACCAACGCGGAGAGGCTCCTGCCCTGACCACAGGTCGACCACAGCCGCTGCCCCAGATCGGGGGTTGCAAAGCAGCCCTGTCTGAATCCCCTGCCTCTAGAGGGCGTATTGGACCAACACTTCTAAAAAATGGGGTCCTTGCGGGCAACTCATCGGAGGGACACAAAAAAATCTTTGCCGACTTTCTCCTGAAGCTTACGAGCGTTCACACTTAAGCCTTTTACAATGTCAGCTGTTTAGCTAAACATGAGCTCATGATCTAAATTTACACAATAATGAAGAAATCAGCTACAAGGGGAGACAATCAGCAAAAACAATCAATATGAGAATTAGTTTCCCAAGGCCACCCATCAGATGTTGGAATAATCAGGTGCAAGGCAGAATATATACATAAAACTGGAACTGGAACAAGGAACAAGGATGTTTTCAAAGACTGGTAGGATCTCTAAAACATTTGTAAAGTACATGTCATTGATAAAGCTAAATACTCAAAGGTTGTGTAATACAACAGATTAATCATTGAGAAGAGTGAAATTATGCTGTTTTGAAAACTATGGCAGGTCAGATTTTCTGGCTAATGATATAAGAAGATTTCTCTCAAAAATACACATTATTTCAAAGACTTATTGGCTGTGAAATAAGTGAAGGGTATTTCAAATGGCTTGTCTGCAAAGAAAGGTGAGATGTAGGGAATCACAGAAAGTCGAGGGGAAAATATGTCAATATATACATTGCTATATGGTGAACTAAGCCTTAGGCCAGCAACAATGGAGAGGACCTGACCCTTAGAAACTTACAAGTAAGCTGGAATCTTCAAAAGTTCAAATCTTTATAAGTAAAAAGATTTATTAAAATGAATAACCAAGTGTTTTAATTGACATCAGATGATCAAAACAACAAACCCTGAGAACATAGAAAAAATATAAATAAAGATATGAGCAGAACTTAATACAACAGAAAACGTATAAAATTGAGGTGATTTAGTAAGTCCAAAGAATATTCTTTGAAAAGATTTAAAAGACACACTTTGATTAAGGAAAACATAAACATATGTAAAGAATATACAGAAAGAATCAGGACAATGTTATAGCAGAGAATATATGAAATGCCAGTAAATTTGAACATTTCTGTAAAGGGGACCATTTCCTAGCTCCTAAAGTTGACCAAAACTGACACAAGAGGAAATCATTGAAGGTCATCATGTCTGCCCTTGGCATTCTTGGAACGCCCTGGCCTCAGAATGCAGCATCGGTAGTCCATGGTAACCTGCGGAGAGGGGGTGGGGCTGAAGGAGGTTGGAACACTGCCCTCACTGAGGGAGTGGGTGTGGCCATCTCTGCTGTGACTGAACAAAGGGCAGGGGAGCAGGGGGCCCAGGGCAGGGCCCTCAGAGCCCGGCAGGACCAGGGTAGTGTCACAAGCATTTGGCCCAGGCCAAAGGGCGCCTTCTTTGTCTGCACAGCTTCCCAAACACTCACATTTCCACTCAGGCCGCCCTCTTTGTTGAAGTGTGTGTGGAACGTGTCCTCGCAGTACACCTCGCTGCACAGCTAACCATAGGACTGGGCATCGTACCTTCCTGCCAGGTGACCGAAGTTCGCAGGCAGATGGGTCACTGGGACCAACGCGGAGAGGCTCCTGCCCTGACCACAGGTCGACCACAGCCGCTGCCCCAGATCGGGGGTTGCAAAGCAGCCCTGTCTGAATCCCCTGCCTCTAGAGGGCGTATTGGACCAACACTTCTAAAAAATGGGGTCCTTGCGGGCAACTCATCGGAGGGACACAAAAAAATCTTTGCCGACTTTCTCCTGAAGCTTACGAGCGTTCACACTTAAGCCTTTTACAATGTCAGCTGTTTAGCTAAACATGAGCTCATGATCTAAATTTACACAATAATGAAGAAATCAGCTACAAGGGGAGACAATCAGCAAAAACAATCAATATGAGAATTAGTTTCCCAAGGCCACCCATCAGATGTTGGAATAATCAGGTGCAAGGCAGAATATATACATAAAACTGGAACTGGAACAAGGAACAAGGATGTTTTCAAAGACTGGTAGGATCTCTAAAACATTTGTAAAGTACATGTCATTGATAAAGCTAAATACTCAAAGGTTGTGTAATACAACAGATTAATCATTGAGAAGAGTGAAATTATGCTGTTTTGAAAACTATGGCAGGTCAGATTTTCTGGCTAATGATATAAGAAGATTTCTCTCAAAAATACACATTATTTCAAAGACTTATTGGCTGTGAAATAAGTGAAGGGTATTTCAAATGGCTTGTCTGCAAAGAAAGGTGAGATGTAGGGAATCACAGAAAGTCGAGGGGAAAATATGTCAATATATACATTGCTATATGGTGAACTAAGCCTTAGGCCAGCAACAATGGAGAGGACCTGACCCTTAGAAACTTACAAGTAAGCTGGAATCTTCAAAAGTTCAAATCTTTATAAGTAAAAAGATTTATTAAAATGAATAACCAAGTGTTTTAATTGACATCAGATGATCAAAACAACAAACCCTGAGAACATAGAAAAAATATAAATAAAGATATGAGCAGAACTTAATACAACAGAAAACGTATAAAATTGAGGTGATTTAGTAAGTCCAAAGAATATTCTTTGAAAAGATTTAAAAGACACACTTTGATTAAGGAAAACATAAACATATGTAAAGAATATACAGAAAGAATCAGGACAATGTTATAGCAGAGAATATATGAAATGGCAGTAAATTTGAACATTTCTGTAAAGGGGACCATTTCCTAGCTCCTAAAGTTGACCAAAACTGACACAAGAGGAAATCATTGAAGGTCATCATGTCTGCCCTTGGCATTCTTGGAACGCCCTGGCCTCAGAATGCAGCATCGGTAGTCCAAGGTAACCTGCGGAGAGGGGGTGGGGCTGAAGGAGGTTGGAACACTGCCCTCACTGAGGGAGTGGGTGTGGCCATCTCTGCTGTGACTGAACAAAGGGCAGGGGAGCAGGGGGCCCAGGGCAGGGCCCTCAGAGCCCGGCAGGACCAGGGTAGTGTCACAAGCATTTGGCCCAGGCCAAAGGGCGCCTTCTTTGTCTGCACAGCTTCCCAAACACTCACATTTCCACTCAGGCCGCCCTCTTTGTTGAAGTGTGTGTGGAACGTGTCCTCGCAGTACACCTCGCTGCACAGCTAACCATAGGACTGGGCATCGTACCTTCCTGCCAGGTGACCGAAGTTCGCAGGCAGATGGGTCACTGGGACCAACGCGGAGAGGCTCCTGCCCTGACCACAGGTCGACCACAGCCGCTGCCCCAGATCGGGGGTTGCAAAGCAGCCCTGTCTGAATCCCCTGCCTCTAGAGGGAGTATTGGACCAACACTTCTAAAAAATGGGGTCCTTGCGGGCAACTCATCGGAGGGACACAAAAAAATCTTTGCCGACTTTCTCCTGAAGCTTACGAGCGTTCACACTTAAGCCTTTTACAATGTCAGCTGTTTAGCTAAACATGAGCTCATGATCTAAATTTACACAATAATGAAGAAATCAGCTACAAGGGGAGACAATCAGCCAAAACAATCAATATGAGAATTAGTTTCCCAAGGCCACCCATCAGATGTTGGAATAATCAGGTGCAAGGCAGAATATATACATAAAACTGGAACTGGAACAAGGAACAAGGATGTTTTCAAAGACTGGTAGGATCTCTAAAACATTTGTAAAGTACATGTCATTGATAAAGCTAAATACTCAAAGGTTGTGTAATACAACAGATTAATCATTGAGAAGAGTGAAATTATGCTGTTTTGAAAACTATGGCAGGTCAGATTTTCTGCCTAATGATATAAGAAGATTTCTCTCAAAAATACACATTATTTCAAAGACTTATTGGCTGTGAAATAAGTGAATGGTATTTCAAATGGCTTGTCTGCAAAGAAAGGTGAGATGTAGGGAATCACAGAAAGTCGAGGGGAAAATATGTCAATATATACATTGCTATATGGTGAACTAAGCCTTAGGCCAGCAACAATGGAGAGGACCTGACCCTTAGAAACTTACAAGTAAGCTGGAATCTTCAAAAGTTCAAATCTTTATAAGTAAAAAGATTTATTAAAATGAATAACCAAGTGTTTTAATTGACATCAGATGATCCAAACAACAAACCCTGAGAACATAGAAAAAATATAAATAAAGATATGAGCAGAACTTAATACAACAGAAAACGTATAAAATTGAGGTGATTTAGTAAGTCCAAAGAATATTCTTTGAAAAGATTTAAAAGACACACTTTGATTAAGGAAAACATAAACATATGTAAAGAATATACAGAAAGAATCAGGACAATGTTATAGCAGAGAATATATGAAATGCCAGTAAATTTGAACATTTCTGTAAAGGGGACCATTTCCTAGCTCCTAAAGTTGACCAAAACTGACACAAGAGGAAATCATTGAAGGTCATCATGTCTGCCCTTGGCATTCTTGGAACGCCCTGGCCTCAGAATGCAGCATCGGTAGTCCAAGGTAACCTGCGGAGAGGGGGTGGGGCTGAAGGAGGTTGGAACACTGCCCTCACTGAGGGAGTGGGTGTGGCCATCTCTGCTGTGACTGAACAAAGGGCAGGGGAGCAGGGGGCCCAGGGCAGGGCCCTCAGAGCCCGGCAGGACCAGGGGAGTGTCACAAGCATTTGGCCCAGGCCAAAGGGCGCCTTCTTTGTCTGCACAGCTTCCCAAACACTCACATTTCCACTCAGGCCGCCCTCTTTGTTGAAGTGTGTGTGGAACGTGTCCTCGCAGTACACCTCGCTGCACAGCTAACCATAGGACTGGGCATCGTACCTTCCTGCCAGGTGACCGAAGTTCGCAGGCAGATGGGTCACTGGGACCAACGCGGAGAGGCTCCTGCCCTGACCACAGGTCGACCACAGCCGCTGCCCCAGATCGGGGGTTGCAAAGCAGCCCTGTCTGAATCCCCTGCCTCTAGAGGGAGTATTGGACCAACACTTCTAAAAAATGGGGTCCTTGCGGGCAACTCATCGGAGGGACACAAAAAAATCTTTGCCGACTTTCTCCTGAAGCTTACGAGCGTTCACACTTAAGCCTTTTACAATGTCAGCTGTTTAGCTAAACATGAGCTCATGATCTAAATTTACACAATAATGAAGAAATCAGCTACAAGGGGAGACAATCAGCCAAAACAATCAATATGAGAATTAGTTTCCCAAGGCCACCCATCAGATGTTGGAATAATCAGGTGCAAGGCAGAATATATACATAAAACTGGAACTGGAACAAGGAACAAGGATGTTTTCAAAGACTGGTAGGATCTCTAAAACATTTGTAAAGTACATGTCATTGATAAAGCTAAATACTCAAAGGTTGTGTAATACAACAGATTAATCATTGAGAAGAGTGAAATTATGCTGTTTTGAAAACTATGGCAGGTCAGATTTTCTGCCTAATGATATAAGAAGATTTCTCTCAAAAATACACATTATTTCAAAGACTTATTGGCTGTGAAATAAGTGAAGGGTATTTCAAATGGCTTGTCTGCAAAGAAAGGTGAGATGTAGGGAATCACAGAAAGTCGAGGGGAAAATATGTCAATATATACATTGCTATATGGTGAACTAAGCCTTAGGCCAGCAACAATGGAGAGGACCTGACCCTTAGAAACTTACAAGTAAGCTGGAATCTTCAAAAGTTCAAATCTTTATAAGTAAAAAGATTTATTAAAATGAATAACCAAGTGTTTTAATTGACATCAGATGATCCAAACAACAAACCCTGAGAACATAGAAAAAATATAAATAAAGATATGAGCAGAACTTAATACAACAGAAAACGTATAAAATTGAGGTGATTTAGTAAGTCCAAAGAATATTCTTTGAAAAGATTTAAAAGACACACTTTGATTAAGGAAAACATAAACATATGTAAAGAATATACAGAAAGAATCAGGACAATGTTATAGCAGAGAATATATGAAATGGCAGTAAATTTGAACATTTCTGTAAAGGGGACCATTTCCTAGCTCCTAAAGTTGACCAAAACTGACACAAGAGGAAATCATTGAAGGTCATCATGTCTGCCCTTGGCATTCTTGGAACGCCCTGGCCTCAGAATGCAGCATCGGTAGTCCAAGGTAACCTGCGGAGAGGGGGTGGGGCTGAAGGAGGTTGGAACACTGCCCTCACTGAGGGAGTGGGTGTGGCCATCTCTGCTGTGACTGAACAAAGGGCAGGGGAGCAGGGGGCCCAGGGCAGGGCCCTCAGAGCCCGGCAGGACCAGGGTAGTGTCACAAGCATTTGGCCCAGGCCAAAGGGCGCCTTCTTTGTCTGCACAGCTTCCCAAACACTCACATTTCCACTCAGGCCGCCCTCTTTGTTGAAGTGTGTGTGGAACGTGTCCTCGCAGTACACCTCGCTGCACAGCTAACCATAGGACTGGGCATCGTACCTTCCTGCCAGGTGACCGAAGTTCGCAGGCAGATGGGTCACTGGGACCAACGCGGAGAGGCTCCTGCCCTGACCACAGGTCGACCACAGCCGCTGCCCCAGATCGGGGGTTGCAAAGCAGCCCTGTCTGAATCCCCTGCCTCTAGAGGGAGTATTGGACCAACACTTCTAAAAAATGGGGTCCTTGCGGGCAACTCATCGGAGGGACACAAAAAAATCTTTGCCGACTTTCTCCTGAAGCTTACGAGCGTTCACACTTAAGCCTTTTACAATGTCAGCTGTTTAGCTAAACATGAGCTCATGATCTAAATTTACACAATAATGAAGAAATCAGCTACAAGGGGAGACAATCAGCCAAAACAATCAATATGAGAATTAGTTTCCCAAGGCCACCCATCAGATGTTGGAATAATCAGGTGCAAGGCAGAATATATACATAAAACTGGAACTGGAACAAGGAACAAGGATGTTTTCAAAGACTGGTAGGATCTCTAAAACATTTGTAAAGTACATGTCATTGATAAAGCTAAATACTCAAAGGTTGTGTAATACAACAGATTAATCATTGAGAAGAGTGAAATTATGCTGTTTTGAAAACTATGGCAGGTCAGATTTTCTGCCTAATGATATAAGAAGATTTCTCTCAAAAATACACATTATTTCAAAGACTTATTGGCTGTGAAATAAGTGAATGGTATTTCAAATGGCTTGTCTGCAAAGAAAGGTGAGATGTAGGGAATCACAGAAAGTCGAGGGGAAAATATGTCAATATATACATTGCTATATGGTGAACTAAGCCTTAGGCCAGCAACAATGGAGAGGACCTGACCCTTAGAAACTTACAAGTAAGCTGGAATCTTCAAAAGTTCAAATCTTTATAAGTAAAAAGATTTATTAAAATGAATAACCAAGTGTTTTAATTGACATCAGATGATCCAAACAACAAACCCTGAGAACATAGAAAAAATATAAATAAAGATATGAGCAGAACTTAATACAACAGAAAACGTATAAAATTGAGGTGATTTAGTAAGTCCAAAGAATATTCTTTGAAAAGATTTAAAAGACACACTTTGATTAAGGAAAACATAAACATATGTAAAGAATATACAGAAAGAATCAGGACAATGTTATAGCAGAGAATATATGAAATGCCAGTAAATTTGAACATTTCTGTAAAGGGGACCATTTCCTAGCTCCTAAAGTTGACCAAAACTGACACAAGAGGAAATCATTGAAGGTCATCATGTCTGCCCTTGGCATTCTTGGAACGCCCTGGCCTCAGAATGCAGCATCGGTAGTCCATGGTAACCTGCGGAGAGGGGGTGGGGCTGAAGGAGGTTGGAACACTGCCCTCACTGAGGGAGTGGGTGTGGCCATCTCTGCTGTGACTGAACAAAGGGCAGGGGAGCAGGGGGCCCAGGGCAGGGCCCTCAGAGCCCGGCAGGACCAGGGGAGTGTCACAAGCATTTGGCCCAGGCCAAAGGGCGCCTTCTTTGTCTGCACAGCTTCCCAAACACTCACATTTCCACTCAGGCCGCCCTCTTTGTTGAAGTGTGTGTGGAACGTGTCCTCGCAGTACACCTCGCTGCACAGCTAACCATAGGACTGGGCATCGTACCTTCCTGCCAGGTGACCGAAGTTCGCAGGCAGATGGGTCACTGGGACCAACGCGGAGAGGCTCCTGCCCTGACCACAGGTCGACCACAGCCGCTGCCCCAGATCGGGGGTTGCAAAGCAGCCCTGTCTGAATCCCCTGCCTCTAGAGGGAGTATTGGACCAACACTTCTAAAAAATGGGGTCCTTGCGGGCAACTCATCGGAGGGACACAAAAAAATCTTTGCCGACTTTCTCCTGAAGCTTACGAGCGTTCACACTTAAGCCTTTTACAATGTCAGCTGTTTAGCTAAACATGAGCTCAAGATCTAAATTTACACAATAATGAAGAAATCAGCTACAAGGGGAGACAATCAGCAAAAACAATCAATATGAGAATTAGTTTCCCAAGGCCACCCATCAGATGTTGGAATAATCAGGTGCAAGGCAGAATATATACATAAAACTGGAACTGGAACAAGGAACAAGGATGTTTTCAAAGACTGGTAGGATCTCTAAAACATTTGTAAAGTACATGTCATTGATAAAGCTAAATACTCAAAGGTTGTGTAATACAACAGATTAATCATTGAGAAGAGTGAAATTATGCTGTTTTGAAAACTATGGCAGGTCAGATTTTCTGCCTAATGATATAAGAAGATTTCTCTCAAAAATACACATTATTTCAAAGACTTATTGGCTGTGAAATAAGTGAAGGGTATTTCAAATGGCTTGTCTGCAAAGAAAGGTGAGATGTAGGGAATCACAGAAAGTCGAGGGGAAAATATGTCAATATATACATTGCTATATGGTGAACTAAGCCTTAGGCCAGCAACAATGGAGAGGACCTGACCCTTAGAAACTTACAAGTAAGCTGGAATCTTCAAAAGTTCAAATCTTTATAAGTAAAAAGATTTATTAAAATGAATAACCAAGTGTTTTAATTGACATCAGATGATCAAAACAACAAACCCTGAGAACATAGAAAAAATATAAATAAAGATATGAGCAGAACTTAATACAACAGAAAACGTATAAAATTGAGGTGATTTAGTAAGTCCAAAGAATATTCTTTGAAAAGATTTAAAAGACACACTTTGATTAAGGAAAACATAAACATATGTAAAGAATATACAGAAAGAATCAGGACAATGTTATAGCAGAGAATATATGAAATGCCAGTAAATTTGAACATTTCTGTAAAGGGGACCATTTCCTAGCTCCTAAAGTTGACCAAAACTGACACAAGAGGAAATCATTGAAGGTCATCATGTCTGCCCTTGGCATTCTTGGAACGCCCTGGCCTCAGAATGCAGCATCGGTAGTCCATGGTAACCTGCGGAGAGGGGGTGGGGCTGAAGGAGGTTGGAACACTGCCCTCACTGAGGGAGTGGGTGTGGCCATCTCTGCTGTGACTGAACAAAGGGCAGGGGAGCAGGGGGCCCAGGGCAGGGCCCTCAGAGCCCGGCAGGACCAGGGGAGTGTCACAAGCATTTGGCCCAGGCCAAAGGGCGCCTTCTTTGTCTGCACAGCTTCCCAAACACTCACATTTCCACTCAGGCCGCCCTCTTTGTTGAAGTGTGTGTGGAACGTGTCCTCGCAGTACACCTCGCTGCACAGCTAACCATAGGACTGGGCATCGTACCTTCCTGCCAGGTGACCGAAGTTCGCAGGCAGATGGGTCACTGGGACCAACGCGGAGAGGCTCCTGCCCTGACCACAGGTCGACCACAGCCGCTGCCCCAGATCGGGGGTTGCAAAGCAGCCCTGTCTGAATCCCCTGCCTCTAGAGGGAGTATTGGACCAACACTTCTAAAAAATGGGGTCCTTGCGGGCAACTCATCGGAGGGACACAAAAAAGTCTTTGCCGACTTTCTCCTGAAGCTTACGAGCGTTCACACTTAAGCCTTTTACAATGTCAGCTGTTTAGCTAAACATGAGCTCATGATCTAAATTTACACAATAATGAAGAAATCAGCTACAAGGGGAGACAATCAACCAAAACAATCAATATGAGAATTAGTTTCCCAAGGCCACCCATCAGATGTTGGAATAATCAGGTGCAAGGCAGAATATATACATAAAACTGGAACTGGAACAAGGAACAAGGATGTTTTCAAAGACTGGTAGGATCTCTAAAACATTTGTAAAGTACATGTCATTGATAAAGCTAAATACTCAAAGGTTGTGTAATACAACAGATTAATCATTGAGAAGAGTGAAATTATGCTGTTTTGAAAACTATGGCAGGTCAGATTTTCTGCCTAATGATATAAGAAGATTTCTCTCAAAAATACACATTATTTCAAAGACTTATTGGCTGTGAAATAAGTGAAGGGTATTTCAAATGGCTTGTCTGCAAAGAAAGGTGAGATGTAGGGAATCACAGAAAGTCGAGGGGAAAATATGTCAATATATACATTGCTATATGGTGAACTAAGCCTTAGGCCAGCAACAATGGAGAGGACCTGACCCTTAGAAACTTACAAGTAAGCTGGAATCTTCAAAAGTTCAAATCTTTATAAGTAAAAAGATTTATTAAAATGAATAACCAAGTGTTTTAATTGACATCAGATGATCAAAACAACAAACCCTGAGAACATAGAAAAAATATAAATAAAGATATGAGCAGAACTTAATACAACAGAAAACGTATAAAATTGAGGTGATTTAGTAAGTCCAAAGAATATTCTTTGAAAAGATTTAAAAGACACACTTTGATTAAGGAAAACATAAACATATGTAAAGAATATACAGAAAGAATCAGGACAATGTTATAGCAGAGAATATATGAAATGGCAGTAAATTTGAACATTTCTGTAAAGGGGACCATTTCTTAGCTCCTAAAGTTGACCAAAACTGACACAAGAGGAAATCATTGAAGGTCATCATGTCTGCCCTTGGCATTCTTGGAACGCCCTGGCCTCAGAATGCAGCATCGGTAGTCCATGGTAACCTGCGGAGAGGGGGCGGGGCTGAAGCAGGTTGGAACACTGCCCTCACTGAGGGAGTGGGTGTGGCCATCTCTGCTGTGACTGAACAAAGGGCAGGGGAGCAGGGGGCCCAGGGCAGGGCCCTCAGAGCCCGGCAGGACCAGGGGAGTGTCACAAGCATTTGGCCCAGGCCAAAGGGCGCCTTCTTTGTCTGCACAGCTTCCCAAACACTCACATTTCCACTCAGGCCGCCCTCTTTGTTGAAGTGTGTGTGGAACGTGTCCTCGCAGTACACCTCGCTGCACAGCTAACCATAGGACTGGGCATCGTACCTTCCTGCCAGGTGACCGAAGTTCGCAGGCAGATGGGTCACTGGGACCAACGCGGAGAGGCTCCTGCCCTGACCACAGGTCGACCACAGCCGCTGCCCCAGATCGGGGGTTGCAAAGCAGCCCTGTCTGAATCCCCTGCCTCTAGAGGGAGTATTGGACCAACACTTCTAAAAAATGGGGTCCTTGCGGGCAACTCATCGGAGGGACACAAAAAAATCTTTGCCGACTTTCTCCTGAAGCTTACGAGCGTTCACACTTAAGCCTTTTACAATGTCAGCTGTTTAGCTAAACATGAGCTCATGATCTAAATTTACACAATAATGAAGAAATCAGCTACAAGGGGAGACAATCAGCAAAAACAATCAATATGAGAATTAGTTTCCCAAGGCCACCCATCAGATGTTGGAATAATCAGGTGCAAGGCAGAATATATACATAAAACTGGAACTGGAACAAGGAACAAGGATGTTTTCAAAGACTGGTAGGATCTCTAAAACATTTGTAAAGTACATGTCATTGATAAAGCTAAATACTCAAAGGTTGTGTAATACAACAGATTAATCATTGAGAAGAGTGAAATTATGCTGTTTTGAAAACTATGGCAGGTCAGATTTTCTGCCTAATGATATAAGAAGATTTCTCTCAAAAATACACATTATTTCAAAGACTTATTGGCTGTGAAATAAGTGAAGGGTATTTCAAATGGCTTGTCTGCAAAGAAAGGTGAGATGTAGGGAATCACAGAAAGTCGAGGGGAAAATATGTCAATATATACATTGCTATATGGTGAACTAAGCCTTAGGCCAGCAACAATGGAGAGGACCTGACCCTTAGAAACTTACAAGTAAGCTGGAATCTTCAAAAGTTCAAATCTTTATAAGTAAAAAGATTTATTAAAATGAATAACCAAGTGTTTTAATTGACATCAGATGATCAAAACAACAAACCCTGAGAACATAGAAAAAATATAAATAAAGATATGAGCAGAACTTAATACAACAGAAAACGTATAAAATTGAGGTGATTTAGTAAGTCCAAAGAATATTCTTTGAAAAGATTTAAAAGACACACTTTGATTAAGGAAAACATAAACATATGTAAAGAATATACAGAAAGAATCAGGACAATGTTATAGCAGAGAATATATGAAATGGCAGTAAATTTGAACATTTCTGAAAAAG
Organism: Hyperoodon ampullatus; assembly: GCF_949752795.1. NCBI lineage: Eukaryota > Metazoa > Chordata > Mammalia > Artiodactyla > Ziphiidae > Hyperoodon > Hyperoodon ampullatus. The sequence continues at coordinate 154,943 of NW_027640919.1, forward strand.
GGGACCATTTCCTAGCTCCTAAAGTTGACCAAAACTGACACAAGAGGAAATCATTGAAGGTCATCATGTCTGCCCTTGGCATTCTTGGAACGCCCTGGCCTCAGAATGCAGCATCGGTAGTCCATGGTAACCTGCGGAGAGGGGGCGGGGCTGAAGGAGGTTGGAACACTGCCCTCACTGAGGGAGTGGGTGTGGCCATCTCTGCTGTGACTGAACAAAGGGCAGGGGAGCAGGGGGCCCAGGGCAGGGCCCTCAGAGCCCGGCAGGACCAGGGGAGTGTCACAAGCATTTGGCCCAGGCCAAAGGGCGCCTTCTTTGTCTGCACAGCTTCCCAAACACTCACATTTCCACTCAGGCCGCCCTCTTTGTTGAAGTGTGTGTGGAACGTGTCCTCGCAGTACACCTCGCTGCACAGCTAACCATAGGACTGGGCATCGTACCTTCCTGCCAGGTGACCGAAGTTCGCAGGCAGATGGGTCACTGGGACCAACGCGGAGAGGCTCCTGCCCTGACCACAGGTCGACCACAGCCGCTGCCCCAGATCGGGGGTTGCAAAGCAGCCCTGTCTGAATCCCCTGCCTCTAGAGGGAGTATTGGACCAACACTTCTAAAAAATGGGGTCCTTGCGGGCAACTCATCGGAGGGACACAAAAAAATCTTTGCCGACTTTCTCCTGAAGCTTACGAGCGTTCACACTTAAGCCTTTTACAATGTCAGCTGTTTAGCTAAACATGAGCTCATGATCTAAATTTACACAATAATGAAGAAATCAGCTACAAGGGGAGACAATCAGCAAAAACAATCAATATGAGAATTAGTTTCCCAAGGCCACCCATCAGATGTTGGAATAATCAGGTGCAAGGCAGAATATATACATAAAACTGGAACTGGAACAAGGAACAAGGATGTTTTCAAAGACTGGTAGGATCTCTAAAACATTTGTAAAGTACATGTCATTGATAAAGCTAAATACTCAAAGGTTGTGTAATACAACAGATTAATCATTGAGAAGAGTGAAATTATGCTGTTTTGAAAACTATGGCAGGTCAGATTTTCTGCCTAATGATATAAGAAGATTTCTCTCAAAAATACACATTATTTCAAAGACTTATTGGCTGTGAAATAAGTGAAGGGTATTTCAAATGGCTTGTCTGCAAAGAAAGGTGAGATGTAGGGAATCACAGAAAGTCGAGGGGAAAATATGTCAATATATACATTGCTATATGGTGAACTAAGCCTTAGGCCAGCAACAATGGAGAGGACCTGACCCTTAGAAACTTACAAGTAAGCTGGAATCTTCAAAAGTTCAAATCTTTATAAGTAAAAAGATTTATTAAAATGAATAACCAAGTGTTTTAATTGACATCAGATGATCAAAACAACAAACCCTGAGAACATAGAAAAAATATAAATAAAGATATGAGCAGAACTTAATACAACAGAAAACGTATAAAATTGAGGTGATTTAGTAAGTCCAAAGAATATTCTTTGAAAAGATTTAAAAGACACACTTTGATTAAGGAAAACATAAACATATGTAAAGAATATACAGAAAGAATCAGGACAATGTTATAGCAGAGAATATATGAAATGCCAGTAAATTTGAACATTTCTGTAAAGGGGACCATTTCCTAGCTCCTAAAGTTGACCAAAACTGACACAAGAGGAAATCATTGAAGGTCATCATGTCTGCCCTTGGCATTCTTGGAACGCCCTGGCCTCAGAATGCAGCATCGGTAGTCCATGGTAACCTGCGAAGAGGGGGCGGGGCTGAAGCAGGTTGGAACACTGCCCTCACTGAGGGAGTGGGTGTGGCCATCTCTGCTGTGACTGAACAAAGGGCATAGGAGCAGGGGGCCCAGGGCAGGGCCCTCAGAGCCCGGCAGGACCAGGGGAGTGTCACAAGCATTTGGCCCAGGCCAAAGGGCGCCTTCTTTGTCTGCACAGCTTCCCAAACACTCACATTTCCACTCAGGCCGCCCTCTTTGTTGAAGTGTGTGTGGAACGTGTCCTCGCAGTACACCTCGCTGCACAGCTAACCATAGGACTGGGCATCGTACCTTCCTGCCAGGTGACCGAAGTTCGCAGGCAGATGGGTCACTGGGACCAACGCGGAGAGGCTCCTGCCCTGACCACAGGTCGACCACAGCCGCTGCCCCAGATCGGGGGTTGCAAAGCAGCCCTGTCTGAATCCCCTGCCTCTAGAGGGAGTATTGGACCAACACTTCTAAAAAATGGGGTCCTTGCGGGCAACTCATCGGAGGGACACAAAAAAATCTTTGCCGACTTTCTCCTGAAGCTTACGAGCGTTCACACTTAAGCCTTTTACAATGTCAGCTGTTTAGCTAAACATGAGCTCATGATCTAAATTTACACAATAATGAAGAAATCAGCTACAAGGGGAGACAATCAGCAAAAACAATCAATATGAGAATTAGTTTCCCAAGGCCACCCATCAGATGTTGGAATAATCAGGTGCAAGGCAGAATATATACATAAAACTGGAACTGGAACAAGGAACAAGGATGTTTTCAAAGACTGGTAGGATCTCTAAAACATTTGTAAAGTACATGTCATTGATAAAGCTAAATACTCAAAGGTTGTGTAATACAACAGATTAATCATTGAGAAGAGTGAAATTATGCTGTTTTGAAAACTATGGCAGGTCAGATTTTCTGCCTAATGATATAAGAAGATTTCTCTCAAAAATACACATTATTTCAAAGACTTATTGGCTGTGAAATAAGTGAAGGGTATTTCAAATGGCTTGTCTGCAAAGAAAGGTGAGATGTAGGGAATCACAGAAAGTCGAGGGGAAAATATGTCAATATATACATTGCTATATGGTGAACTAAGCCTTAGGCCAGCAACAATGGAGAGGACCTGACCCTTAGAAACTTACAAGTAAGCTGGAATCTTCAAAAGTTCAAATCTTTATAAGTAAAAAGATTTATTAAAATGAATAACCAAGTGTTTTAATTGACATCAGATGATCCAAACAACAAACCCTGAGAACATAGAAAAAATATAAATAAAGATATGAGCAGAACTTAATACAACAGAAAACGTATAAAATTGAGGTGATTTAGTAAGTCCAAAGAATATTCTTTGAAAAGATTTAAAAGACACACTTTGATTAAGGAAAACATAAACATATGTAAAGAATATACAGAAAGAATCAGGACAATGTTATAGCAGAGAATATATGAAATGCCAGTAAATTTGAACATTTCTGTAAAGGGGACCATTTCCTAGCTCCTAAAGTTGACCAAAACTGACACAAGAGGAAATCATTGAAGGTCATCATGTCTGCCCTTGGCATTCTTGGAACGCCCTGGCCTCAGAATGCAGCATCGGTAGTCCATGGTAACCTGCGAAGAGGGGGCGGGGCTGAAGCAGGTTGGAACACTGCCCTCACTGAGGGAGTGGGTGTGGCCATCTCTGCTGTGACTGAACAAAGGGCATAGGAGCAGGGGGCCCAGGGCAGGGCCCTCAGAGCCCGGCAGGACCAGGGGAGTGTCACAAGCATTTGGCCCAGGCCAAAGGGCGCCTTCTTTGTCTGCACAGCTTCCCAAACACTCACATTTCCACTCAGGCCGCCCTCTTTGTTGAAGTGTGTGTGGAACGTGTCCTCGCAGTACACCTCGCTGCACAGCTAACCATAGGACTGGGCATCGTACCTTCCTGCCAGGTGACCGAAGTTCGCAGGCAGATGGGTCACTGGGACCAACGCGGAGAGGCTCCTGCCCTGACCACAGGTCGACCACAGCCGCTGCCCCAGATCGGGGGTTGCAAAGCAGCCCTGTCTGAATCCCCTGCCTCTAGAGGGAGTATTGGACCAACACTTCTAAAAAATGGGGTCCTTGCGGGCAACTCATCGGAGGGACACAAAAAAATCTTTGCCGACTTTCTCCTGAAGCTTACGAGCGTTCACACTTAAGCCTTTTACAATGTCAGCTGTTTAGCTAAACATGAGCTCATGATCTAAATTTACACAATAATGAAGAAATCAGCTACAAGGGGAGACAATCAGCAAAAACAATCAATATGAGAATTAGTTTCCCAAGGCCACCCATCAGATGTTGGAATAATCAGGTGCAAGGCAGAATATATACATAAAACTGGAACTGGAACAAGGAACAAGGATGTTTTCAAAGACTGGTAGGATCTCTAAAACATTTGTAAAGTACATGTCATTGATAAAGCTAAATACTCAAAGGTTGTGTAATACAACAGATTAATCATTGAGAAGAGTGAAATTATGCTGTTTTGAAAACTATGGCAGGTCAGATTTTCTGGCTAATGATATAAGAAGATTTCTCTCAAAAATACACATTATTTCAAAGACTTATTGGCTGTGAAATAAGTGAAGGGTATTTCAAATGGCTTGTCTGCAAAGAAAGGTGAGATGTAGGGAATCACAGAAAGTCGAGGGGAAAATATGTCAATATATACATTGCTATATGGTGAACTAAGCCTTAGGCCAGCAACAATGGAGAGGACCTGACCCTTAGAAACTTACAAGTAAGCTGGAATCTTCAAAAGTTCAAATCTTTATAAGTAAAAAGATTTATTAAAATGAATAACCAAGTGTTTTAATTGACATCAGATGATCCAAACAACAAACCCTGAGAACATAGAAAAAATATAAATAAAGATATGAGCAGAACTTAATACAACAGAAAACGTATAAAATTGAGGTGATTTAGTAAGTCCAAAGAATATTCTTTGAAAAGATTTAAAAGACACACTTTGATTAAGGAAAACATAAACATATGTAAAGAATATACAGAAAGAATCAGGACAATGTTATAGCAGAGAATATATGAAATGCCAGTAAATTTGAACATTTCTGTAAAGGGGACCATTTCCTAGCTCCTAAAGTTGACCAAAACTGACACAAGAGGAAATCATTGAAGGTCATCATGTCTGCCCTTGGCATTCTTGGAACGCCCTGGCCTCAGAATGCAGCATCGGTAGTCCATGGTAACCTGCGGAGAGGGGGCGGGGCTGAAGGAGGTTGGAACACTGCCCTCACTGAGGGAGTGGGTGTGGCCATCTCTGCTGTGACTGAACAAAGGGCAGGGGAGCAGGGGGCCCAGGGCAGGGCCCTCAGAGCCCGGCAGGACCAGGGGAGTGTCACAAGCATTTGGCCCAGGCCAAAGGGCGCCTTCTTTGTCTGCACAGCTTCCCAAACACTCACATTTCCACTCAGGCCGCCCTCTTTGTTGAAGTGTGTGTGGAACGTGTCCTCGCAGTACACCTCGCTGCACAGCTAACCATAGGACTGGGCATCGTACCTTCCTGCCAGGTGACCGAAGTTCGCAGGCAGATGGGTCACTGGGACCAATGCGGAGAGGTTCCTGCCCTGACCACAGGTCGACCACAGCCGCTGCCCCAGATCGGGGGTTGCAAAGCAGCCCTGTCTGAATCCCCTGCCTCTAGAGGGAGTATTGGACCAACACTTCTAAAAAATGGGGTCCTTGCGGGCAACTCATCGGAGGGACACAAAAAAATCTTTGCCGACTTTCTCCTGAAGCTTACGAGCGTTCACACTTAAGCCTTTTACAATGTCAGCTGTTTAGCTAAACATGAGCTCATGATCTAAATTTACACAATAATGAAGAAATCAGCTACAAGGGGAGACAATCAGCAAAAACAATCAATATGAGAATTAGTTTCCCAAGGCCACCCATCAGATGTTGGAATAATCAGGTGCAAGGCAGAATATATACATAAAACTGGAACTGGAACAAGGAACAAGGATGTTTTCAAAGACTGGTAGGATCTCTAAAACATTTGTAAAGTACATGTCATTGATAAAGCTAAATACTCAAAGGTTGTGTAATACAACAGATTAATCATTGAGAAGAGTGAAATTATGCTGTTTTGAAAACTATGGCAGGTCAGATTTTCTGGCTAATGATATAAGAAGATTTCTCTCAAAAATACACATTATTTCAAAGACTTATTGGCTGTGAAATAAGTGAAGGGTATTTCAAATGGCTTGTCTGCAAAGAAAGGTGAGATGTAGGGAATCACAGAAAGTCGAGGGGAAAATATGTCAATATATACATTGCTATATGGTGAACTAAGCCTTAGGCCAGCAACAATGGAGAGGACCTGACCCTTAGAAACTTACAAGTAAGCTGGAATCTTCAAAAGTTCAAATCTTTATAAGTAAAAAGATTTATTAAAATGAATAACCAAGTGTTTTAATTGACATCAGATGATCAAAACAACAAACCCTGAGAACATAGAAAAAATATAAATAAAGATATGAGCAGAACTTAATACAACAGAAAACGTATAAAATTGAGGTGATTTAGTAAGTCCAAAGAATATTCTTTGAAAAGATTTAAAAGACACACTTTGATTAAGGAAAACATAAACATATGTAAAGAATATACAGAAAGAATCAGGACAATGTTATAGCAGAGAATATATGAAATGCCAGTAAATTTGAACATTTCTGTAAAGGGGACCATTTCCTAGCTCCTAAAGTTGACCAAAACTGACACAAGAGGAAATCATTGAAGGTCATCATGTCTGCCCTTGGCATTCTTGGAACGCCCTGGCCTCAGAATGCAGCATCAGTAGTCCATGGTAACCTGCGGAGAGGGGGCGGGGCTGAAGCAGGTTGGAACACTGCCCTCACTGAGGGAGTGGGTGTGGCCATCTCTGCTGTGACTGAACAAAGGGCAGGGGAGCAGGGGGCCCAGGGCAGGGCCCTCAGAGCCCGGCAGGACCAGGGGAGTGTCACAAGCATTTGGCCCAGGCCAAAGGGCGCCTTCTTTGTCTGCACAGCTTCCCAAACACTCACATTTCCACTCAGGCCGCCCTCTTTGTTGAAGTGTGTGTGGAACGTGTCCTCGCAGTACACCTCGCTGCACAGCTAACCATAGGACTGGGCATCGTACCTTCCTGCCAGGTGACCGAAGTTCGCAGGCAGATGGGTCACTGGGACCAACGCGGAGAGGCTCCTGCCCTGACCACAGGTCGACCACAGCCGCTGCCCCAGATCGGGGGTTGCAAAGCAGCCCTGTCTGAATCCCCTGCCTCTAGAGGGAGTATTGGACCAACACTTCTAAAAAATGGGGTCCTTGGGGGCAACTCATCGGACGGACACAAAAAAATCTTTGCCGACTTTCTCCTGAAGCTTACGAGCGTTCACACTTAAGCCTTTTACAATGTCAGCTGTTTAGCTAAACATGAGCTCATGATCTAAATTTACACAATAATGAAGAAATCAGCTACAAGGGGAGACAATCAGCAAAAACAATCAATATGAGAATTAGTTTCCCAAGGCCACCCATCAGATGTTGGAATAATCAGGTGCAAGGCAGAATATATACATAAAACTGGAACTGGAACAAGGAACAAGGATGTTTTCAAAGACTGGTAGGATCTCTAAAACATTTGTAAAGTACATGTCATTGATAAAGCTAAATACTCAAAGGTTGTGTAATACAACAGATTAATCATTGAGAAGAGTGAAATTATGCTGTTTTGAAAACTATGGCAGGTCAGATTTTCTGGCTAATGATATAAGAAGATTTCTCTCAAAAATACACATTATTTCAAAGACTTATTGGCTGTGAAATAAGTGAAGGGTATTTCAAATGGCTTGTCTGCAAAGAAAGGTGAGATGTAGGGAATCACAGAAAGTCGAGGGGAAAATATGTCAATATATACATTGCTATATGGTGAACTAAGCCTTAGGCCAGCAACAATGGAGAGGACCTGACCCTTAGAAACTTACAAGTAAGCTGGAATCTTCAAAAGTTCAAATCTTTATAAGTAAAAAGATTTATTAAAATGAATAACCAAGTGTTTTAATTGACATCAGATGATCCAAACAACAAACCCTGAGAACATAGAAAAAATATAAATAAAGATATGAGCAGAACTTAATACAACAGAAAACGTATAAAATTGAGGTGATTTAGTAAGTCCAAAGAATATTCTTTGAAAAGATTTAAAAGACACACTTTGATTAAGGAAAACATAAACATATGTAAAGAATATACAGAAAGAATCAGGACAATGTTATAGCAGAGAATATATGAAATGCCAGTAAATTTGAACATTTCTGAAAAAGGGGACCATTTCCTAGCTCCTAAAGTTGACCAAAACTGACACAAGAGGAAATCATTGAAGGTCATCATGTCTGCCCTTGGCATTCTTGGAACGCCCTGGCCTCAGAATGCAGCATCGGTAGTCCATGGTAACCTGCGGAGAGGGGGTGGGGCTGAAGGAGGTTGGAACACTGCCCTCACTGAGGGAGTGGGTGTGGCCATCTCTGCTGTGACTGAACAAAGGGCAGGGGAGCAGGGGGCCCAGGGCAGGGCCCTCAGAGCCCGGCAGGACCAGGGGAGTGTCACAAGCATTTGGCCCAGGCCAAAGGGCGCCTTCTTTGTCTGCACAGCTTCCCAAACACTCACATTTCCACTCAGGCCGCCCTCTTTGTTGAAGTGTGTGTGGAACGTGTCCTCGCAGTACACCTCGCTGCACAGCTAACCATAGGACTGGGCATCGTACCTTCCTGCCAGGTGACCGAAGTTCGCAGGCAGATGGGTCACTGGGACCAATGCGGAGAGGCTCCTGCCCTGACCACAGGTCGACCACAGCCGCTGCCCCAGATCGGGGGTTGCAAAGCAGCCCTGTCTGAATCCCCTGCCTCTAGAGGGAGTATTGGACCAACACTTCTAAAAAATGGGGTCCTTGCGGGCAACTCATCGGAGGGACACAAAAAAATCTTTGCCGACTTTCTCCTGAAGCTTACGAGCGTTCACACTTAAGCCTTTTACAATGTCAGCTGTTTAGCTAAACATGAGCTCATGATCTAAATTTACACAATAATGAAGAAATCAGCTACAAGGGGAGACAATCAGCAAAAACAATCCATATGAGAATTAGTTTCCCAAGGCCACCCATCAGATGTTGGAATAATCAGGTGCAAGGCAGAATATATACATAAAACTGGAACTGGAACAAGGAACAAGGATGTTTTCAAAGACTGGTAGGATCTCTAAAACATTTGTAAAGTACATGTCATTGATAAAGCTAAATACTCAAAGGTTGTGTAATACAACAGATTAATCATTGAGAAGAGTGAAATTATGCTGTTTTGAAAACTATGGCAGGTCAGATTTTCTGCCTAATGATATAAGAAGATTTCTCTCAAAAATACACATTATTTCAAAGACTTATTGGCTGTGAAATAAGTGAAGGGTATTTCAAATGGCTTGTCTGCAAAGAAAGGTGAGATGTAGGGAATCACAGAAAGTCGAGGGGAAAATATGTCAATATATACATTGCTATATGGTGAACTAAGCCTTAGGCCAGCAACAATGGAGAGGACCTGACCCTTAGAAACTTACAAGTAAGCTGGAATCTTCAAAAGTTCAAATCTTTATAAGTAAAAAGATTTATTAAAATGAATAACCAAGTGTTTTAATTGACATCAGATGATCCAAACAACAAACCCTGAGAACATAGAAAAAATATAAATAAAGATATGAGCAGAACTTAATACAACAGAAAACGTATAAAATTGAGGTGATTTAGTAAGTCCAAAGAATATTCTTTGAAAAGATTTAAAAGACACACTTTGATTAAGGAAAACATAAACATATGTAAAGAATATACAGAAAGAATCAGGACAATGTTATAGCAGAGAATATATGAAATGCCAGTAAATTTGAACATTTCTGTAAAGGGGACCATTTCCTAGCTCCTAAAGTTGACCAAAACTGACACAAGAGGAAATCATTGAAGGTCATCATGTCTGCCCTTGGCATTCTTGGAACGCCCTGGCCTCAGAATGCAGCATCGGTAGTCCATGGTAACCTGCGAAGAGGGGGCGGGGCTGAAGCAGGTTGGAACACTGCCCTCACTGAGGGAGTGGGTGTGGCCATCTCTGCTGTGACTGAACAAAGGGCAGGGGAGCAGGGGGCCCAGGGCAGGGCCCTCAGAGCCCGGCAGGACCAGGGGAGTGTCACAAGCATTTGGCCCAGGCCAAAGGGCGCCTTCTTTGTCTGCACAGCTTCCCAAACACTCACATTTCCACTCAGGCCGCCCTCTTTGTTGAAGTGTGTGTGGAACGTGTCCTCGCAGTACACCTCGCTGCACAGCTAACCATAGGACTGGGCATCGTACCTTCCTGCCAGGTGACCGAAGTTCGCAGGCAGATGGGTCACTGGGACCAACGCGGAGAGGCTCCTGCCCTGACCACAGGTCGACCACAGCCGCTGCCCCAGATCGGGGGTTGCAAAGCAGCCCTGTCTGAATCCCCTGCCTCTAGAGGGAGTATTGGACCAACACTTCTAAAAAATGGGGTCCTTGCGGGCAACTCATCGGAGGGACACAAAAAAATCTTTGCCGACTTTCTCCTGAAGCTTACGAGCGTTCACACTTAAGCCTTTTACAATGTCAGCTGTTTAGCTAAACATGAGCTCATGATCTAAATTTACACAATAATGAAGAAATCACCTACAAGGGGAGACAATCAGCAAAAACAATCAATATGAGAATTAGTTTCCCAAGGCCACCCATCAGATGTTGGAATAATCAGGTGCAAGGGAGAATATATACATAAAACTGGAACTGGAACAAGGAACAAGGATGTTTTCAAAGACTGGTAGGATCTCTAAAACATTTGTAAAGTACATGTCATTGATAAAGCTAAATACTCAAAGGTTGTGTAATACAACAGATTAATCATTGAGAAGAGTGAAATTATGCTGTTTTGAAAACTATGGCAGGTCAGATTTTCTGGCTAATGATATAAGAAGATTTCTCTCAAAAATACACATTATTTCAAAGACTTATTGGCTGTGAAATAAGTTAAGGGTATTTCAAATGGCTTGTCTGCAAAGAAAGGTGAGATGTAGGGAATCACAGAAAGTCGAGGGGAAAATATGTCAATATATACATTGCTATATGGTGAACTAAGCCTTAGGCCAGCAACAATGGAGAGGACCTGACCCTTAGAAACTTACAAGTAAGCTGGAATCTTCAAAAGTTCAAATCTTTATAAGTAAAAAGATTTATTAAAATGAATAACCAAGTGTTTTAATTGACATCAGATGATCAAAACAACAAACCCTGAGAACATAGAAAAAATATAAATAAAGATATGAGCAGAACTTAATACAACAGAAAACGTATAAAATTGAGGTGATTTAGTAAGTCCAAAGAATATTCTTTGAAAAGATTTAAAAGACACACTTTGATTAAGGAAAACATAAACATATGTAAAGAATATACAGAAAGAATCAGGACAATGTTATAGCAGAGAATATATGAAATGCCAGTAAATTTGAACATTTCTGAAAAAGGGGACCATTTCCTAGCTCCTAAAGTTGACCAAAACTGACACAAGAGGAAATCATTGAAGGTCATCATGTCTGCCCTTGGCATTCTTGGAACGCCCTGGCCTCAGAATGCAGCATCGGTAGTCCATGGTAACCTGCGGAGAGGGGGTGGGGCTGAAGGAGGTTGGAACACTGCCCTCACTGAGGGAGTGGGTGTGGCCATCTCTGCTGTGACTGAACAAAGGGCAGGGGAGCAGGGGGCCCAGGGCAGGGCCCTCAGAGCCCGGCAGGACCAGGGGAGTGTCACAAGCATTTGGCCCAGGCCAAAGGGCGCCTTCTTTGTCTGCACAGCTTCCCAAACACTCACATTTCCACTCAGGCCGCCCTCTTTGTTGAAGTGTGTGTGGAACGTGTCCTCGCAGTACACCTCGCTGCACAGCTAACCATAGGACTGGGCATCGTACCTTCCTGCCAGGTGACCGAAGTTCGCAGGCAGATGGGTCACTGGGACCAATGCGGAGAGGCTCCTGCCCTGACCACAGGTCGACCACAGCCGCTGCCCCAGATCGGGGGTTGCAAAGCAGCCCTGTCTGAATCCCCTGCCTCTAGAGGGAGTATTGGACCAACACTTCTAAAAAATGGGGTCCTTGCGGGCAACTCATCGGAGGGACACAAAAAAATCTTTGCCGACTTTCTCCTGAAGCTTACGAGCGTTCACACTTAAGCCTTTTACAATGTCAGCTGTTTAGCTAAACATGAGCTCATGATCTAAATTTACACAATAATGAAGAAATCAGCTACAAGGGGAGACAATCAGCAAAAACAATCAATATGAGAATTAGTTTCCCAAGGCCACCCATCAGATGTTGGAATAATCAGGTGCAAGGCAGAATATATACATAAAACTGGAACTGGAACAAGGAACAAGGATGTTTTCAAAGACTGGTAGGATCTCTAAAACATTTGTAAAGTACATGTCATTGATAAAGCTAAATACTCAAAGGTTGTGTAATACAACAGATTAATCATTGAGAAGAGTGAAATTATGCTGTTTTGAAAACTATGGCAGGTCAGATTTTCTGCCTAATGATATAAGAAGATTTCTCTCAAAAATACACATTATTTCAAAGACTTATTGGCTGTGAAATAAGTGAAGGGTATTTCAAATGGCTTGTCTGCAAAGAAAGGTGAGATGTAGGGAATCACAGAAAGTCGAGGGGAAAATATGTCAATATATACATTGCTATATGGTGAACTAAGCCTGAGGCCAGCAACAATGGAGAGGACCTGACCCTTAGAAACTTACAAGTAAGCTGGAATCTTCAAAAGTTCAAATCTTTATAAGTAAAAAGATTTATTAAAATGAATAACCAAGTGTTTTAATTGACATCAGATGATCAAAACAACAAACCCTGAGAACATAGAAAAAATATAAATAAAGATATGAGCAGAACTTAATACAACAGAAAACGTATAAAATTGAGGTGATTTAGTAAGTCCAAAGAATATTCTTTGAAAAGATTTAAAAGACACACTTTGATTAAGGAAAACATAAACATATGTAAAGAATATACAGAAAGAATCAGGACAATGTTATAGCAGAGAATATATGAAATGCCAGTAAATTTGAACATTTCTGTAAAGGGGACCATTTCCTAGCTCCTAAAGTTGACCAAAACTGACACAAGAGGAAATCATTGAAGGTCATCATGTCTGCCCTTGGCATTCTTGGAACGCCCTGGCCTCAGAATGCAGCATCGGTAGTCCATGGTAACCTGCGGAGAGGGGGCGGGGCTGAAGCAGGTTGGAACACTGCCCTCACTGAGGGAGTGGGTGTGGCCATCTCTGCTGTGACTGAACAAAGGGCAGGGGAGCAGGGGGCCCAGGGCAGGGCCCTCAGAGCCCGGCAGGACCAGGGGAGTGTCACAAGCATTTGGCCCAGGCCAAAGGGCGCCTTCTTTGTCTGCACAGCTTCCCAAACACTCACATTTCCACTCAGGCCGCCCTCTTTGTTGAAGTGTGTGTGGAACGTGTCCTCGCAGTACACCTCGCTGCACAGCTAACCATAGGACTGGGCATCGTACCTTCCTGCCAGGTGACCGAAGTTCGCAGGCAGATGGGTCACTGGGACCAACGCGGAGAGGCTCCTGCCCTGACCACAGGTCGACCACAGCCGCTGCCCCAGATCGGGGGTTGCAAAGCAGCCCTGTCTGAATCCCCTGCCTCTAGAGGGAGTATTGGACCAACACTTCTAAAAAATGGGGTCCTTGCGGGCAACTCATCGGAGGGACACAAAAAAATCTTTGCCGACTTTCTCCTGAAGCTTACGAGCGTTCACACTTAAGCCTTTTACAATGTCAGCTGTTTAGCTAAACATGAGCTCATGATCTAAATTTACACAATAATGAAGAAATCAGCTACAAGGGGAGACAATCAGCAAAAACAATCAATATGAGAATTAGTTTCCCAAGGCCACCCATCAGATGTTGGAATAATCAGGTGCAAGGCAGAATATATACATAAAACTGGAACTGGAACAAGGAACAAGGATGTTTTCAAAGACTGGTAGGATCTCTAAAACATTTGTAAAGTACATGTCATTGATAAAGCTAAATACTCAAAGGTTGTGTAATACAACAGATTAATCATTGAGAAGAGTGAAATTATGCTGTTTTGAAAACTATGGCAGGTCAGATTTTCTGGCTAATGATATAAGAAGATTTCTCTCAAAAATACACATTATTTCAAAGACTTATTGGCTGTGAAATAAGTGAAGGGTATTTCAAATGGCTTGTCTGCAAAGAAAGGTGAGATGTAGGGAATCACAGAAAGTCGAGGGGAAAATATGTCAATATATACATTGCTATATGGTGAACTAAGCCTTAGGCCAGCAACAATGGAGAGGACCTGACCCTTAGAAACTTACAAGTAAGCTGGAATCTTCAAAAGTTCAAATCTTTATAAGTAAAAAGATTTATTAAAATGAATAACCAAGTGTTTTAATTGACATCAGATGATCAAAACAACAAACCCTGAGAACATAGAAAAAATATAAATAAAGATATGAGCAGAACTTAATACAACAGAAAACGTATAAAATTGAGGTGATTTAGTAAGTCCAAAGAATATTCTTTGAAAAGATTTAAAAGACACACTTTGATTAAGGAAAACATAAACATATGTAAAGAATATACAGAAAGAATCAGGACAATGTTATAGCAGAGAATATATGAAATGCCAGTAAATTTGAACATTTCTGAAAAAGGGGACCATTTCCTAGCTCCTAAAGTTGACCAAAACTGACACAAGAGGAAATCATTGAAGGTCATCATGTCTGCCCTTGGCATTCTTGGAACGCCCTGGCCTCAGAATGCAGCATCGGTAGTCCATGGTAACCTGCGGAGAGGGGGTGGGGCTGAAGGAGGTTGGAACACTGCCCTCACTGAGGGAGTGGGTGTGGCCATCTCTGCTGTGACTGAACAAAGGGCAGGGGAGCAGGGGGCCCAGGGCAGGGCCCTCAGAGCCCGGCAGGACCAGGGGAGTGTCACAAGCATTTGGCCCAGGCCAAAGGGCGCCTTCTTTGTCTGCACAGCTTCCCAAACACTCACATTTCCACTCAGGCCGCCCTCTTTGTTGAAGTGTGTGTGGAACGTGTCCTCGCAGTACACCTCGCTGCACAGCTAACCATAGGACTGGGCATCGTACCTTCCTGCCAGGTGACCGAAGTTCGCAGGCAGATGGGTCACTGGGACCAATGCGGAGAGGCTCCTGCCCTGACCACAGGTCGACCACAGCCGCTGCCCCAGATCGGGGGTTGCAAAGCAGCCCTGTCTGAATCCCCTGCCTCTAGAGGGAGTATTGGACCAACACTTCTAAAAAATGGGGTCCTTGCGGGCAACTCATCGGAGGGACACAAAAAAATCTTTGCCGACTTTCTCCTGAAGCTTACGAGCGTTCACACTTAAGCCTTTTACAATGTCAGCTGTTTAGCTAAACATGAGCTCATGATCTAAATTTACACAATAATGAAGAAATCAGCTACAAGGGGAGACAATCAGCAAAAACAATCAATATGAGAATTAGTTTCCCAAGGCCACCCATCAGATGTTGGAATAATCAGGTGCAAGGCAGAATATATACATAAAACTGGAACTGGAACAAGGAACAAGGATGTTTTCAAAGACTGGTAGGATCTCTAAAACATTTGTAAAGTACATGTCATTGATAAAGCTAAATACTCAAAGGTTGTGTAATACAACAGATTAATCATTGAGAAGAGTGAAATTATGCTGTTTTGAAAACTATGGCAGGTCAGATTTTCTGCCTAATGATATAAGAAGATTTCTCTCAAAAATACACATTATTTCAAAGACTTATTGGCTGTGAAATAAGTGAAGGGTATTTCAAATGGCTTGTCTGCAAAGAAAGGTGAGATGTAGGGAATCACAGAAAGTCGAGGGGAAAATATGTCAATATATACATTGCTATATGGTGAACTAAGCCTTAGGCCAGCAACAATGGAGAGGACCTGACCCTTAGAAACTTACAAGTAAGCTGGAATCTTCAAAAGTTCAAATCTTTATAAGTAAAAAGATTTATTAAAATGAATAACCAAGTGTTTTAATTGACATCAGATGATCAAAACAACAAACCCTGAGAACATAGAAAAAATATAAATAAAGATATGAGCAGAACTTAATACAACAGAAAACGTATAAAATTGAGGTGATTTAGTAAGTCCAAAGAATATTCTTTGAAAAGATTTAAAAGACACACTTTGATTAAGGAAAACATAAACATATGTAAAGAATATACAGAAAGAATCAGGACAATGTTATAGCAGAGAATATATGAAATGCCAGTAAATTTGAACATTTCTGTAAAGGGGACCATTTCCTAGCTCCTAAAGTTGACCAAAACTGACACAAGAGGAAATCATTGAAGGTCATCATGTCTGCCCTTGGCATTCTTGGAACGCCCTGGCCTCAGAATGCAGCATCGGTAGTCCATGGTAACCTGCGGAGAGGGGGTGGGGCTGAAGGAGGTTGGAACACTGCCCTCACTGAGGGAGTGGGTGTGGCCATCTCTGCTGTGACTGAACAAAGGGCAGGGGAGCAGGGGGCCCAGGGCAGGGCCCTCAGAGCCCGGCAGGACCAGGGGAGTGTCACAAGCATTTGGCCCAGGCCAAAGGGCGCCTTCTTTGTCTGCACAGCTTCCCAAACACTCACATTTCCACTCAGGCCGCCCTCTTTGTTGAAGTGTGTGTGGAACGTGTCCTCGCAGTACACCTCGCTGCACAGCTAACCATAGGACTGGGCATCGTACCTTCCTGCCAGGTGACCGAAGTTCGCAGGCAGATGGGTCACTGGGACCAACGCGGAGAGGCTCCTGCCCTGACCACAGGTCGACCACAGCCGCTGCCCCAGATCGGGGGTTGCAAAGCAGCCCTGTCTGAATCCCCTGCCTCTAGAGGGCGTATTGGACCAACACTTCTAAAAAATGGGGTCCTTGCGGGCAACTCATCGGAGGGACACAAAAAAATCTTTGCCGACTTTCTCCTGAAGCTTACGAGCGTTCACACTTAAGCCTTTTACAATGTCAGCTGTTTAGCTAAACATGAGCTCATGATCTAAATTTACACAATAATGAAGAAATCAGCTACAAGGGGAGACAATCAGCAAAAACAATCAATATGAGAATTAGTTTCCCAAGGCCACCCATCAGATGTTGGAATAATCAGGTGCAAGGCAGAATATATACATAAAACTGGAACTGGAACAAGGAACAAGGATGTTTTCAAAGACTGGTAGGATCTCTAAAACATTTGTAAAGTACATGTCATTGATAAAGCTAAATACTCAAAGGTTGTGTAATACAACAGATTAATCATTGAGAAGAGTGAAATTATGCTGTTTTGAAAACTATGGCAGGTCAGATTTTCTGCCTAATGATATAAGAAGATTTCTCTCAAAAATATACATTATTTCAAAGACTTATTGGCTGTGAAATAAGTGAAGGGTATTTCAAATGGCTTGTCTGCAAAGAAAGGTGAGATGTAGGGAATCACAGAAAGTCGAGGGGAAAATATGTCAATATATACATTGCTATATGGTGAACTAAGCCTTAGGCCAGCAACAATGGAGAGGACCTGACCCTTAGAAACTTACAAGTAAGCTGGAATCTTCAAAAGTTCAAATCTTTCTAAGTAAAAAGATTTATTAAAATGAATAACCAAGTGTTTTAATTGACATCAGATGATCAAAACAACAAACCCTGAGAACATAGAAAAAATATAAATAAAGATATGAGCAGAACTTAATACAACAGAAAACGTATAAAATTGAGGTGATTTAGTAAGTCCAAAGAATATTCTTTGAAAAGATTTAAAAGACACACTTTGATTAAGGAAAACATAAACATATGTAAAGAATATACAGAAAGAATCAGGACAATGTTATAGCAGAGAATATATGAAATGCCAGTAAATTTGAACATTTCTGTAAAGGGGACCATTTCCTAGCTCCTAAAGTTGACCAAAACTGACACAAGAGGAAATCATTGAAGGTCATCATGTCTGCCCTTGGCATTCTTGGAACGCCCTGGCCTCAGAATGCAGCATCGGTAGTCCATGGTAACCTGCGGAGAGGAGGTGGGGCTGAAGGAGGTTGGAACACTGCCCTCACTGAGGGAGTGGGTGTGGCCATCTCTGCTGTGACTGAACAAAGGGCAGGGGAGCAGGGGGCCCAGGGCAGGGCCCTCAGAGCCCGGCAGGACCAGGGGAGTGTCACAAGCATTTGGCCCAGGCCAAAGGGCGCCTTCTTTGTCTGCACAGCTTCCCAAACACTCACATTTCCACTCAGGCCGCCCTCTTTGTTGAAGTGTGTGTGGAACGTGTCCTCGCAGTACACCTCGCTGCACAGCTAACCATAGGACTGGGCATCGTACCTTCCTGCCACGTGACCGAAGTTCGCAGGCAGATGGGTCACTGGGACCAACGCGGAGAGGCTCCTGCCCTGACCACAGGTCGACCACAGCCGCTGCCCCAGATCGGGGGTTGCAAAGCAGCCCTGTCTGAATCCCCTGCCTCTAGAGGGAGTATTGGACCAACACTTCTAAAAAATGGGGTCCTTGCGGGCAACTCATCAGACGGACACAAAAAAATCTTTGCCGACTTTCTCCTGAAGCTTACGAGCGTTCACACTTAAGCCTTTTACAATGTCAGCTGTTTAGCTAAACATGAGCTTATGATCTAAATTTACACAGTAATGAAGAAATCAGCTACAAGGGGAGACAATCAGCAAAAACAATCAATATGAGAATTAGTTTCCCTAGGCCACCCATCAGATGTTGGAATAATCAGGTGCAAGGCAGAATATATACATAAAACTGGAACTGGAACAAGAAACAAGGATGTTTTCAAGGACTGGTAGGATCTCTAAAACATTTGTAAAGTACATGTCATTGATAAAGCTAAATACTCAAAGGTTGTGTAATACAACAGATTAATCATTGAGAAGAGTGAAATTATGCTGTTTTGAAAACTATGGCAGCTCAGATTTTCTGCCTAATGATATAAGAAGATTTCTCTCAAAAATACACATTATTTCAAAGACTTATTGGCTGTGAAATAAGTGAAGGGTATTTCAAATGGCTTGTCTGCAAAGAAAGGTGAGATGTAGGGAATCACAGAAAGTCGAGGGGAAAATATGTCAATATATACATTGCTATAGTGTGAACTAAGCCCTAGGCCAGCAACAATGGAGAGGACCTGACCCTTAGAAACTTACAAGTAAGCTGGAATCTTCAAAAGTTCAAATCTTTATAAGTAAAAAGATTTATTAAAATGAATAACCAAGTGTTTTAATTGACATCAGATGATCAAAACAACAAACCCTGAGAACATAGAAAAAATATAAATAAAGATATGAGCAGAACTTAATACAACAGAAAACGTATAAAATTGAGGTGATTTAGTAAGTCCAAAGAATATTCTTTGAAAAGATTTAAAAGACACACTTTGATTAAGGAAAACATAAACATATGTAAAGAATATACAGAAAGAATCAGGACAATGTTATAGCAGAGAATATATGAAATGCCAGTAAATTTGAACATTTCTGAAAAAGGGGACCATTTCCTAGCTCCTAAAGTTGACCAAAACTGACACAAGAGGAAATCATTGAAGGTCATCATGTCTGCCCTTGGCATTCTTGGAACGCCCTGGCCTCAGAATGCAGCATCGGTAGTCCATGGTAACCTGCGGAGAGGGGGTGGGGCTGAAGGAGGTTGGAACACTGCCCTCACTGAGGGAGTGGGTGTGGCCATCTCTGCTGTGACTGAACAAAGGGCAGGGGAGCAGGGGGCCCAGGGCAGGGCCCTCAGAAGCCGGCAGGCCCAGGGGAGTGTCACAAGCATTTGGCCCAGGCCAAAGGGCGCCTTCTTTGTCTGCACAGCTTCCCAAACACTCACATTTCCACTCAGGCCGCCCTCTTTGTTGAAGTGTGTGTGGAACGTGTCCTCGCAGTACACCTCGCTGCACAGCTAACCATAGGACTGGGCATCGTACCTTCCTGCCAGGTGACCGAAGTTCGCAGGCAGATGGGTCACTGGGACCAATGCGGAGAGGCTCCTGCCCTGACCACAGGTCGGCCACAGCCGCTGCCCCAGATCGGGGGTTGCAAAGCAGCCCTGTCTGAATCCCCTGCCTCTAGAGGGAGTATTGGACCAACACTTCTAAAAAATGGGGTCCTTGCGGGCAACTCATCGGAGGGACACAAAAAAATCTTTGCCGACTTTCTCCTGAAGCTTACGAGCGTTCACACTTAAGCCTTTTACAATGTCAGCTGTTTAGCTAAACATGAGCTCATGATCTAAATTTACACAATAATGAAGAAATCAGCTACAAGGGGAGACAATCAGCAAAAACAATCAATATGAGAATTAGTTTCCCAAGGCCACCCATCAGATGTTGGAATAATCAGGTGCAAGGCAGAATATATACATAAAACTGGAACTGGAACAAGGAACAAGGATGTTTTCAAAGACTGGTAGGATCTCTAAAACATTTGTAAAGTACATGTCATTGATAAAGCTAAATACTCAAAGGTTGTGTAATACAAC
The DNA here is from genome assembly GCF_949752795.1 of Hyperoodon ampullatus. Lineage (NCBI taxonomy): Eukaryota > Metazoa > Chordata > Mammalia > Artiodactyla > Ziphiidae > Hyperoodon > Hyperoodon ampullatus. The sequence goes on from NW_027640919.1 coordinate 175,381, forward strand.
AGATTAATCATTGAGAAGAGTGAAATTATGCTGTTTTGAAAACTATGGCAGGTCAGATTTTCTGGCTAATGATATAAGAAGATTTCTCTCAAAAATACACATTATTTCAAAGACTTATTGGCTGTGAAATAAGTGAAGGGTATTTCAAATGGCTTGTCTGCAAAGAAAGGTGAGATGTAGGGAATCACAGAAAGTCGAGGGGAAAATATGTCAATATATACATTGCTATATGGTGAACTAAGCCTTAGGCCAGCAACAATGGAGAGGACCTGACCCTTAGAAACTTACAAGTAAGCTGGAATCTTCAAAAGTTCAAATCTTTATAAGTAAAAAGATTTATTAAAATGAATAACCAAGTGTTTTAATTGACATCCGATGATCCAAACAACAAACCCTGAGAACATAGAAAAAATATAAATAAAGATATGAGCAGAACTTAATACAACAGAAAACGTATAAAATTGAGGTGATTTAGTAAGTCCAAAGAATATTCTTTGAAAAGATTTAAAAGACACACTTTGATTAAGGAAAACATAAACATATGTAAAGAATATACAGAAAGAATCAGGACAATGTTATAGCAGAGAATATATGAAATGCCAGTAAATTTGAACATTTCTGTAAAGGGGACCATTTCCTAGCTCCTAAAGTTGACCAAAACTGACACAAGAGGAAATCATTGAAGGTCATCATGTCTGCCCTTGGCATTCTTGGAACGCCCTGGCCTCAGAATGCAGCATCGGTAGTCCATGGTAACCTGCGAAGAGGGGGCGGGGCTGAAGCAGGTTGGAACACTGCCCTCACTGAGGGAGTGGGTGTGGCCATCTCTGCTGTGACTGAACAAAGGGCAGGGGAGCAGGGGGCCCAGGGCAGGGCCCTCAGAGCCCGGCAGGACCAGGGGAGTGTCACAAGCATTTGGCCCAGGCCAAAGGGCGCCTTCTTTGTCTGCACAGCTTCCCAAACACTCACATTTCCACTCAGGCCGCCCTCTTTGTTGAAGTGTGTGTGGAACGTGTCCTCGCAGTACACCTCGCTGCACAGCTAACCATAGGACTGGGCATCGTACCTTCCTGCCAGGTGACCGAAGTTCGCAGGCAGATGGGTCACTGGGACCAACGCGGAGAGGCTCCTGCCCTGACCACAGGTCGACCACAGCCGCTGCCCCAGATCGGGGGTTGCAAAGCAGCCCTGTCTGAATCCCCTGCCTCTAGAGGGAGTATTGGACCAACACTTCTAAAAAATGGGGTCCTTGCGGGCAACTCATCGGAGGGACACAAAAAAATCTTTGCCGACTTTCTCCTGAAGCTTACGAGCGTTCACACTTAAGCCTTTTACAATGTCAGCTGTTTAGCTAAACATGAGCTCATGATCTAAATTTACACAATAATGAAGAAATCAGCTACAAGGGGAGACAATCAGCAAAAACAATCAATATGAGAATTAGTTTCCCAAGGCCACCCATCAGATGTTGGAATAATCAGGTGCAAGGCAGAATATATACATAAAACTGGAACTGGAACAAGGAACAAGGATGTTTTCAAAGACTGGTAGGATCTCTAAAACATTTGTAAAGTACATGTCATTGATAAAGCTAAATACTCAAAGGTTGTGTAATACAACAGATTAATCATTGAGAAGAGTGAAATTATGCTGTTTTGAAAACTATGGCAGGTCAGATTTTCTGGCTAATGATATAAGAAGATTTCTCTCAAAAATACACATTATTTCAAAGACTTATTGGCTGTGAAATAAGTGAAGGGTATTTCAAATGGCTTGTCTGCAAAGAAAGGTGAGATGTAGGGAATCACAGAAAGTCGAGGGGAAAATATGTCAATATATACATTGCTATATGGTGAACTAAGCCTTAGGCCAGCAACAATGGAGAGGACCTGACCCTTAGAAACTTACAAGTAAGCTGGAATCTTCAAAAGTTCAAATCTTTATAAGTAAAAAGATTTATTAAAATGAATAACCAAGTGTTTTAATTGACATCAGATGATCAAAACAACAAACCCTGAGAACATAGAAAAAATATAAATAAAGATATGAGCAGAACTTAATACAACAGAAAACGTATAAAATTGAGGTGATTTAGTAAGTCCAAAGAATATTCTTTGAAAAGATTTAAAAGACACACTTTGATTAAGGAAAACATAAACATATGTAAAGAATATACAGAAAGAATCAGGACAATGTTATAGCAGAGAATATATGAAATGCCAGTAAATTTGAACATTTCTGTAAAGGGGACCATTTCCTAGCTCCTAAAGTTGACCAAAACTGACACAAGAGGAAATCATTGAAGGTCATCATGTCTGCCCTTGGCATTCTTGGAACGCCCTGGCCTCAGAATGCAGCATCGGTAGTCCATGGTAACCTGCGGAGAGGGGGCGGGGCTGAAGGAGGTTGGAACACTGCCCTCACTGAGGGAGTGGGTGTGGCCATCTCTGCTGTGACTGAACAAAGGGCAGGGGAGCAGGGGGCCCAGGGCAGGGCCCTCAGAGCCCGGCAGGACCAGGGGAGTGTCACAAGCATTTGGCCCAGGCCAAAGGGCGCCTTCTTTGTCTGCACAGCTTCCCAAACACTCACATTTCCACTCAGGCCGCCCTCTTTGTTGAAGTGTGTGTGGAACGTGTCCTCGCAGTACACCTCGCTGCACAGCTAACCATAGGACTGGGCATCGTACCTTCCTGCCAGGTGACCGAAGTTCGCAGGCAGATGGGTCACTGGGACCAACGCGGAGAGGCTCCTGCCCTGACCACAGGTCGACCACAGCCGCTGCCCCAGATCGGGGGTTGCAAAGCAGCCCTGTCTGAATCCCCTGCCTCTAGAGGGAGTATTGGACCAACACTTCTAAAAAATGGGGTCCTTGCGGGCAACTCATCGGAGGGACACAAAAAAATCTTTGCCGACTTTCTCCTGAAGCTTACGAGCGTTCACACTTAAGCCTTTTACAATGTCAGCTGTTTAGCTAAACATGAGCTCATGATCTAAATTTACACAATAATGAAGAAATCAGCTACAAGGGGAGACAATCAGCAAAAACAATCAATATGAGAATTAGTTTCCCAAGGCCACCCATCAGATGTTGGAATAATCAGGTGCAAGGCAGAATATATACATAAAACTGGAACTGGAACAAGGAACAAGGATGTTTTCAAAGACTGGTAGGATCTCTAAAACATTTGTAAAGTACATGTCATTGATAAAGCTAAATACTCAAAGGTTGTGTAATACAACAGATTAATCATTGAGAAGAGTGAAATTATGCTGTTTTGAAAACTATGGCAGGTCAGATTTTCTGGCTAATGATATAAGAAGATTTCTCTCAAAAATACACATTATTTCAAAGACTTATTGGCTGTGAAATAAGTGAAGGGTATTTCAAATGGCTTGTCTGCAAAGAAAGGTGAGATGTAGGGAATCACAGAAAGTCGAGGGGAAAATATGTCAATATATACATTGCTATATGGTGAACTAAGCCTTAGGCCAGCAACAATGGAGAGGACCTGACCCTTAGAAACTTACAAGTAAGCTGGAATCTTCAAAAGTTCAAATCTTTATAAGTAAAAAGATTTATTAAAATGAATAACCAAGTGTTTTAATTGACATCAGATGATCAAAACAACAAACCCTGAGAACATAGAAAAAATATAAATAAAGATATGAGCAGAACTTAATACAACAGAAAACGTATAAAATTGAGGTGATTTAGTAAGTCCAAAGAATATTCTTTGAAAAGATTTAAAAGACACACTTTGATTAAGGAAAACATAAACATATGTAAAGAATATACAGAAAGAATCAGGACAATGTTATAGCAGAGAATATATGAAATGCCAGTAAATTTGAACATTTCTGAAAAAGGGGACCATTTCCTAGCTCCTAAAGTTGACCAAAACTGACACAAGAGGAAATCATTGAAGGTCATCATGTCTGCCCTTGGCATTCTTGGAACGCCCTGGCCTCAGAATGCAGCATCGGTAGTCCATGGTAACCTGCGGAGAGGGGGCGGGGCTGAAGGAGGTTGGAACACTGCCCTCACTGAGGGAGTGGGTGTGGCCATCTCTGCTGTGACTGAACAAAGGGCAGGGGAGCAGGGGGCCCAGGGCAGGGCCCTCAGAGCCCGGCAGGACCAGGGGAGTGTCACAAGCATTTGGCCCAGGCCAAAGGGCGCCTTCTTTGTCTGCACAGCTTCCCAAACACTCACATTTCCACTCAGGCCGCCCTCTTTGTTGAAGTGTGTGTGGAACGTGTCCTCGCAGTACACCTCGCTGCACAGCTAACCATAGGACTGGGCATCGTACCTTCCTGCCAGGTGACCGAAGTTCGCAGGCAGATGGGTCACTGGGACCAACGCGGAGAGGCTCCTGCCCTGACCACAGGTCGACCACAGCCGCTGCCCCAGATCGGGGGTTGCAAAGCAGCCCTGTCTGAATCCCCTGCCTCTAGAGGGAGTATTGGACCAACACTTCTAAAAAATGGGGTCCTTGCGGGCAACTCATCGGAGGGACACAAAAAAATCTTTGCCGACTTTCTCCTGAAGCTTACGAGCGTTCACACTTAAGCCTTTTACAATGTCAGCTGTTTAGCTAAACATGAGCTCATGATCTAAATTTACACAATAATGAAGAAATCAGCTACAAGGGGAGACAATCAGCAAAAACAATCAATATGAGAATTAGTTTCCCAAGGCCACCCATCAGATGTTGGAATAATCAGGTGCAAGGCAGAATATATACATAAAACTGGAACTGGAACAAGGAACAAGGATGTTTTCAAAGACTGGTAGGATCTCTAAAACATTTGTAAAGTACATGTCATTGATAAAGCTAAATACTCAAAGGTTGTGTAATACAACAGATTAATCATTGAGAAGAGTGAAATTATGCTGTTTTGAAAACTATGGCAGGTCAGATTTTCTGCCTAATGATATAAGAAGATTTCTCTCAAAAATACACATTATTTCAAAGACTTATTGGCTGTGAAATAAGTGAAGGGTATTTCAAATGGCTTGTCTGCAAAGAAAGGTGAGATGTAGGGAATCACAGAAAGTCGAGGGGAAAATATGTCAATATATACATTGCTATATGGTGAACTAAGCCCTAGGCCAGCAACAATGGAGAGGACCTGACCCTTAGAAACTTACAAGTAAGCTGGAATCTTCAAAAGTTCAAATCTTTATAAGTAAAAAGATTTATTAAAATGAATAACCAAGTGTTTTAATTGACATCAGATGATCAAAACAACAAACCCTGAGAACATAGAAAAAATATAAATAAAGATATGAGCAGAACTTAATACAACAGAAAACGTATAAAATTGAGGTGATTTAGTAAGTCCAAAGAATATTCTTTGAAAAGATTTAAAAGACACACTTTGATTAAGGAAAACATAAACATATGTAAAGAATATACAGAAAGAATCAGGACAATGTTATAGCAGAGAATATATGAAATGCCAGTAAATTTGAACATTTCTGAAAAAGGGGACCATTTCCTAGCTCCTAAAGTTGACCAAAACTGACACAAGAGGAAATCATTGAAGGTCATCATGTCTGCCCTTGGCATTCTTGGAACGCCCTGGCCTCAGAATGCAGCATCGGTAGTCCATGGTAACCTGCGGAGAGGGGGTGGGGCTGAAGGAGGTTGGAACACTGCCCTCACTGAGGGAGTGGGTGTGGCCATCTCTGCTGTGACTGAACAAAGGGCAGGGGAGCAGGGGGCCCAGGGCAGGGCCCTCAGAGGCCGGCAGGCCCAGGGGAGTGTCACAAGCATTTGGCCCAGGCCAAAGGGCGCCTTCTTTGTCTGCACAGCTTCCCAAACACTCACATTTCCACTCAGGCCGCCCTCTTTGTTGAAGTGTGTGTGGAACGTGTCCTCGCAGTACACCTCGCTGCACAGCTAACCATAGGACTGGGCATCGTACCTTCCTGCCAGGTGACCGAAGTTCGCAGGCAGATGGGTCACTGGGACCAACGCGGAGAGGCTCCTGCCCTGACCACAGGTCGGCCACAGCCGCTGCCCCAGATCGGGGGTTGCAAAGCAGCCCTGTCTGAATCCCCTGCCTCTAGAGGGAGTATTGGACCAACACTTCTAAAAAATGGGGTCCGTGCGGGCAACTCATCGGAGGGACACAAAAAAATCTTTGCCGACTTTCTCCTGAAGCTTACGAGCGTTCACACTTAAGCCTTTTACAATGTCAGCTGTTTAGCTAAACATGAGCTCATGATCTAAATTTACACAATAATGAAGAAATCAGCTACAAGGGGAGACAATCAGCAAAAACAATCAATATGAGAATTAGTTTCCCAAGGCCACCCATCAGATGTTGGAATAATCAGGTGCAAGGCAGAATATATACATAAAACTGGAACTGGAACAAGGAACAAGGATGTTTTCAAAGACTGGTAGGATCTCTAAAACATTTGTAAAGTACATGTCATTGATAAAGCTAAATACTCAAAGGTTGTGTAATACAACAGATTAATCATTGAGAAGAGTGAAATTATGCTGTTTTGAAAACTATGGCAGGTCAGATTTTCTGGCTAATGATATAAGAAGATTTCTCTCAAAAATACACATTATTTCAAAGACTTATTGGCTGTGAAATAAGTGAAGGGTATTTCAAATGGCTTGTCTGCAAAGAAAGGTGAGATGTAGGGAATCACAGAAAGTCGAGGGGAAAATATGTCAATATATACATTGCTATATGGTGAACTAAGCCTTAGGCCAGCAACAATGGAGAGGACCTGACCCTTAGAAACTTACAAGTAAGCTGGAATCTTCAAAAGTTCAAATCTTTATAAGTAAAAAGATTTATTAAAATGAATAACCAAGTGTTTTAATTGACATCAGATGATCCAAACAACAAACCCTGAGAACATAGAAAAAATATAAATAAAGATATGAGCAGAACTTAATACAACAGAAAACGTATAAAATTGAGGTGATTTAGTAAGTCCAAAGAATATTCTTTGAAAAGATTTAAAAGACACACTTTGATTAAGGAAAACATAAACATATGTAAAGAATATACAGAAAGAATCAGGACAATGTTATAGCAGAGAATATATGAAATGCCAGTAAATTTGAACATTTCTGTAAAGGGGACCATTTCCTAGCTCCTAAAGTTGACCAAAACTGACACAAGAGGAAATCATTGAAGGTCATCATGTCTGCCCTTGGCATTCTTGGAACGCCCTGGCCTCAGAATGCAGCATCGGTAGTCCATGGTAACCTGCGAAGAGGGGGCGGGGCTGAAGCAGGTTGGAACACTGCCCTCACTGAGGGAGTGGGTGTGGCCATCTCTGCTGTGACTGAACAAAGGGCAGGGGAGCAGGGGGCCCAGGGCAGGGCCCTCAGAGCCCGGCAGGACCAGGGGAGTGTCACAAGCATTTGGCCCAGGCCAAAGGGCGCCTTCTTTGTCTGCACAGCTTCCCAAACACTCACATTTCCACTCAGGCCGCCCTCTTTGTTGAAGTGTGTGTGGAACGTGTCCTCGCAGTACACCTCGCTGCACAGCTAACCATAGGACTGGGCATCGTACCTTCCTGCCAGGTGACCGAAGTTCGCAGGCAGATGGGTCACTGGGACCAACGCGGAGAGGCTCCTGCCCTGACCACAGGTCGACCACAGCCGCTGCCCCAGATCGGGGGTTGCAAAGCAGCCCTGTCTGAATCCCCTGCCTCTAGAGGGAGTATTGGACCAACACTTCTAAAAAATGGGGTCCTTGCGGGCAACTCATCGGAGGGACACAAAAAAATCTTTGCCGACTTTCTCCTGAAGCTTACGAGCGTTCACACTTAAGCCTTTTACAATGTCAGCTGTTTAGCTAAACATGAGCTCATGATCTAAATTTACACAATAATGAAGAAATCAGCTACAAGGGGAGACAATCAGCAAAAACAATCAATATGAGAATTAGTTTCCCAAGGCCACCCATCAGATGTTGGAATAATCAGGTGCAAGGCAGAATATATACATAAAACTGGAACTGGAACAAGGAACAAGGATGTTTTCAAAGACTGGTAGGATCTCTAAAACATTTGTAAAGTACATGTCATTGATAAAGCTAAATACTCAAAGGTTGTGTAATACAACAGATTAATCATTGAGAAGAGTGAAATTATGCTGTTTTGAAAACTATGGCAGGTCAGATTTTCTGCCTAATGATATAAGAAGATTTCTCTCAAAAATACACATTATTTCAAAGACTTATTGGCTGTGAAATAAGTTAAGGGTATTTCAAATGGCTTGTCTGCAAAGAAAGGTGAGATGTAGGGAATCACAGAAAGTCGAGGGGAAAATATGTCAATATATACATTGCTATATGGTGAACTAAGCCTTAGGCCAGCAACAATGGAGAGGACCTGACCCTTAGAAACTTACAAGTAAGCTGGAATCTTCAAAAGTTCAAATCTTTATAAGTAAAAAGATTTATTAAAATGAATAACCAAGTGTTTTAATTGACATCAGATGATCAAAACAACAAACCCTGAGAACATAGAAAAAATATAAATAAAGATATGAGCAGAACTTAATACAACAGAAAACGTATAAAATTGAGGTGATTTAGTAAGTCCAAAGAATATTCTTTGAAAAGATTTAAAAGACACACTTTGATTAAGGAAAACATAAACATATGTAAAGAATATACAGAAAGAATCAGGACAATGTTATAGCAGAGAATATATGAAATGCCAGTAAATTTGAACATTTCTGTAAAGGGGACCATTTCCTAGCTCCTAAAGTTGACCAAAACTGACACAAGAGGAAATCATTGAAGGTCATCATGTCTGCCCTTGGCATTCTTGGAACGCCCTGGCCTCAGAATGCAGCATCGGTAGTCCATGGTAACCTGCGGAGAGGGGGTGGGGCTGAAGGAGGTTGGAACACTGCCCTCACTGAGGGAGTGGGTGTGGCCATCTCTGCTGTGACTGAACAAAGGGCAGGGGAGCAGGGGGGCCCAGGTCAGGGCCCTCAGAGCCCGGCAGGACCAGGGGAGTGTCACAAGCATTTGGCCCAGGCCAAAGGGCGCCTTCTTTGTCTGCACAGCTTCCCAAACACTCACATTTCCACTCAGGCCGCCCTCTTTGTTGAAGTGTGTGTGGAACGTGTCCTCGCAGTACACCTCGCTGCACAGCTAACCATAGGACTGGGCATCGTACCTTCCTGCCAGGTGACCGAAGTTCGCAGGCAGATGGGTCACTGGGACCAACGCGGAGAGGCTCCTGCCCTGACCACAGGTCGACCACAGCCGCTGCCCCAGATCGGGGGTTGCAAAGCAGCCCTGTCTGAATCCCCTGCCTCTAGAGGGAGTATTGGACCAACACTTCTAAAAAATGGGGTCCTTGCGGGCAACTCATCGGAGGGACACAAAAAAATCTTTGCCGACTTTCTCCTGAAGCTTACGAGCGTTCACACTTAAGCCTTTTACAATGTCAGCTGTTTAGCTAAACATGAGCTCATGATCTAAATTTACACAATAATGAAGAAATCAGCTACAAGGGGAGACAATCAGCAAAAACAATCAATATGAGAATTAGTTTCCCAAGGCCACCCATCAGATGTTGGAATAATCAGGTGCAAGGCAGAATATATACATAAAACTGGAACTGGAACAAGGAACAAGGATGTTTTCAAAGACTGGTAGGATCTCTAAAACATTTGTAAAGTACATGTCATTGATAAAGCTAAATACTCAAAGGTTGTGTAATACAACAGATTAATCATTGAGAAGAGTGAAATTATGCTGTTTTGAAAACTATGGCAGGTCAGATTTTCTGGCTAATGATATAAGAAGATTTCTCTCAAAAATACACATTATTTCAAAGACTTATTGGCTGTGAAATAAGTGAAGGGTATTTCAAATGGCTTGTCTGCAAAGAAAGGTGAGATGTAGGGAATCACAGAAAGTCGAGGGGAAAATATGTCAATATATACATTGCTATATGGTGAACTAAGCCTTAGGCCAGCAACAATGGAGAGGACCTGACCCTTAGAAACTTACAAGTAAGCTGGAATCTTCAAAAGTTCAAATCTTTATAAGTAAAAAGATTTATTAAAATGAATAACCAAGTGTTTTAATTGACATCAGATGATCAAAACAACAAACCCTGAGAACATAGAAAAAATATAAATAAAGATATGAGCAGAACTTAATACAACAGAAAACGTATAAAATTGAGGTGATTTAGTAATTCCAAAGAATATTCTTTGAAAAGATTTAAAAGACACACTTTGATTAAGGAAAACATAAACATATGTAAAGAATATACAGAAAGAATCAGGACAATGTTATAGCAGAGAATATATGAAATGCCAGTAAATTTGAACATTTCTGAAAAAGGGGACCATTTCCTAGCTCCTAAAGTTGACCAAAACTGACACAAGAGGAAATCATTGAAGGTCATCATGTCTGCCCTTGGCATTCTTGGAACGCCCTGGCCTCAGAATGCAGCATCGGTAGTCCATGGTAACCTGCGGAGAGGGGGCGGGGCTGAAGGAGGTTGGAACACTGCCCTCACTGAGGGAGTGGGTGTGGCCATCTCTGCTGTGACTGAACAAAGGGCAGGGGAGCAGGGGGCCCAGGGCAGGGCCCTCAGAGCCCGGCAGGACCAGGGGAGTGTCACAAGCATTTGGCCCAGGCCAAAGGGCGCCTTCTTTGTCTGCACAGCTTCCCAAACACTCACATTTCCACTCAGGCCGCCCTCTTTGTTGAAGTGTGTGTGGAACGTGTCCTCGCAGTACACCTCGCTGCACAGCTAACCATAGGACTGGGCATCGTACCTTCCTGCCACGTGACCGAAGTTCGCAGGCAGATGGGTCACTGGGACCAACGCGGAGAGGCTCCTGCCCTGACCACAGGTCGACCACAGCCGCTGCCCCAGATCGGGGGTTGCAAAGCAGCCCTGTCTGAATCCCCTGCCTCTAGAGGGAGTATTGGACCAACACTTCTAAAAAATGGGGTCCTTGCGGGCAACTCATCGGAGGGACACAAAAAAATCTTTGCCGACTTTCTCCTGAAGCTTACGAGCGTTCACACTTAAGCCTTTTACAATGTCAGCTGTTTAGCTAAACATGAGCTCATGATCTAAATTTACACAATAATGAAGAAATCAGCTACAAGGGGAGACAATCAGCAAAAACAATCAATATGAGAATTAGTTTCCCAAGGCCACCCATCAGATGTTGGAATAATCAGGTGCAAGGCAGAATATATACATAAAACTGGAACTGGAACAAGGAACAAGGATGTTTTCAAAGACTGGTAGGATCTCTAAAACATTTGTAAAGTACATGTCATTGATAAAGCTAAATACTCAAAGGTTGTGTAATACAACAGATTAATCATTGAGAAGAGTGAAATTATGCTGTTTTGAAAACTATGGCAGGTCAGATTTTCTGCCTAATGATATAAGAAGATTTCTCTCAAAAATACACATTATTTCAAAGACTTATTGGCTGTGAAATAAGTGAAGGGTATTTCAAATGGCTTGTCTGCAAAGAAAGGTGAGATGTAGGGAATCACAGAAAGTCGAGGGGAAAATATGTCAATATATACATTGCTATATGGTGAACTAAGCCTTAGGCCAGCAACAATGGAGAGGACCTGACCCTTAGAAACTTACAAGTAAGCTGGAATCTTCAAAAGTTCAAATCTTTCTAAGTAAAAAGATTTATTAAAATGAATAACCAAGTGTTTTAATTGACATCAGATGATCAAAACAACAAACCCTGAGAACATAGAAAAAATATAAATAAAGATATGAGCAGAACTTAATACAACAGAAAACGTATAAAATTGAGGTGATTTAGTAAGTCCAAAGAATATTCTTTGAAAAGATTTAAAAGACACACTTTGATTAAGGAAAACATAAACATATGTAAAGAATATACAGAAAGAATCAGGACAATGTTATAGCAGAGAATATATGAAATGCCAGTAAATTTGAACATTTCTGTAAAGGGGACCATTTCCTAGCTCCTAAAGTTGACCAAAACTGACACAAGAGGAAATCATTGAAGGTCATCATGTCTGCCCTTGGCATTCTTGGAACGCCCTGGCCTCAGAATGCAGCATCGGTAGTCCATGGTAACCTGCGGAGAGGAGGTGGGGCTGAAGGAGGTTGGAACACTGCCCTCACTGAGGGAGTGGGTGTGGCCATCTCTGCTGTGACTGAACAAAGGGCAGGGGAGCAGGGGGCCCAGGGCAGGGCCCTCAGAGCCCGGCAGGACCAGGGGAGTGTCACAAGCATTTGGCCCAGGCCAAAGGGCGCCTTCTTTGTCTGCACAGCTTCCCAAACACTCACATTTCCACTCAGGCCGCCCTCTTTGTTGAAGTGTGTGTGGAACGTGTCCTCGCAGTACACCTCGCTGCACAGCTAACCATAGGACTGGGCATCGTACCTTCCTGCCACGTGACCGAAGTTCGCAGGCAGATGGGTCACTGGGACCAACGCGGAGAGGCTCCTGCCCTGACCACAGGTCGACCACAGCCGCTGCCCCAGATCGGGGGTTGCAAAGCAGCCCTGTCTGAATCCCCTGCCTCTAGAGGGAGTATTGGACCAACACTTCTAAAAAATGGGGTCCTTGCGGGCAACTCATCAGACGGACACAAAAAAATCTTTGCCGACTTTCTCCTGAAGCTTACGAGCGTTCACACTTAAGCCTTTTACAATGTCAGCTGTTTAGCTAAACATGAGCTTATGATCTAAATTTACACAGTAATGAAGAAATCAGCTACAAGGGGAGACAATCAGCAAAAACAATCAATATGAGAATTAGTTTCCCTAGGCCACCAATCAGATGTTGGAATAATCAGGTGCAAGGCAGAATATATACATAAAACTGGAACTGGAACAAGAAACAAGGATGTTTTCAAGGACTGGTAGGATCTCTAAAACATTTGTAAAGTACATGTCATTGATAAAGCTAAATACTCAAAGGTTGTGTAATACAACAGATTAATCATTGAGAAGAGTGAAATTATGCTGTTTTGAAAACTATGGCAGCTCAGATTTTCTGCATAATGATATAAGAAGATTTCTCTCAAAAATACACATTATTTCAAAGACTTATTGGCTGTGAAATAAGTGAAGGGTATTTCAAATGGCTTGTCTGCAAAGAAAGGTGAGATGTAGGGAATCACAGAAAGTCGAGGGGAAAATATGTCAATATATACATTGCTATAGTGTGAACTAAGCCCTAGGCCAGCAACAATGGAGAGGACCTGACCCTTAGAAACTTACAAGTAAGCTGGAATCTTCAAAAGTTCAAATCTTTATAAGTAAAAAGATTTATTAAAATGAATAACCAAGTGTTTTAATTGACATCAGATGATCAAAACAACAAACCCTGAGAACATAGAAAAAATATAAATAAAGATATGAGCAGAACTTAATACAACAGAAAACGTATAAAATTGAGGTGATTTAGTAAGTCCAAAGAATATTCTTTGAAAAGATTTAAAAGACACACTTTGATTAAGGAAAACATAAACATATGTAAAGAATATACAGAAAGAATCAGGACAATGTTATAGCAGAGAATATATGAAATGCCAGTAAATTTGAACATTTCTGAAAAAGGGGACCATTTCCTAGCTCCTAAAGTTGACCAAAACTGACACAAGAGGAAATCATTGAAGGTCATCATGTCTGCCCTTGGCATTCTTGGAACGCCCTGGCCTCAGAATGCAGCATCGGTAGTCCATGGTAACCTGCGGAGAGGGGGTGGGGCTGAAGGAGGTTGGAACACTGCCCTCACTGAGGGAGTGGGTGTGGCCATCTCTGCTGTGACTGAACAAAGGGCAGGGGAGCAGGGGGCCCAGGGCAGGGCCCTCAGAGGCCGGCAGGCCCAGGGGAGTGTCACAAGCATTTGGCCCAGGCCAAAGGGCGCCTTCTTTGTCTGCACAGCTTCCCAAACACTCACATTTCCACTCAGGCCGCCCTCTTTGTTGAAGTGTGTGTGGAACGTGTCCTCGCAGTACACCTCGCTGCACAGCTAACCATAGGACTGGGCATCGTACCTTCCTGCCAGGTGACCGAAGTTCGCAGGCAGATGGGTCACTGGGACCAACGCGGAGAGGCTCCTGCCCTGACCACAGGTCGGCCACAGCCGCTGCCCCAGATCGGGGGTTGCAAAGCAGCCCTGTCTGAATCCCCTGCCTCTAGAGGGAGTATTGGACCAACACTTCTAAAAAATGGGGTCCTTGCGGGCAACTCATCGGAGGGACACAAAAAAATCTTTGCCGACTTTCTCCTGAAGCTTACGAGCGTTCACACTTAAGCCTTTTACAATGTCAGCTGTTTAGCTAAACATGAGCTCATGATCTAAATTTACACAATAATGAAGAAATCAGCTACAAGGGGAGACAATCAGCAAAAACAATCAATATGAGAATTAGTTTCCCAAGGCCACCCATCAGATGTTGGAATAATCAGGTGCAAGGCAGAATATATACATAAAACTGGAACTGGAACAAGGAACAAGGATGTTTTCAAAGACTGGTAGGATCTCTAAAACATTTGTAAAGTACATGTCATTGATAAAGCTAAATACTCAAAGGTTGTGTAATACAACAGATTAATCATTGAGAAGAGTGAAATTATGCTGTTTTGAAAACTATGGCAGGTCAGATTTTCTGGCTAATGATATAAGAAGATTTCTCTCAAAAATACACATTATTTCAAAGACTTATTGGCTGTGAAATAAGTGAAGGGTATTTCAAATGGCTTGTCTGCAAAGAAAGGTGAGATGTAGGGAATCACAGAAAGTCGAGGGGAAAATATGTCAATATATACATTGCTATATGGTGAACTAAGCCTTAGGCCAGCAACAATGGAGAGGACCTGACCCTTAGAAACTTACAAGTAAGCTGGAATCTTCAAAAGTTCAAATCTTTATAAGTAAAAAGATTTATTAAAATGAATAACCAAGTGTTTTAATTGACATCAGATGATCCAAACAACAAACCCTGAGAACATAGAAAAAATATAAATAAAGATATGAGCAGAACTTAATACAACAGAAAACGTATAAAATTGAGGTGATTTAGTAAGTCCAAAGAATATTCTTTGAAAAGATTTAAAAGACACACTTTGATTAAGGAAAACATAAACATATGTAAAGAATATACAGAAAGAATCAGGACAATGTTATAGCAGAGAATATATGAAATGCCAGTAAATTTGAACATTTCTGTAAAGGGGACCATTTCCTAGCTCCTAAAGTTGACCAAAACTGACACAAGAGGAAATCATTGAAGGTCATCATGTCTGCCCTTGGCATTCTTGGAACGCCCTGGCCTCAGAATGCAGCATCTGTAGTCCATGGTAACCTGCGGAGAGGGGGTGGGGCTGAAGGAGGTTGGAACACTGCCCTCACTGAGGGAGTGGGTGTGGCCATCTCTGCTGTGACTGAACAAAGGGCAGGGGAGCAGGGGGCCCAGGGCAGGGCCCTCAGAGCCCGGCAGGACCAGGGGAGTGTCACAAGCATTTGGCCCAGGCCAAAGGGCGCCTTCTTTGTCTGCACAGCTTCCCAAACACTCACATTTCCACTCAGGCCGCCCTCTTTGTTGAAGTGTGTGTGGAACGTGTCCTCGCAGTACACCTCGCTGCACAGCTAACCATAGGACTGGGCATCGTACCTTCCTGCCAGGTGACCGAAGTTCGCACGCAGATGGGTCACTGGGACCAACGCGGAGAGGCTCCTGCCCTGACCACAGGTCGACCACAGCCGCTGCCCCAGATCGGGGGTTGCAAAGCAGCCCTGTCTGAATCCCCTGCCTCTAGAGGGAGTATTGGACCAACACTTCTAAAAAATGGGGTCCTTGCGGGCAACTCATCGGAGGGACACAAAAAAATCTTTGCCGACTTTCTCCTGAAGCTTACGAGCGTTCACACTTAAGCCTTTTACAATGTCAGCTGTTTAGCTAAACATGAGCTCATGATCTAAATTTACACAATAATGAAGAAATCACCTACAAGGGGAGACAATCAGCAAAAACAATCAATATGAGAATTAGTTTCCCAAGGCCACCCATCAGATGTTGGAATAATCAGGTGCAAGGCAGAATATATACATAAAACTGGAACTGGAACAAGGAACAAGGATGTTTTCAAAGACTGGTAGGATCTCTAAAACATTTGTAAAGTACATGTCATTGATAAAGCTAAATACTCAAAGGTTGTGTAATACAACAGATTAATCATTGAGAAGAGTGAAATTATGCTGTTTTGAAAACTATGGCAGGTCAGATTTTCTGGCTAATGATATAAGAAGATTTCTCTCAAAAATACACATTATTTCAAAGACTTATTGGCTGTGAAATAAGTGAAGGGTATTTCAAATGGCTTGTCTGCAAAGAAAGGTGAGATGTAGGGAATCACAGAAAGTCGAGGGGAAAATATGTCAATATATACATTGCTATATGGTGAACTAAGCCTTAGGCCAGCAACAATGGAGAGGACCTGACCCTTAGAAACTTACAAGTAAGCTGGAATCTTCAAAAGTTCAAATCTTTATAAGTAAAAAGATTTATTAAAATGAATAACCAAGTGTTTTAATTGACATCAGATGATCAAAACAACAAACCCTGAGAACATAGAAAAAATATAAATAAAGATATGAGCAGAACTTAATACAACAGAAAACGTATAAAATTGAGGTGATTTAGTAATTCCAAAGAATATTCTTTGAAAAGATTTAAAAGACACACTTTGATTAAGGAAAACATAAACATATGTAAAGAATATACAGAAAGAATCAGGACAATGTTATAGCAGAGAATATATGAAATGCCAGTAAATTTGAACATTTCTGAAAAAGGGGACCATTTCCTAGCTCCTAAAGTTGACCAAAACTGACACAAGAGGAAATCATTGAAGGTCATCATGTCTGCCCTTGGCATTCTTGGAACGCCCTGGCCTCAGAATGCAGCATCGGTAGTCCATGGTAACCTGCGGAGAGGGGGCGGGGCTGAAGGAGGTTGGAACACTGCCCTCACTGAGGGAGTGGGTGTGGCCATCTCTGCTGTGACTGAACAAAGGGCAGGGGAGCAGGGGGCCCAGGGCAGGGCCCTCAGAGCCCGGCAGGACCAGGGGAGTGTCACAAGCATTTGGCCCAGGCCAAAGGGCGCCTTCTTTGTCTGCACAGCTTCCCAAACACTCACATTTCCACTCAGGCCGCCCTCTTTGTTGAAGTGTGTGTGGAACGTGTCCTCGCAGTACACCTCGCTGCACAGCTAACCATAGGACTGGGCATCGTACCTTCCTGCCAGGTGACCGAAGTTCGCAGGCAGATGGGTCACTGGGACCAACGCGGAGAGGCTCCTGCCCTGACCACAGGTCGACCACAGCCGCTGCCCCAGATCGGGGGTTGCAAAGCAGCCCTGTCTGAATCCCCTGCCTCTAGAGGGAGTATTGGACCAACACTTCTAAAAAATGGGGTCCTTGCGGGCAACTCATCGGAGGGACACAAAAAAATCTTTGCCGACTTTCTCCTGAAGCTTACGAGCGTTCACACTTAAGCCTTTTACAATGTCAGCTGTTTAGCTAAACATGAGCTCATGATCTAAATTTACACAATAATGAAGAAATCAGCTACAAGGGGAGACAATCAGCAAAAACAATCAATATGAGAATTAGTTTCCCAAGGCCACCCATCAGATGTTGGAATAATCAGGTGCAAGGCAGAATATATGCATAAAACTGGAACTGGAACAAGGAACAAGGATGTTTTCAAAGACTGGTAGGATCTCTAAAACATTTGTAAAGTACATGTCATTGATAAAGCTAAATACTCAAAGGTTGTGTAATACAACAGATTAATCATTGAGAAGAGTGAAATTATGCTGTTTTGAAAACTATGGCAGGTCAGATTTTCTGCCTAATGATATAAGAAGATTTCTCTCAAAAATATACATTATTTCAAAGACTTATTGGCTGTGAAATAAGTGAAGGGTATTTCAAATGGCTTGTCTGCAAAGAAAGGTGAGATGTAGGGAATCACAGAAAGTCGAGGGGAAAATATGTCAATATATACATTGCTATATGGTGAACTAAGCCTTAGGCCAGCAACAATGGAGAGGACCTGACCCTTAGAAACTTACAAGTAAGCTGGAATCTTCAAAAGTTCAAATCTTTCTAAGTAAAAAGATTTATTAAAATGAATAACCAAGTGTTTTAATTGACATCAGATGATCAAAACAACAAACCCTGAGAACATAGAAAAAATATAAATAAAGATATGAGCAGAACTTAATACAACAGAAAACGTATAAAATTGAGGTGATTTAGTAAGTCCAAAGAATATTCTTTGAAAAGATTTAAAAGACACACTTTGATTAAGGAAAACATAAACATATGTAAAGAATATACAGAAAGAATCAGGACAATGTTATAGCAGAGAATATATGAAATGCCAGTAAATTTGAACATTTCTGTAAAGGGGACCATTTCCTAGCTCCTAAAGTTGACCAAAACTGACACAAGAGGAAATCATTGAAGGTCATCATGTCTGCCCTTAGCATTCTTGGAATGCCCTGGCCTCAGAATGCAGCATCGGTAGTCCATGGTAACCTGCGGAGAGGAGGTGGGGCTGAAGGAGGTTGGAACACTGCCCTCACTGAGGGAGTGGGTGTGGCCATCTCTGCTGTGACTGAACAAAGGGCAGGGGAGCAGGGGGCCCAGGGCAGGGCCCTCAGAGCCCGGCAGGACCAGGGGAGTGTCACAAGCATTTGGCCCAGGCCAAAGGGCGCCTTCTTTGTCTGCACAGCTTCCCAAACACTCACATTTCCACTCAGGCCGCCCTCTTTGTTGAAGTGTGTGTGGAACGTGTCCTCGCAGTACACCTCGCTGCACAGCTAACCATAGGACTGGGCATCGTACCTTCCTGCCACGTGACCGAAGTTCGCAGGCAGATGGGTCACTGGGACCAACGCGGAGAGGCTCCTGCCCTGACCACAGGTCGACCACAGCCGCTGCCCCAGATCGGGGGTTGCAAAGCAGCCCTGTCTGAATCCCCTGCCTCTAGAGGGAGTATTGGACCAACACTTCTAAAAAATGGGGTCCTTGCGGGCAACTCATCAGACGGACACAAAAAAATCTTTGCCGACTTTCTCCTGAAGCTTACGAGCGTTCACACTTAAGCCTTTTACAATGTCAGCTGTTTAGCTAAACATGAGCTTATGATCTAAATTTACACAGTAATGAAGAAATCAGCTACAAGGGGAGACAATCAGCAAAAACAATCAATATGAGAATTAGTTTCCCTAGGCCACCCATCAGATGTTGGAATAATCAGGTGCAAGGCAGAATATATACATAAAACTGGAACTGGAACAAGAAACAAGGATGTTTTCAAGGACTGGTAGGATCTCTAAAACATTTGTAAAGTACATGTCATTGATAAAGCTAAATACTCAAAGGTTGTGTAATACAACAGATTAATCATTGAGAAGAGTGAAATTATGCTGTTTTGAAAACTATGGCAGCTCAGATTTTCTGCATAATGATATAAGAAGATTTCTCTCAAAAATACACATTATTTCAAAGACTTATTGGCTGTGAAATAAGTGAAGGGTATTTCAAATGGCTTGTCTGCAAAGAAAGGTGAGATGTAGGGAATCACAGAAAGTCGAGGGGAAAATATGTCAATATATACATTGCTATAGTGTGAACTAAGCCCTAGGCCAGCAACAATGGAGAGGACCTGACCCTTAGAAACTTACAAGTAAGCTGGAATCTTCAAAAGTTCAAATCTTTATAAGTAAAAAGATTTATTAAAATGAATAACCAAGTGTTTTAATTGACATCAGATGATCAAAACAACAAACCCTGAGAACATAGAAAAAATATAAATAAAGATATGAGCAGAACTTAATACAACAGAAAACGTATAAAATTGAGGTGATTTAGTAAGTCCAAAGAATATTCTTTGAAAAGATTTAAAAGACACACTTTGATTAAGGAAAACATAAACATATGTAAAGAATATACAGAAAGAATCAGGACAATGTTATAGCAGAGAATATATGAAATGCCAGTAAATTTGAACATTTCTGAAAAAGGGGACCATTTCCTAGCTCCTAAAGTTGACCAAAACTGACACAAGAGGAAATCATTGAAGGTCATCATGTCTGCCCTTGGCATTCTTGGAACGCCCTGGCCTCAGAATGCAGCATCGGTAGTCCATGGTAACCTGCGGAGAGGGGGTGGGGCTGAAGGAGGTTGGAACACTGCCCTCACTGAGGGAGTGGGTGTGGCCATCTCTGCTGTGACTGAACAAAGGGCAGGGGAGCAGGGGGCCCAGGGCAGGGCCCTCAGAGGCCGGCAGGCCCAGGGGAGTGTCACAAGCATTTGGCCCAGGCCAAAGGGCGCCTTCTTTGTCTGCACAGCTTCCCAAACACTCACATTTCCACTCAGGCCGCCCTCTTTGTTGAAGTGTGTGTGGAACGTGTCCTCGCAGTACACCTCGCTGCACAGCTAACCATAGGACTGGGCATCGTACCTTCCTGCCAGGTGACCGAAGTTCGCAGGCAGATGGGTCACTGGGACCAATGCGGAGAGGCTCCTGCCCTGACCACAGGTCGGCCACAGCCGCTGCCCCAGATCGGGGGTTGCAAAGCAGCCCTGTCTGAATCCCCTGCCTCTAGAGGGAGTATTGGACCAACACTTCTAAAAAATGGGGTCCTTGCGGGCAACTCATCGGAGGGACACAAAAAAATCTTTGCCGACTTTCTCCTGAAGCTTACCAGCGTTCACACTTAAGCCTTTTACAATGTCAGCTGTTTAGCTAAACATGAGCTCATGATCTAAATTTACACAATAATGAAGAAATCAGCTACAAGGGGAGACAATCAGCAAAAACAATCAATATGAGAATTAGTTTCCCAAGGCCACCCATCAGATGTTGGAATAATCAGGTGCAAGGCAGAATATATACATAAAACTGGAACTGGAACAAGGAACAAGGATGTTTTCAAAGACTGGTAGGATCTCTAAAACATTTGTAAAGTACATGTCATTGATAAAGCTAAATACTCAAAGGTTGTGTAATACAACAGATTAATCATTGAGAAGAGTGAAATTATGCTGTTTTGAAAACTATGGCAGGTCAGATTTTCTGCCTAATGATATAAGAAGATTTCTCTCAAAAATACACATTATTTCAAAGACTTATTGGCTGTGAAATAAGTGAAGGGTATTTCAAATGGCTTGTCTGCAAAGAAAGGTGAGATGTAGGGAATCACAGAAAGTCGAGGGGAAAATATGTCAATATATACATTGCTATATGGTGAACTAAGCCTTAGGCCAGCAACAATGGAGAGGACCTGACCCTTAGAAACTTACAAGTAAGCTGGAATCTTCAAAAGTTCAAATCTTTATAAGTAAAAAGATTTATTAAAATGAATAACCAAGTGTTTTAATTGACATCAGATGATCCAAACAACAAACCCTGAGAACATAGAAAAAATATAAATAAAGATATGAGCAGAACTTAATACAACAGAAAACGTATAAAATTGAGGTGATTTAGTAAGTCCAAAGAATATTCTTTGAAAAGATTTAAAAGACACACTTTGATTAAGGAAAACATAAACATATGTAAAGAATATACAGAAAGAATCAGGACAATGTTATAGCAGAGAATATATGAAATGCCAGTAAATTTGAACATTTCTGTAAAGGGGACCATTTCCTAGCTCCTAAAGTTGACCAAAACTGACACAAGAGGAAATCATTGAAGGTCATCATGTCTGCCCTTGGCATTCTTGGAACGCCCTGGCCTCAGAATGCAGCATCGGTAGTCCATGGTAACCTGCGAAGAGGGGGCGGGGCTGAAGCAGGTTGGAACACTGCCCTCACTGAGGGAGTGGGTGTGGCCATCTCTGCTGTGACTGAACAAAGGGCAGGGGAGCAGGGGGCCCAGGGCAGGGCCCTCAGAGCCCGGCAGGACCAGGGGAGTGTCACAAGCATTTGGCCCAGGCCAAAGGGCGCCTTCTTTGTCTGCACAGCTTCCCAAACACTCACATTTCCACTCAGGCCGCCCTCTTTGTTGAAGTGTGTGTGGAACGTGTCCTCGCAGTACACCTCGCTGCACAGCTAACCATAGGACTGGGCATCGTACCTTCCTGCCAGGTGACCGAAGTTCGCAGGCAGATGGGTCACTGGGACCAACGCGGAGAGGCTCCTGCCCTGACCACAGGTCGACCACAGCCGCTGCCCCAGATCGGGGGTTGCAAAGCAGCCCTGTCTGAATCCCCTGCCTCTAGAGGGCGTATTGGACCAACACTTCTAAAAAATGGGGTCCTTGCGGGCAACTCATCGGAGGGACACAAAAAAATCTTTGCCGACTTTCTCCTGAAGCTTACGAGCGTTCACACTTAAGCCTTTTACAATGTCAGCTGTTTAGCTAAACATGAGCTCATGATCTAAATTTACACAATAATGAAGAAATCAGCTACAAGGGGAGACAATCAGCAAAAACAATCAATATGAGAATTAGTTTCCCAAGGCCACCCATCAGATGTTGGAATAATCAGGTGCAAGGCAGAATATATACATAAAACTGGAACTGGAACAAGGAACAAGGATGTTTTCAAAGACTGGTAGGATCTCTAAAACATTTGTAAAGTACATGTCATTGATAAAGCTAAATACTCAAAGGTTGTGTAATACAACAGATTAATCATTGAGAAGAGTGAAATTATGCTGTTTTGAAAACTATGGCAGGTCAGATTTTCTGGCTAATGATATAAGAAGATTTCTCTCAAAAATACACATTATTTCAAAGACTTATTGGCTGTGAAATAAGTGAAGGGTATTTCAAATGGCTTGTCTGCAAAGAAAGGTGAGATGTAGGGAATCACAGAAAGTCGAGGGGAAAATATGTCAATATATACATTGCTATATGGTGAACTAAGCCTTAGGCCAGCAACAATGGAGAGGACCTGACCCTTAGAAACTTACAAGTAAGCTGGAATCTTCAAAAGTTCAAATCTTTATAAGTAAAAAGATTTATTAAAATGAATAACCAAGTGTTTTAATTGACATCAGATGATCAAAACAACAAACCCTGAGAACATAGAAAAAATATAAATAAAGATATGAGCAGAACTTAATACAACAGAAAACGTATAAAATTGAGGTGATTTAGTAAGTCCAAAGAATATTCTTTGAAAAGATTTAAAAGACACACTTTGATTAAGGAAAACATAAACATATGTAAAGAATATACAGAAAGAATCAGGACAATGTTATAGCAGAGAATATATGAAATGCCAGTAAATTTGAACATTTCTGTAAAGGGGACCATTTCCTAGCTCCTAAAGTTGACCAAAACTGACACAAGAGGAAATCATTGAAGGTCATCATGTCTGCCCTTGGCATTCTTGGAACGCCCTGGCCTCAGAATGCAGCATCGGTAGTCCATGGTAACCTGCGGAGAGGGGGTGGGGCTGAAGGAGGTTGGAACACTGCCCTCACTGAGGGAGTGGGTGTGGCCATCTCTGCTGTGACTGAACAAAGGGCAGGGGAGCAGGGGGCCCAGGGCAGGGCCCTCAGAGCCCGGCAGGACCAGGGGAGTGTCACAAGCATTTGGCCCAGGCCAAAGGGCGCCTTCTTTGTCTGCACAGCTTCCCAAACACTCACATTTCCACTCAGGCCGCCCTCTTTGTTGAAGTGTGTGTGGAACGTGTCCTCGCAGTACACCTCGCTGCACAGCTAACCATAGGACTGGGCATCGTACCTTCCTGCCAGGTGACCGAAGTTCGCAGGCAGATGGGTCACTGGGACCAACGCGGAGAGGCTCCTGCCCTGACCACAGGTCGACCACAGCCGCTGCCCCAGATCGGGGGTTGCAAAGCAGCCCTGTCTGAATCCCCTGCCTCTAGAGGGCGTATTGGACCAACACTTCTAAAAAATGGGGTCCTTGCGGGCAACTCATCGGAGGGACACAAAAAAATCTTTGCCGACTTTCTCCTGAAGCTTACGAGCGTTCACACTTAAGCCTTTTACAATGTCAGCTGTTTAGCTAAACATGAGCTCATGATCTAAATTTACACAATAATGAAGAAATCAGCTACAAGGGGAGACAATCAGCAAAAACAATCAATATGAGAATTAGTTTCCCAAGGCCACCCATCAGATGTTGGAATAATCAGGTGCAAGGCAGAATATATACATAAAACTGGAACTGGAACAAGGAACAAGGATGTTTTCAAAGACTGGTAGGATCTCTAAAACATTTGTAAAGTACATGTCATTGATAAAGCTAAATACTCAAAGGTTGTGTAATACAACAGATTAATCATTGAGAAGAGTGAAATTATGCTGTTTTGAAAACTATGGCAGGTCAGATTTTCTGCCTAATGATATAAGAAGATTTCTCTCAAAAGACTTATTGGCTGTGAAATAAGTGAATGGTATTTCAAATGGCTTGTCTGCAAAGAAAGGTGAGATGTAGGGAATCACAGAAAGTCGAGGGGAAAATATGTCAATATATACATTGCTATATGGTGAACCTAAGCCTTAGGCCAGCAACAATGGAGAGGACCTGACCCTTAGAAACTTACAAGTAAGCTGGAATCTTCAAAAGTTCAAATCTTTATAAGTAAAAAGATTTATTAAAATGAATAACCAAGTGTTTTAATTGACATCAGATGATCCAAACAACAAACCCTAGAGAACATAGAAAAAATATAAATAAAGATATGAGCAGAACTTAATACAACAGAAAGAACGTATAAAATTGAGGTGATTTAGTAAGTCCAAAGAATATTCTTTGAAAAGATTTAAAAGACACACTTTGATTAAGGAAAACATAAACATATGTAAAGAAATATACAGAAAGAATCAGGACAATGTTATAGGCAGAGAATATATGAAATGCCCAGTAAATTTGAACATTTCTGTAAAGGGGACATTTCCTAGCTCCTAAAGTTGACCAAAACTGACACAAGAGGAAATCATTGAAGGTCATCATGTCTGCCCTTGGCATTCTTGGAACGCCCTGGCCTCAGAATGCAGCATCGGTAGTCCATGGTAACCTGCGAAGAGGGGGCGGGGCTGAAGCAGGTTGGAACACTGCCCTCACTGAGGGAGTGGGTGTGGCCATCTCTGCTGTGACTGAACAAAGGGCAGGGGAGCAGGGGGCCCAGGGCAGGGCCCTCAGAGCCCGGCAGGACCAGGGGAGTGTCACAAGCATTTGGCCCAGGCCAAAGGGCGCCTTCTTTGTCTGCACAGCTTCCCAAACACTCACATTTCCACTCAGGCCCGCCCTCTTTGTTGAAGTGTGTGTGGAACGTGTCCTCGCAGTACACCTCGCTGCACAGCTAACCATAGGACTGGGCATCGTACCTTCCTGCCAGGTGACCCGAAGTTCGCAGGCAGATGGGTCACTGGGACCAACGCGGAGAGGCTCCTGCCCTGACCACAGGTCGACCACAGCCGCTGCCCCAGAATCGGGGGGTTGCAAAGCAGCCCTGTCTGAATCCCCTGCCTCTAGAGGGAGTATTGGACCAACACTTCTAAAAAATGGGTGGTCCTTTGCGGGCAACTCATCGGAGGGACACAAAAAAATCTTTGCCGACTTTCTCCTGAAGCTTACGAGCGTTCACACTTAAGCCTTTTACAATGTCAGCTGTTTTAGCTAAACATGAGCTCATGATCTAAATTTACACAATAATGAAGAAATCAGCTACAAGGGGAGACAATCAGCAAAAACAATCAATATGAGAATTAGTTTCCCAAGGCACCCATCAGATGTTGGAATAATCAGGTGCAAGGCAGAATATATTATACATAAAACTGGAACTGGAACAAGGAACAAGGATGTTTTCAAAGACTGGTAGGATCTCTAAAACATTTGTAAAGTACATGTCATTGATAAAGCTAAATACTCAAAGGTTGTGTAATACAACAGATTAATCATTGAGAAGAGTGAAATTATGCTGTTTTGAAAACTATGGCAGGTCAGATTTTCTGGCTAATGATATAAGAAGATTTCCTCTCAAAAATACACATTATTTCAAAGACTTATTGGCTGTGAAATAAGTGAAGGGTATTTCAAATGGCTTGTCTGCAAAGAAAGGTGAGATGTAGGGAATCACAGAAAGTCGAGGGGAAAATATGTCAATATATACATTGCTATATGGTGAACTAAGCCTTAGGCCAGCAACAATGGAGAGGACCTGACCCTTAGAAACTTACAAGTAAGCTGGAATCTTCAAAAGTTCAAATCTTTATAAGTAAAAAGATTTATTAAAATGAATAACCAAGTGTTTTAATTGACATCAGATGATCAAAACAACAAACCCTGAGAACATAGAAAAAATATAAATAAAGATATGAGCAGAACTTAATACAACAGAAAACGTATAAAATTGAGGTGATTTAGTAAGTCCAAAGAATATTCTTTGAAAAGATTTAAAAGACACACTTTGATTAAGGAAAACATAAACATATGTAAAGAATATACAGAAAGAATCAGGACAATGTTATAGCAGAGAATATATGAAATGCCAGTAAATTTGAACATTTCTGTAAAGGGGACCATTTCCTAGCTCCTAAAGTTGACCAAAACTGACACAAGAGGAAATCATTGAAGGTCATCATGTCTGCCCTTGGCATTCTTGGAACGCCCTGGCCTCAGAATGCAGCATCGGTAGTCCATGGTAACCTGCGGAGAGGGGGCGGGGCTGAAGGAGGTTGGAACACTGCCCTCACTGAGGGAGTGGGTGTGGCCATCTCTGCTGTGACTGAACAAAGGGCAGGGGAGCAGGGGGCCCAGGGCAGGGCCCTCAGAGCCCGGCAGGACCAGGGGAGTGTCACAAGCATTTGGCCCAGGCCAAAGGGCGCCTTCTTTGTCTGCACAGCTTCCCAAACACTCACATTTCCACTCAGGCCGCCCTCTTTGTTGAAGTGTGTGTGGAACGTGTCCTCGCAGTACACCTCGCTGCACAGCTAACCATAGGACTGGGCATCGTACCTTCCTGCCAGGTGACCGAAGTTCGCAGGCAGATGGGTCACTGGGACCAACGCGGAGAGGCTCCTGCCCTGACCACAGGTCGACCACAGCCGCTGCCCCAGATCGGGGGTTGCAAAGCAGCCCTGTCTGAATCCCCTGCCTCTAGAGGGAGTATTGGACCAACACTTCTAAAAAATGGGGTCCTTGCGGGCAACTCATCGGAGGGACACAAAAAAATCTTTGCCGACTTTCTCCTGAAGCTTACGAGCGTTCACACTTAAGCCTTTTACAATGTCAGCTGTTTAGCTAAACATGAGCTCATGATCTAAATTTACACAATAATGAAGAAATCAGCTACAAGGGGAGACAATCAGCAAAAACAATCAATATGAGAATTAGTTTCCCAAGGCCACCCATCAGATGTTGGAATAATCAGGTGCAAGGCAGAATATATACATAAAACTGGAACTGGAACAAGGAACAAGGATGTTTTCAAAGACTGGTAGGATCTCTAAAACATTTGTAAAGTACATGTCATTGATAAAGCTAAATACTCAAAGGTTGTGTAATACAACAGATTAATCATTGAGAAGAGTGAAATTATGCTGTTTTGAAAACTATGGCAGGTCAGATTTTCTGGCTAATGATATAAGAAGATTTCTCTCAAAAATACACATTATTTCAAAGACTTATTGGCTGTGAAATAAGTGAAGGGTATTTCAAATGGCTTGTCTGCAAAGAAAGGTGAGATGTAGGGAATCACAGAAAGTCGAGGGGAAAATATGTCAATATATACATTGCTATATGGTGAACTAAGCCTTAGGCCAGCAACAATGGAGAGGACCTGACCCTTAGAAACTTACAAGTAAGCTGGAATCTTCAAAAGTTCAAATCTTTATAAGTAAAAAGATTTATTAAAATGAATAACCAAGTGTTTTAATTGACATCAGATGATCAAAACAACAAACCCTGAGAACATAGAAAAAATATAAATAAAGATATGAGCAGAACTTAATACAACAGAAAACGTATAAAATTGAGGTGATTTAGTAAGTCCAAAGAATATTCTTTGAAAAGATTTAAAAGACACACTTTGATTAAGGAAAACATAAACATATGTAAAGAATATACAGAAAGAATCAGGACAATGTTATAGCAGAGAATATATGAAATGCCAGTAAATTTGAACATTTCTGAAAAAGGGGACCATTTCCTAGCTCCTAAAGTTGACCAAAACTGACACAAGAGGAAATCATTGAAGGTCATCATGTCTGCCCTTGGCATTCTTGGAACGCCCTGGCCTCAGAATGCAGCATCGGTAGTCCATGGTAACCTGCGGAGAGGGGGCGGGGC
The DNA here is from genome assembly GCF_949752795.1 of Hyperoodon ampullatus. Lineage (NCBI taxonomy): Eukaryota > Metazoa > Chordata > Mammalia > Artiodactyla > Ziphiidae > Hyperoodon > Hyperoodon ampullatus. The sequence continues at coordinate 203,706 of NW_027640919.1, forward strand.
TGAAGGAGGTTGGAACACTGCCCTCACTGAGGGAGTGGGTGTGGCCATCTCTGCTGTGACTGAACAAAGGGCAGGGGAGCAGGGGGCCCAGGGCAGGGCCCTCAGAGCCCGGCAGGACCAGGGGAGTGTCACAAGCATTTGGCCCAGGCCAAAGGGCGCCTTCTTTGTCTGCACAGCTTCCCAAACACTCACATTTCCACTCAGGCCGCCCTCTTTGTTGAAGTGTGTGTGGAACGTGTCCTCGCAGTACACCTCGCTGCACAGCTAACCATAGGACTGGGCATCGTACCTTCCTGCCAGGTGACCGAAGTTCGCAGGCAGATGGGTCACTGGGACCAACGCGGAGAGGCTCCTGCCCTGACCACAGGTCGACCACAGCCGCTGCCCCAGATCGGGGGTTGCAAAGCAGCCCTGTCTGAATCCCCTGCCTCTAGAGGGAGTATTGGACCAACACTTCTAAAAAATGGGGTCCTTGCGGGCAACTCATCGGAGGGACACAAAAAAATCTTTGCCGACTTTCTCCTGAAGCTTACGAGCGTTCACACTTAAGCCTTTTACAATGTCAGCTGTTTAGCTAAACATGAGCTCATGATCTAAATTTACACAATAATGAAGAAATCAGCTACAAGGGGAGACAATCAGCAAAAACAATCAATATGAGAATTAGTTTCCCAAGGCCACCCATCAGATGTTGGAATAATCAGGTGCAAGGCAGAATATATACATAAAACTGGAACTGGAACAAGGAACAAGGATGTTTTCAAAGACTGGTAGGATCTCTAAAACATTTGTAAAGTACATGTCATTGATAAAGCTAAATACTCAAAGGTTGTGTAATACAACAGATTAATCATTGAGAAGAGTGAAATTATGCTGTTTTGAAAACTATGGCAGGTCAGATTTTCTGCCTAATGATATAAGAAGATTTCTCTCAAAAATACACATTATTTCAAAGACTTATTGGCTGTGAAATAAGTGAAGGGTATTTCAAATGGCTTGTCTGCAAAGAAAGGTGAGATGTAGGGAATCACAGAAAGTCGAGGGGAAAATATGTCAATATATACATTGCTATATGGTGAACTAAGCCCTAGGCCAGCAACAATGGAGAGGACCTGACCCTTAGAAACTTACAAGTAAGCTGGAATCTTCAAAAGTTCAAATCTTTATAAGTAAAAAGATTTATTAAAATGAATAACCAAGTGTTTTAATTGACATCAGATGATCAAAACAACAAACCCTGAGAACATAGAAAAAATATAAATAAAGATATGAGCAGAACTTAATACAACAGAAAACGTATAAAATTGAGGTGATTTAGTAAGTCCAAAGAATATTCTTTGAAAAGATTTAAAAGACACACTTTGATTAAGGAAAACATAAACATATGTAAAGAATATACAGAAAGAATCAGGACAATGTTATAGCAGAGAATATATGAAATGCCAGTAAATTTGAACATTTCTGAAAAAGGGGACCATTTCCTAGCTCCTAAAGTTGACCAAAACTGACACAAGAGGAAATCATTGAAGGTCATCATGTCTGCCCTTGGCATTCTTGGAACGCCCTGGCCTCAGAATGCAGCATCGGTAGTCCATGGTAACCTGCGGAGAGGGGGTGGGGCTGAAGGAGGTTGGAACACTGCCCTCACTGAGGGAGTGGGTGTGGCCATCTCTGCTGTGACTGAACAAAGGGCAGGGGAGCAGGGGGCCCAGGGCAGGGCCCTCAGAGGCCGGCAGGCCCAGGGGAGTGTCACAAGCATTTGGCCCAGGCCAAAGGGCGCCTTCTTTGTCTGCACAGCTTCCCAAACACTCACATTTCCACTCAGGCCGCCCTCTTTGTTGAAGTGTGTGTGGAACGTGTCCTCGCAGTACACCTCGCTGCACAGCTAACCATAGGACTGGGCATCGTACCTTCCTGCCAGGTGACCGAAGTTCGCAGGCAGATGGGTCACTGGGACCAACGCGGAGAGGCTCCTGCCCTGACCACAGGTCGGCCACAGCCGCTGCCCCAGATCGGGGGTTGCAAAGCAGCCCTGTCTGAATCCCCTGCCTCTAGAGGGAGTATTGGACCAACACTTCTAAAAAATGGGGTCCGTGCGGGCAACTCATCGGAGGGACACAAAAAAATCTTTGCCGACTTTCTCCTGAAGCTTACGAGCGTTCACACTTAAGCCTTTTACAATGTCAGCTGTTTAGCTAAACATGAGCTCATGATCTAAATTTACACAATAATGAAGAAATCAGCTACAAGGGGAGACAATCAGCAAAAACAATCAATATGAGAATTAGTTTCCCAAGGCCACCCATCAGATGTTGGAATAATCAGGTGCAAGGCAGAATATATACATAAAACTGGAACTGGAACAAGGAACAAGGATGTTTTCAAAGACTGGTAGGATCTCTAAAACATTTGTAAAGTACATGTCATTGATAAAGCTAAATACTCAAAGGTTGTGTAATACAACAGATTAATCATTGAGAAGAGTGAAATTATGCTGTTTTGAAAACTATGGCAGGTCAGATTTTCTGGCTAATGATATAAGAAGATTTCTCTCAAAAATACACATTATTTCAAAGACTTATTGGCTGTGAAATAAGTGAAGGGTATTTCAAATGGCTTGTCTGCAAAGAAAGGTGAGATGTAGGGAATCACAGAAAGTCGAGGGGAAAATATGTCAATATATACATTGCTATATGGTGAACTAAGCCTTAGGCCAGCAACAATGGAGAGGACCTGACCCTTAGAAACTTACAAGTAAGCTGGAATCTTCAAAAGTTCAAATCTTTATAAGTAAAAAGATTTATTAAAATGAATAACCAAGTGTTTTAATTGACATCAGATGATCAAAACAACAAACCCTGAGAACATAGAAAAAATATAAATAAAGATATGAGCAGAACTTAATACAACAGAAAACGTATAAAATTGAGGTGATTTAGTAATTCCAAAGAATATTCTTTGAAAAGATTTAAAAGACACACTTTGATTAAGGAAAACATAAACATATGTAAAGAATATACAGAAAGAATCAGGACAATGTTATAGCAGAGAATATATGAAATGCCAGTAAATTTGAACATTTCTGAAAAAGGGGACCATTTCCTAGCTCCTAAAGTTGACCAAAACTGACACAAGAGGAAATCATTGAAGGTCATCATGTCTGCCCTTGGCATTCTTGGAACGCCCTGGCCTCAGAATGCAGCATCGGTAGTCCATGGTAACCTGCGGAGAGGGGGCGGGGCTGAAGGAGGTTGGAACACTGCCCTCACTGAGGGAGTGGGTGTGGCCATCTCTGCTGTGACTGAACAAAGGGCAGGGGAGCAGGGGGCCCAGGGCAGGGCCCTCAGAGCCCGGCAGGACCAGGGGAGTGTCACAAGCATTTGGCCCAGGCCAAAGGGCGCCTTCTTTGTCTGCACAGCTTCCCAAACACTCACATTTCCACTCAGGCCGCCCTCTTTGTTGAAGTGTGTGTGGAACGTGTCCTCGCAGTACACCTCGCTGCACAGCTAACCATAGGACTGGGCATCGTACCTTCCTGCCAGGTGACCGAAGTTCGCAGGCAGATGGGTCACTGGGACCAACGCGGAGAGGCTCCTGCCCTGACCACAGGTCGACCACAGCCGCTGCCCCAGATCGGGGGTTGCAAAGCAGCCCTGTCTGAATCCCCTGCCTCTAGAGGGAGTATTGGACCAACACTTCTAAAAAATGGGGTCCTTGCGGGCAACTCATCGGAGGGACACAAAAAAATCTTTGCCGACTTTCTCCTGAAGCTTACGAGCGTTCACACTTAAGCCTTTTACAATGTCAGCTGTTTAGCTAAACATGAGCTCATGATCTAAATTTACACAATAATGAAGAAATCAGCTACAAGGGGAGACAATCAGCAAAAACAATCAATATGAGAATTAGTTTCCCAAGGCCACCCATCAGATGTTGGAATAATCAGGTGCAAGGCAGAATATATACATAAAACTGGAACTGGAACAAGGAACAAGGATGTTTTCAAAGACTGGTAGGATCTCTAAAACATTTGTAAAGTACATGTCATTGATAAAGCTAAATACTCAAAGGTTGTGTAATACAACAGATTAATCATTGAGAAGAGTGAAATTATGCTGTTTTGAAAACTATGGCAGGTCAGATTTTCTGCCTAATGATATAAGAAGATTTCTCTCAAAAATACACATTATTTCAAAGACTTATTGGCTGTGAAATAAGTGAAGGGTATTTCAAATGGCTTGTCTGCAAAGAAAGGTGAGATGTAGGGAATCACAGAAAGTCGAGGGGAAAATATGTCAATATATACATTGCTATATGGTGAACTAAGCCTTAGGCCAGCAACAATGGAGAGGACCTGACCCTTAGAAACTTACAAGTAAGCTGGAATCTTCAAAAGTTCAAATCTTTCTAAGTAAAAAGATTTATTAAAATGAATAACCAAGTGTTTTAATTGACATCAGATGATCAAAACAACAAACCCTGAGAACATAGAAAAAATATAAATAAAGATATGAGCAGAACTTAATACAACAGAAAATGTATAAAATTGAGGTGATTTAGTAAGTCCAAAGAATATTCTTTGAAAAGATTTAAAAGACACACTTTGATTAAGGAAAACATAAACATATGTAAAGAATATACAGAAAGAATCAGGACAATGTTATAGCAGAGAATATATGAAATGCCAGTAAATTTGAACATTTCTGTAAAGGGGACCATTTCCTAGCTCCTAAAGTTGACCAAAACTGACACAAGAGGAAATCATTGAAGGTCATCATGTCTGCCCTTGGCATTCTTGGAACGCCCTGGCCTCAGAATGCAGCATCGGTAGTCCATGGTAACCTGCGGAGAGGGGGTGGGGCTGAAGGAGGTTGGAACACTGCCCTCACTGAGGGAGTGGGTGTGGCCATCTCTGCTGTGACTGAACAAAGGGCAGGGGAGCAGGGGGCCCAGGGCAGGGCCCTCAGAGCCCGGCAGGACCAGGGGAGTGTCACAAGCATTTGGCCCAGGCCAAAGGGCGCCTTCTTTGTCTGCACAGCTTCCCAAACACTCACATTTCCACTCAGGCCGCCCTCTTTGTTGAAGTGTGTGTGGAACGTGTCCTCGCAGTACACCTCGCTGCACAGCTAACCATAGGACTGGGCATCGTACCTTCCTGCCACGTGACCGAAGTTCGCAGGCAGATGGGTCACTGGGACCAACGCGGAGAGGCTCCTGCCCTGACCACAGGTCGACCACAGCCGCTGCCCCAGATCGGGGGTTGCAAAGCAGCCCTGTCTGAATCCCCTGCCTCTAGAGGGAGTATTGGACCAACACTTCTAAAAAATGGGGTCCTTGCGGGCAACTCATCAGACGGACACAAAAAAATCTTTGCCGACTTTCTCCTGAAGCTTACGAGCGTTCACACTTAAGCCTTTTACAATGTCAGCTGTTTAGCTAAACATGAGCTTATGATCTAAATTTACACAGTAATGAAGAAATCAGCTACAAGGGGAGACAATCAGCAAAAACAATCAATATGAGAATTAGTTTCCCTAGGCCACCCATCAGATGTTGGAATAATCAGGTGCAAGGCAGAATATATACATAAAACTGGAACTGGAACAAGAAACAAGGATGTTTTCAAGGACTGGTAGGATCTCTAAAACATTTGTAAAGTACATGTCATTGATAAAGCTAAATACTCAAAGGTTGTGTAATACAACAGATTAATCATTGAGAAGAGTGAAATTATGCTGTTTTGAAAACTATGGCAGCTCAGATTTTCTGCATAATGATATAAGAAGATTTCTCTCAAAAATACACATTATTTCAAAGACTTATTGGCTGTGAAATAAGTGAAGGGTATTTCAAATGGCTTGTCTGCAAAGAAAGGTGAGATGTAGGGAATCACAGAAAGTCGAGGGGAAAATATGTCAATATATACATTGCTATAGTGTGAACTAAGCCCTAGGCCAGCAACAATGGAGAGGACCTGACCCTTAGAAACTTACAAGTAAGCTGGAATCTTCAAAAGTTCAAATCTTTATAAGTAAAAAGATTTATTAAAATGAATAACCAAGTGTTTTAATTGACATCAGATGATCAAAACAACAAACCCTGAGAACATAGAAAAAATATAAATAAAGATATGAGCAGAACTTAATACAACAGAAAACGTATAAAATTGAGGTGATTTAGTAAGTCCAAAGAATATTCTTTGAAAAGATTTAAAAGACACACTTTGATTAAGGAAAACATAAACATATGTAAAGAATATACAGAAAGAATCAGGACAATGTTATAGCAGAGAATATATGAAATGCCAGTAAATTTGAACATTTCTGAAAAAGGGGACCATTTCCTAGCTCCTAAAGTTGACCAAAACTGACACAAGAGGAAATCATTGAAGGTCATCATGTCTGCCCTTGGCATTCTTGGAACGCCCTGGCCTCAGAATGCAGCATCGGTAGTCCATGGTAACCTGCGGAGAGGGGGTGGGGCTGAAGGAGGTTGGAACACTGCCCTCACTGAGGGAGTGGGTGTGGCCATCTCTGCTGTGACTGAACAAAGGGCAGGGGAGCAGGGGGCCCAGGGCAGGGCCCTCAGAGGCCGGCAGGCCCAGGGGAGTGTCACAAGCATTTGGCCCAGGCCAAAGGGCGCCTTCTTTGTCTGCACAGCTTCCCAAACACTCACATTTCCACTCAGGCCGCCCTCTTTGTTGAAGTGTGTGTGGAACGTGTCCTCGCAGTACACCTCGCTGCACAGCTAACCATAGGACTGGGCATCGTACCTTCCTGCCAGGTGACCGAAGTTCGCAGGCAGATGGGTCACTGGGACCAACGCGGAGAGGCTCCTGCCCTGACCACAGGTCGGCCACAGCCGCTGCCCCAGATCGGGGGTTGCAAAGCAGCCCTGTCTGAATCCCCTGCCTCTAGAGGGAGTATTGGACCAACACTTCTAAAAAATGGGGTCCTTGCGGGCAACTCATCGGAGGGACACAAAAAAATCTTTGCCGACTTTCTCCTGAAGCTTACGAGCGTTCACACTTAAGCCTTTTACAATGTCAGCTGTTTAGCTAAACATGAGCTCATGATCTAAATTTACACAATAATGAAGAAATCAGCTACAAGGGGAGACAATCAGCAAAAACAATCAATATGAGAATTAGTTTCCCAAGGCCACCCATCAGATGTTGGAATAATCAGGTGCAAGGCAGAATATATACATAAAACTGGAACTGGAACAAGGAACAAGGATGTTTTCAAAGACTGGTAGGATCTCTAAAACATTTGTAAAGTACATGTCATTGATAAAGCTAAATACTCAAAGGTTGTGTAATACAACAGATTAATCATTGAGAAGAGTGAAATTATGCTGTTTTGAAAACTATGGCAGGTCAGATTTTCTGGCTAATGATATAAGAAGATTTCTCTCAAAAATACACATTATTTCAAAGACTTATTGGCTGTGAAATAAGTGAAGGGTATTTCAAATGGCTTGTCTGCAAAGAAAGGTGAGATGTAGGGAATCACAGAAAGTCGAGGGGAAAATATGTCAATATATACATTGCTATATGGTGAACTAAGCCTTAGGCCAGCAACAATGGAGAGGACCTGACCCTTAGAAACTTACAAGTAAGCTGGAATCTTCAAAAGTTCAAATCTTTATAAGTAAAAAGATTTATTAAAATGAATAACCAAGTGTTTTAATTGACATCAGATGATCCAAACAACAAACCCTGAGAACATAGAAAAAATATAAATAAAGATATGAGCAGAACTTAATACAACAGAAAACGTATAAAATTGAGGTGATTTAGTAAGTCCAAAGAATATTCTTTGAAAAGATTTAAAAGACACACTTTGATTAAGGAAAACATAAACATATGTAAAGAATATACAGAAAGAATCAGGACAATGTTATAGCAGAGAATATATGAAATGCCAGTAAATTTGAACATTTCTGTAAAGGGGACCATTTCCTAGCTCCTAAAGTTGACCAAAACTGACACAAGAGGAAATCATTGAAGGTCATCATGTCTGCCCTTGGCATTCTTGGAACGCCCTGGCCTCAGAATGCAGCATCGGTAGTCCATGGTAACCTGCGAAGAGGGGGCGGGGCTGAAGCAGGTTGGAACACTGCCCTCACTGAGGGAGTGGGTGTGGCCATCTCTGCTGTGACTGAACAAAGGGCAGGGGAGCAGGGGGCCCAGGGCAGGGCCCTCAGAGCCCGGCAGGACCAGGGGAGTGTCACAAGCATTTGGCCCAGGCCAAAGGGCGCCTTCTTTGTCTGCACAGCTTCCCAAACACTCACATTTCCACTCAGGCCGCCCTCTTTGTTGAAGTGTGTGTGGAACGTGTCCTCGCAGTACACTTCGCTGCACAGCTAACCATAGGACTGGGCATCGTACCTTCCTGCCAGGTGACCGAAGTTCGCAGGCAGATGGGTCACTGGGACCAACGCGGAGAGGCTCCTGCCCTGACCACAGGTCGACCACAGCCGCTGCCCCAGATCGGGGGTTGCAAAGCAGCCCTGTCTGAATCCCCTGCCTCTAGAGGGAGTATTGGACCAACACTTCTAAAAAATGGGGTCCTTGCGGGCAACTCATCGGAGGGACACAAAAAAATCTTTGCCGACTTTCTCCTGAAGCTTACGAGCGTTCACACTTAAGCCTTTTACAATGTCAGCTGTTTAGCTAAACATGAGCTCATGATCTAAATTTACACAATAATGAAGAAATCAGCTACAAGGGGAGACAATCAGCAAAAACAATCAATATGAGAATTAGTTTCCCAAGGCCACCCATCAGATGTTGGAATAATCAGGTGCAAGGCAGAATATATACATAAAACTGGAACTGGAACAAGGAACAAGGATGTTTTCAAAGACTGGTAGGATCTCTAAAACATTTGTAAAGTACATGTCATTGATAAAGCTAAATACTCAAAGGTTGTGTAATACAACAGATTAATCATTGAGAAGAGTGAAATTATGCTGTTTTGAAAACTATGGCAGGTCAGATTTTCTGGCTAATGATATAAGAAGATTTCTCTCAAAAATACACATTATTTCAAAGACTTATTGGCTGTGAAATAAGTGAAGGGTATTTCAAATGGCTTGTCTGCAAAGAAAGGTGAGATGTAGGGAATCACAGAAAGTCGAGGGGAAAATATGTCAATATATACATTGCTATATGGTGAACTAAGCCTTAGGCCAGCAACAATGGAGAGGACCTGACCCTTAGAAACTTACAAGTAAGCTGGAATCTTCAAAAGTTCAAATCTTTATAAGTAAAAAGATTTATTAAAATGAATAACCAAGTGTTTTAATTGACATCAGATGATCCAAACAACAAACCCTGAGAACATAGAAAAAATATAAATAAAGATATGAGCAGAACTTAATACAACAGAAAACGTATAAAATTGAGGTGATTTAGTAAGTCCAAAGAATATTCTTTGAAAAGATTTAAAAGACACACTTTGATTAAGGAAAACATAAACATATGTAAAGAATATACAGAAAGAATCAGACAATGTTATAGCAGAGAATATATGAAATGCCAGTAAATTTGAACATTTCTGTAAAGGGGACCATTTCCTAGCTCCTAAAGTTGACCAAAACTGACACAAGAGGAAATCATTGAAGGTCATCATGTCTGCCCTTGGCATTCTTGGAACGCCCTGGCCTCAGAATGCAGCATCTGTAGTCCATGGTAACCTGCGGAGAGGGGGTGGGGCTGAAGGAGGTTGGAACACTGCCCTCACTGAGGGAGTGGGTGTGGCCATCTCTGCTGTGACTGAACAAAGGGCAGGGGAGCAGGGGGCCCAGGGCAGGGCCCTCAGAGCCCGGCAGGACCAGGGGAGTGTCACAAGCATTTGGCCCAGGCCAAAGGGCGCCTTCTTTGTCTGCACAGCTTCCCAAACACTCACATTTCCACTCAGGCCGCCCTCTTTGTTGAAGTGTGTGTGGAACGTGTCCTCGCAGTACACCTCGCTGCACAGCTAACCATAGGACTGGGCATCGTACCTTCCTGCCAGGTGACCGAAGTTCGCAGGCAGATGGGTCACTGGGACCAACGCGGAGAGGCTCCTGCCCTGACCACAGGTCGACCACAGCCGCTGCCCCAGATCGGGGGTTGCAAAGCAGCCCTGTCTGAATCCCCTGCCTCTAGAGGGAGTATTGGACCAACACTTCTAAAAAATGGGGTCCTTGCGGGCAACTCATCGGAGGGACACAAAAAAATCTTTGCCGACTTTCTCCTGAAGCTTACGAGCGTTCACACTTAAGCCTTTTACAATGTCAGCTGTTTAGCTAAACATGAGCTCATGATCTAAATTTACACAATAATGAAGAAATCAGCTACAAGGGGAGACAATCAGCAAAAACAATCAATATGAGAATTAGTTTCCCAAGGCCACCCATCAGATGTTGGAATAATCAGGTGCAAGGCAGAATATATACATAAAACTGGAACTGGAACAAGGAACAAGGATGTTTTCAAAGACTGGTAGGATCTCTAAAACATTTGTAAAGTACATGTCATTGATAAAGCTAAATACTCAAAGGTTGTGTAATACAACAGATTAATCATTGAGAAGAGTGAAATTATGCTGTTTTGAAAACTATGGCAGGTCAGATTTTCTGGCTAATGATATAAGAAGATTTCTCTCAAAAATACACATTATTTCAAAGACTTATTGGCTGTGAAATAAGTGAAGGGTATTTCAAATGGCTTGTCTGCAAAGAAAGGTGAGATGTAGGGAATCACAGAAAGTCGAGGGGAAAATATGTCAATATATACATTGCTATATGGTGAACTAAGCCTTAGGCCAGCAACAATGGAGAGGACCTGACCCTTAGAAACTTACAAGTAAGCTGGAATCTTCAAAAGTTCAAATCTTTATAAGTAAAAAGATTTATTAAAATGAATAACCAAGTGTTTTAATTGACATCAGATGATCAAAACAACAAACCCTGAGAACATAGAAAAAATATAAATAAAGATATGAGCAGAACTTAATACAACAGAAAACGTATAAAATTGAGGTGATTTAGTAATTCCAAAGAATATTCTTTGAAAAGATTTAAAAGACACACTTTGATTAAGGAAAACATAAACATATGTAAAGAATATACAGAAAGAATCAGGACAATGTTATAGCAGAGAATATATGAAATGCCAGTAAATTTGAACATTTCTGAAAAAGGGGACCATTTCCTAGCTCCTAAAGTTGACCAAAACTGACACAAGAGGAAATCATTGAAGGTCATCATGTCTGCCCTTGGCATTCTTGGAACGCCCTGGCCTCAGAATGCAGCATCGGTAGTCCATGGTAACCTGCGGAGAGGGGGCAGGGCTGAAGGAGGTTGGAACACTGCCCTCACTGAGGGAGTGGGTGTGGCCATCTCTGCTGTGACTGAACAAAGGGCAGGGGAGCAGGGGGCCCAGGGCAGGGCCCTCAGAGCCCGGCAGGACCAGGGGAGTGTCACAAGCATTTGGCCCAGGCCAAAGGGCGCCTTCTTTGTCTGCACAGCTTCCCAAACACTCACATTTCCACTCAGGCCGCCCTCTTTGTTGAAGTGTGTGTGGAACGTGTCCTCGCAGTACACCTCGCTGCACAGCTAACCATAGGACTGGGCATCGTACCTTCCTGCCAGGTGACCGAAGTTCGCAGGCAGATGGGTCACTGGGACCAACGCGGAGAGGCTCCTGCCCTGACCACAGGTCGACCACAGCCGCTGCCCCAGATCGGGGGTTGCAAAGCAGCCCTGTCTGAATCCCCTGCCTCTAGAGGGAGTATTGGACCAACACTTCTAAAAAATGGGGTCCTTGCGGGCAACTCATCGGAGGGACACAAAAAAATCTTTGCCGACTTTCTCCTGAAGCTTACGAGCGTTCACACTTAAGCCTTTTACAATGTCAGCTGTTTAGCTAAACATGAGCTCATGATCTAAATTTACACAATAATGAAGAAATCAGCTACAAGGGGAGACAATCAGCAAAAACAATCAATATGAGAATTAGTTTCCCAAGGCCACCCATCAGATGTTGGAATAATCAGGTGCAAGGCAGAATATATGCATAAAACTGGAACTGGAACAAGGAACAAGGATGTTTTCAAAGACTGGTAGGATCTCTAAAACATTTGTAAAGTACATGTCATTGATAAAGCTAAATACTCAAAGGTTGTGTAATACAACAGATTAATCATTGAGAAGAGTGAAATTATGCTGTTTTGAAAACTATGGCAGGTCAGATTTTCTGCCTAATGATATAAGAAGATTTCTCTCAAAAATATACATTATTTCAAAGACTTATTGGCTGTGAAATAAGTGAAGGGTATTTCAAATGGCTTGTCTGCAAAGAAAGGTGAGATGTAGGGAATCACAGAAAGTCGAGGGGAAAATATGTCAATATATACATTGCTATATGGTGAACTAAGCCTTAGGCCAGCAACAATGGAGAGGACCTGACCCTTAGAAACTTACAAGTAAGCTGGAATCTTCAAAAGTTCAAATCTTTCTAAGTAAAAAGATTTATTAAAATGAATAACCAAGTGTTTTAATTGACATCAGATGATCAAAACAACAAACCCTGAGAACATAGAAAAAATATAAATAAAGATATGAGCAGAACTTAATACAACAGAAAACGTATAAAATTGAGGTGATTTAGTAAGTCCAAAGAATATTCTTTGAAAAGATTTAAAAGACACACTTTGATTAAGGAAAACATAAACATATGTAAAGAATATACAGAAAGAATCAGGACAATGTTATAGCAGAGAATATATGAAATGCCAGTAAATTTGAACATTTCTGTAAAGGGGACCATTTCCTAGCTCCTAAAGTTGACCAAAACTGACACAAGAGGAAATCATTGAAGGTCATCATGTCTGCCCTTAGCATTCTTGGAACGCCCTGGCCTCAGAATGCAGCATCGGTAGTCCATGGTAACCTGCGGAGAGGAGGTGGGGCTGAAGGAGGTTGGAACACTGCCCTCACTGAGGGAGTGGGTGTGGCCATCTCTGCTGTGACTGAACAAAGGGCAGGGGAGCAGGGGGCCCAGGGCAGGGCCCTCAGAGCCCGGCAGGACCAGGGGAGTGTCACAAGCATTTGGCCCAGGCCAAAGGGCGCCTTCTTTGTCTGCACAGCTTCCCAAACACTCACATTTCCACTCAGGCCGCCCTCTTTGTTGAAGTGTGTGTGGAACGTGTCCTCGCAGTACACCTCGCTGCACAGCTAACCATAGGACTGGGCATCGTACCTTCCTGCCACGTGACCGAAGTTCGCAGGCAGATGGGTCACTGGGACCAACGCGGAGAGGCTCCTGCCCTGACCACAGGTCGACCACAGCCGCTGCCCCAGATCGGGGGTTGCAAAGCAGCCCTGTCTGAATCCCCTGCCTCTAGAGGGAGTATTGGACCAACACTTCTAAAAAATGGGGTCCTTGCGGGCAACTCATCAGACGGACACAAAAAAATCTTTGCCGACTTTCTCCTGAAGCTTACGAGCGTTCACACTTAAGCCTTTTACAATGTCAGCTGTTTAGCTAAACATGAGCTTATGATCTAAATTTACACAGTAATGAAGAAATCAGCTACAAGGGGAGACAATCAGCAAAAACAATCAATATGAGAATTAGTTTCCCTAGGCCACCCATCAGATGTTGGAATAATCAGGTGCAAGGCAGAATATATACATAAAACTGGAACTGGAACAAGAAACAAGGATGTTTTCAAGGACTGGTAGGATCTCTAAAACATTTGTAAAGTACATGTCATTGATAAAGCTAAATACTCAAAGGTTGTGTAATACAACAGATTAATCATTGAGAAGAGTGAAATTATGCTGTTTTGAAAACTATGGCAGCTCAGATTTTCTGCATAATGATATAAGAAGATTTCTCTCAAAAATACACATTATTTCAAAGACTTATTGGCTGTGAAATAAGTGAAGGGTATTTCAAATGGCTTGTCTGCAAAGAAAGGTGAGATGTAGGGAATCACAGAAAGTCGAGGGGAAAATATGTCAATATATACATTGCTATAGTGTGAACTAAGCCCTAGGCCAGCAACAATGGAGAGGACCTGACCCTTAGAAACTTACAAGTAAGCTGGAATCTTCAAAAGTTCAAATCTTTATAAGTAAAAAGATTTATTAAAATGAATAACCAAGTGTTTTAATTGACATCAGATGATCAAAACAACAAACCCTGAGAACATAGAAAAAATATAAATAAAGATATGAGCAGAACTTAATACAACAGAAAACGTATAAAATTGAGGTGATTTAGTAAGTCCAAAGAATATTCTTTGAAAAGATTTAAAAGACACACTTTGATTAAGGAAAACATAAACATATGTAAAGAATATACAGAAAGAATCAGGACAATGTTATAGCAGAGAATATATGAAATGCCAGTAAATTTGAACATTTCTGAAAAAGGGGACCATTTCCTAGCTCCTAAAGTTGACCAAAACTGACACAAGAGGAAATCATTGAAGGTCATCATGTCTGCCCTTGGCATTCTTGGAACGCCCTGGCCTCAGAATGCAGCATCGGTAGTCCATGGTAACCTGCGGAGAGGGGGTGGGGCTGAAGGAGGTTGGAACACTGCCCTCACTGAGGGAGTGGGTGTGGCCATCTCTGCTGTGACTGAACAAAGGGCAGGGGAGCAGGGGGCCCAGGGCAGGGCCCTCAGAGGCCGGCAGGCCCAGGGGAGTGTCACAAGCATTTGGCCCAGGCCAAAGGGCGCCTTCTTTGTCTGCACAGCTTCCCAAACACTCACATTTCCACTCAGGCCGCCCTCTTTGTTGAAGTGTGTGTGGAACGTGTCCTCGCAGTACACCTCGCTGCACAGCTAACCATAGGACTGGGCATCGTACCTTCCTGCCAGGTGACCGAAGTTCGCAGGCAGATGGGTCACTGGGACCAATGCGGAGAGGCTCCTGCCCTGACCACAGGTCGGCCACAGCCGCTGCCCCAGATCGGGGGTTGCAAAGCAGCCCTGTCTGAATCCCCTGCCTCTAGAGGGAGTATTGGACCAACACTTCTAAAAAATGGGGTCCTTGCGGGCAACTCATCGGAGGGACACAAAAAAATCTTTGCCGACTTTCTCCTGAAGCTTACGAGCGTTCACACTTAAGCCTTTTACAATGTCAGCTGTTTAGCTAAACATGAGCTCATGATCTAAATTTACACAATAATGAAGAAATCAGCTACAAGGGGAGACAATCAGCAAAAACAATCAATATGAGAATTAGTTTCCCAAGGCCACCCATCAGATGTTGGAATAATCAGGTGCAAGGCAGAATATATACATAAAACTGGAACTGGAACAAGGAACAAGGATGTTTTCAAAGACTGGTAGGATCTCTAAAACATTTGTAAAGTACATGTCATTGATAAAGCTAAATACTCAAAGGTTGTGTAATACAACAGATTAATCATTGAGAAGAGTGAAATTATGCTGTTTTGAAAACTATGGCAGGTCAGATTTTCTGCCTAATGATATAAGAAGATTTCTCTCAAAAATACACATTATTTCAAAGACTTATTGGCTGTGAAATAAGTGAAGGGTATTTCAAATGGCTTGTCTGCAAAGAAAGGTGAGATGTAGGGAATCACAGAAAGTCGAGGGGAAAATATGTCAATATATACATTGCTATATGGTGAACTAAGCCTTAGGCCAGCAACAATGGAGAGGACCTGACCCTTAGAACCTTACAAGTAAGCTGGAATCTTCAAAAGTTCAAATCTTTATAAGTAAAAAGATTTATTAAAATGAATAACCAAGTGTTTTAATTGACATCAGATGATCCAAACAACAAACCCTGAGAACATAGAAAAAATATAAATAAAGATATGAGCAGAACTTAATACAACAGAAAACGTATAAAATTGAGGTGATTTAGTAAGTCCAAAGAATATTCTTTGAAAAGATTTAAAAGACACACTTTGATTAAGGAAAACATAAACATATGTAAAGAATATACAGAAAGAATCAGGACAATGTTATAGCAGAGAATATATGAAATGCCAGTAAATTTGAACATTTCTGTAAAGGGGACCATTTCCTAGCTCCTAAAGTTGACCAAAACTGACACAAGAGGAAATCATTGAAGGTCATCATGTCTGCCCTTGGCATTCTTGGAACGCCCTGGCCTCAGAATGCAGCATCGGTAGTCCATGGTAACCTGCGAAGAGGGGGCGGGGCTGAAGCAGGTTGGAACACTGCCCTCACTGAGGGAGTGGGTGTGGCCATCTCTGCTGTGACTGAACAAAGGGCAGGGGAGCAGGGGGCCCAGGGCAGGGCCCTCAGAGCCCGGCAGGACCAGGGGAGTGTCACAAGCATTTGGCCCAGGCCAAAGGGCGCCTTCTTTGTCTGCACAGCTTCCCAAACACTCACATTTCCACTCAGGCCGCCCTCTTTGTTGAAGTGTGTGTGGAACGTGTCCTCGCAGTACACCTCGCTGCACAGCTAACCATAGGACTGGGCATCGTACCTTCCTGCCAGGTGACCGAAGTTCGCAGGCAGATGGGTCACTGGGACCAACGCGGAGAGGCTCCTGCCCTGACCACAGGTCGACCACAGCCGCTGCCCCAGATCGGGGGTTGCAAAGCAGCCCTGTCTGAATCCCCTGCCTCTAGAGGGCGTATTGGACCAACACTTCTAAAAAATGGGGTCCTTGCGGGCAACTCATCGGAGGGACACAAAAAAATCTTTGCCGACTTTCTCCTGAAGCTTACGAGCGTTCACACTTAAGCCTTTTACAATGTCAGCTGTTTAGCTAAACATGAGCTCATGATCTAAATTTACACAATAATGAAGAAATCAGCTACAAGGGGAGACAATCAGCAAAAACAATCAATATGAGAATTAGTTTCCCAAGGCCACCCATCAGATGTTGGAATAATCAGGTGCAAGGCAGAATATATACATAAAACTGGAACTGGAACAAGGAACAAGGATGTTTTCAAAGACTGGTAGGATCTCTAAAACATTTGTAAAGTACATGTCATTGATAAAGCTAAATACTCAAAGGTTGTGTAATACAACAGATTAATCATTGAGAAGAGTGAAATTATGCTGTTTTGAAAACTATGGCAGGTCAGATTTTCTGGCTAATGATATAAGAAGATTTCTCTCAAAAATACACATTATTTCAAAGACTTATTGGCTGTGAAATAAGTGAAGGGTATTTCAAATGGCTTGTCTGCAAAGAAAGGTGAGATGTAGGGAATCACAGAAAGTCGAGGGGAAAATATGTCAATATATACATTGCTATATGGTGAACTAAGCCTTAGGCCAGCAACAATGGAGAGGACCTGACCCTTAGAAACTTACAAGTAAGCTGGAATCTTCAAAAGTTCAAATCTTTATAAGTAAAAAGATTTATTAAAATGAATAACCAAGTGTTTTAATTGACATCAGATGATCCAAACAACAAACCCTGAGAACATAGAAAAAATATAAATAAAGATATGAGCAGAACTTAATACAACAGAAAACGTATAAAATTGAGGTGATTTAGTAAGTCCAAAGAATATTCTTTGAAAAGATTTAAAAGACACACTTTGATTAAGGAAAACATAAACATATGTAAAGAATATACAGAAAGAATCAGGACAATGTTATAGCAGAGAATATATGAAATGCCAGTAAATTTGAACATTTCTGTAAAGGGGACCATTTCCTAGCTCCTAAAGTTGACCAAAACTGACACAAGAGGAAATCATTGAAGGTCATCATGTCTGCCCTTGGCATTCTTGGAACGCCCTGGCCTCAGAATGCAGCATCGGTAGTCCATGGTAACCTGCGGAGAGGGGGTGGGGCTGAAGGAGGTTGGAACACTGCCCTCACTGAGGGAGTGGGTGTGGCCATCTCTGCTGTGACTGAACAAAGGGCAGGGGAGCAGGGGGCCCAGGGCAGGGCCCTCAGAGCCCGGCAGGACCAGGGTAGTGTCACAAGCATTTGGCCCAGGCCAAAGGGCGCCTTCTTTGTCTGCACAGCTTCCCAAGCACTCACATTTCCACTCAGGCCGCCCTCTTTGTTGAAGTGTGTGTGGAACGTGTCCTCGCAGTACACCTCGCTGCACAGCTAACCATAGGACTGGGCATCGTACCTTCCTGCCAGGTGACCGAAGTTCGCAGGCAGATGGGTCACTGGGACCAACGCGGAGAGGCTCCTGCCCTGACCACAGGTCGACCACAGCCGCTGCCCCAGATCGGGGGTTGCAAAGCAGCCCTGTCTGAATCCCCTGCCTCTAGAGGGCGTATTGGACCAACACTTCTAAAAAATGGGGTCCTTGCGGGCAACTCATCGGAGGGACACAAAAAAATCTTTGCCGACTTTCTCCTGAAGCTTACGAGCGTTCACACTTAAGCCTTTTACAATGTCAGCTGTTTAGCTAAACATGAGCTCATGATCTAAATTTACACAATAATGAAGAAATCAGCTACAAGGGGAGACAATCAGCAAAAACAATCAATATGAGAATTAGTTTCCCAAGGCCACCCATCAGATGTTGGAATAATCAGGTGCAAGGCAGAATATATACATAAAACTGGAACTGGAACAAGGAACAAGGATGTTTTCAAAGACTGGTAGGATCTCTAAAACATTTGTAAAGTACATGTCATTGATAAAGCTAAATACTCAAAGGTTGTGTAATACAACAGATTAATCATTGAGAAGAGTGAAATTATGCTGTTTTGAAAACTATGGCAGGTCAGATTTTCTGCCTAATGATATAAGAAGATTTCTCTCAAAAATACACATTATTTCAAAGACTTATTGGCTGTGAAATAAGTGAAGGGTATTTCAAATGGCTTGTCTGCAAAGGAAGGTGAGATGTAGGGAATCACAGAAAGTCGAGGGGAAAATATGTCAATATATACATTGCTATATGGTGAACTAAGCCTTAGGCCAGCAACAATGGAGAGGACCTGACCCTTAGAAACTTACAAGTAAGCTGGAATCTTCAAAAGTTCAAATCTTTATAAGTAAAAAGATTTATTAAAATGAATAACCAAGTGTTTTAATTGACATCAGATGATCCAAACAACAAACCCTGAGAACATAGAAAAAATATAAATAAAGATATGAGCAGAACTTAATACAACAGAAAACGTATAAAATTGAGGTGATTTAGTAAGTCCAAAGAATATTCTTTGAAAAGATTTAAAAGACACACTTTGATTAAGGAAAACATAAACATATGTAAAGAATATACAGAAAGAATCAGGACAATGTTATAGCAGAGAATATATGAAATGCCAGTAAATTTGAACATTTCTGTAAAGGGGACCATTTCCTAGCTCCTAAAGTTGACCAAAACTGACACAAGAGGAAATCATTGAAGGTCATCATGTCTGCCCTTGGCATTCTTGGAACGCCCTGGCCTCAGAATGCAGCATCGGTAGTCCATGGTAACCTGCGGAGAGGGGGTGGGGCTGAAGGAGGTTGGAACACTGCCCTCACTGAGGGAGTGGGTGTGGCCATCTCTGCTGTGACTGAACAAAGGGCAGGGGAGCAGGGGGCCCAGGGCAGGGCCCTCAGAGCCCGGCAGGACCAGGGGAGTGTCACAAGCATTTGGCCCAGGCCAAAGGGCGCCTTCTTTGTCTGCACAGCTTCCCAAACACTCACATTTCCACTCAGGCCGCCCTCTTTGTTGAAGTGTGTGTGGAACGTGTCCTCGCAGTACACCTCGCTGCACAGCTAACCATAGGACTGGGCATCGTACCTTCCTGCCAGGTGACCGAAGTTCGCAGGCAGATGGGTCACTGGGACCAACGCGGAGAGGCTCCTGCCCTGACCACAGGTCGACCACAGCCGCTGCCCCAGATCGGGGGTTGCAAAGCAGCCCTGTCTGAATCCCCTGCCTCTAGAGGGAGTATTGGACCAACACTTCTAAAAAATGGGGTCCTTGCGGGCAACTCATCGGAGGGACACAAAAAAATCTTTGCCGACTTTCTCCTGAAGCTTACGAGCGTTCACACTTAAGCCTTTTACAATGTCAGCTGTTTAGCTAAACATGAGCTCATGATCTAAATTTACACAATAATGAAGAAATCAGCTACAAGGGGAGACAATCAGCAAAAACAATCAATATGAGAATTAGTTTCCCAAGGCCACCCATCAGATGTTGGAATAATCAGGTGCAAGGCAGAATATATACATAAAACTGGAACTGGAACAAGGAACAAGGATGTTTTCAAAGACTGGTAGGATCTCTAAAACATTTGTAAAGTACATGTCATTGATAAAGCTAAATACTCAAAGGTTGTGTAATACAACAGATTAATCATTGAGAAGAGTGAAATTATGCTGTTTTGAAAACTATGGCAGGTCAGATTTTCTGGCTAATGATATAAGAAGATTTCTCTCAAAAATACACATTATTTCAAAGACTTATTGGCTGTGAAATAAGTGAAGGGTATTTCAAATGGCTTGTCTGCAAAGAAAGGTGAGATGTAGGGAATCACAGAAAGTCGAGGGGAAAATATGTCAATATATACATTGCTATATGGTGAACTAAGCCTTAGGCCAGCAACAATGGAGAGGACCTGACCCTTAGAAACTTACAAGTAAGCTGGAATCTTCAAAAGTTCAAATCTTTATAAGTAAAAAGATTTATTAAAATGAATAACCAAGTGTTTTAATTGACATCAGATGATCCAAACAACAAACCCTGAGAACATAGAAAAAATATAAATAAAGATATGAGCAGAACTTAATACAACAGAAAACGTATAAAATTGAGGTGATTTAGTAAGTCCAAAGAATATTCTTTGAAAAGATTTAAAAGACACACTTTGATTAAGGAAAACATAAACATATGTAAAGAATATACAGAAAGAATCAGGACAATGTTATAGCAGAGAATATATGAAATGCCAGTAAATTTGAACATTTCTGTAAAGGGGACCATTTCCTAGCTCCTAAAGTTGACCAAAACTGACACAAGAGGAAATCATTGAAGGTCATCATGTCTGCCCTTGGCATTCTTGGAACGCCCTGGCCTCAGAATGCAGCATCGGTAGTCCAAGGTAACCTGCGGAGAGGGGGTGGGGCTGAAGGAGGTTGGAACACTGCCCTCACTGAGGGAGTGGGTGTGGCCATCTCTGCTGTGACTGAACAAAGGGCAGGGGAGCAGGGGGCCCAGGGCAGGGCCCTCAGAGCCCGGCAGGACCAGGGGAGTGTCACAAGCATTTGGCCCAGGCCAAAGGGCGCCTTCTTTGTCTGCACAGCTTCCCAAACACTCACATTTCCACTCAGGCCGCCCTCTTTGTTGAAGTGTGTGTGGAACGTGTCCTCGCAGTACACCTCGCTGCACAGCTAACCATAGGACTGGGCATCGTACCTTCCTGCCAGGTGACCGAAGTTCGCAGGCAGATGGGTCACTGGGACCAACGCGGAGAGGCTCCTGCCCTGACCACAGGTCGACCACAGCCGCTGCCCCAGATCGGGGGTTGCAAAGCAGCCCTGTCTGAATCCCCTGCCTCTAGAGGGAGTATTGGACCAACACTTCTAAAAAATGGGGTCCTTGCGGGCAACTCATCGGAGGGACACAAAAAAATCTTTGCCGACTTTCTCCTGAAGCTTACGAGCGTTCACACTTAAGCCTTTTACAATGTCAGCTGTTTAGCTAAACATGAGCTCATGATCTAAATTTACACAATAATGAAGAAATCAGCTACAAGGGGAGACAATCAGCCAAAACAATCAATATGAGAATTAGTTTCCCAAGGCCACCCATCAGATGTTGGAATAATCAGGTGCAAGGCAGAATATATACATAAAACTGGAACTGGAACAAGGAACAAGGATGTTTTCAAAGACTGGTAGGATCTCTAAAACATTTGTAAAGTACATGTCATTGATAAAGCTAAATACTCAAAGGTTGTGTAATACAACAGATTAATCATTGAGAAGAGTGAAATTATGCTGTTTTGAAAACTATGGCAGGTCAGATTTTCTGCCTAATGATATAAGAAGATTTCTCTCAAAAATACACATTATTTCAAAGACTTATTGGCTGTGAAATAAGTGAAGGGTATTTCAAATGGCTTGTCTGCAAAGAAAGGTGAGATGTAGGGAATCACAGAAAGTCGAGGGGAAAATATGTCAATATATACATTGCTATATGGTGAACTAAGCCTTAGGCCAGCAACAATGGAGAGGACCTGACCCTTAGAAACTTACAAGTAAGCTGGAATCTTCAAAAGTTCAAATCTTTATAAGTAAAAAGATTTATTAAAATGAATAACCAAGTGTTTTAATTGACATCAGATGATCCAAACAACAAACCCTGAGAACATAGAAAAAATATAAATAAAGATATGAGCAGAACTTAATACAACAGAAAACGTATAAAATTGAGGTGATTTAGTAAGTCCAAAGAATATTCTTTGAAAAGATTTAAAAGACACACTTTGATTAAGGAAAACATAAACATATGTAAAGAATATACAGAAAGAATCAGGACAATGTTATAGCAGAGAATATATGAAATGCCAGTAAATTTGAACATTTCTGTAAAGGGGACCATTTCCTAGCTCCTAAAGTTGACCAAAACTGACACAAGAGGAAATCATTGAAGGTCATCATGTCTGCCCTTGGCATTCTTGGAACGCCCTGGCCTCAGAATGCAGCATCGGTAGTCCATGGTAACCTGCGGAGAGGGGGTGGGGCTGAAGGAGGTTGGAACACTGCCCTCACTGAGGGAGTGGGTGTGGCCATCTCTGCTGTGACTGAACAAAGGGCAGGGGAGCAGGGGGCCCAGGGCAGGGCCCTCAGAGCCCGGCAGGACCAGGGGAGTGTCACAAGCATTTGGCCCAGGCCAAAGGGCGCCTTCTTTGTCTGCACAGCTTCCCAAACACTCACATTTCCACTCAGGCCGCCCTCTTTGTTGAAGTGTGTGTGGAACGTGTCCTCGCAGTACACCTCGCTGCACAGCTAACCATAGGACTGGGCATCGTACCTTCCTGCCAGGTGACCGAAGTTCGCAGGCAGATGGGTCACTGGGACCAACGCGGAGAGGCTCCTGCCCTGACCACAGGTCGACCACAGCCGCTGCCCCAGATCGGGGGTTGCAAAGCAGCCCTGTCTGAATCCCCTGCCTCTAGAGGGAGTATTGGACCAACACTTCTAAAAAATGGGGTCCTTGCGGGCAACTCATCGGAGGGACACAAAAAAATCTTTGCCGACTTTCTCCTGAAGCTTATGAGCGTTCACACTTAAGCCTTTTACAATGTCAGCTGTTTAGCTAAACATGAGCTCAAGATCTAAATTTACACAATAATGAAGAAATCAGCTACAAGGGGAGACAATCAGCAAAAACAATCAATATGAGAATTAGTTTCCCAAGGCCACCCATCAGATGTTGGAATAATCAGGTGCAAGGCAGAATATATACATACAACTGGAACTGGAACAAGGAACAAGGATGTTTTCAAAGACTGGTAGGATCTCTAAAACATTTGTAAAGTACATGTCATTGATAAAGCTAAATACTCAAAGGTTGTGTAATACAACAGATTAATCATTGAGAAGAGTGAAATTATGCTGTTTTGAAAACTATGGCAGGTCAGATTTTCTGCCTAATGATATAAGAAGATTTCTCTCAAAAATACACATTATTTCAAAGACTTATTGGCTGTGAAATAAGTGAAGGGTATTTCAAATGGCTTGTCTGCAAAGAAAGGTGAGATGTAGGGAATCACAGAAAGTCGAGGGGAAAATATGTCAATATATACATTGCTATATGGTGAACTAAGCCTTAGGCCAGCAACAATGGAGAGGACCTGACCCTTAGAAACTTACAAGTAAGCTGGAATCTTCAAAAGTTCAAATCTTTATAAGTAAAAAGATTTATTAAAATGAATAACCAAGTGTTTTAATTGACATCAGATGATCCAAACAACAAACCCTGAGAACATAGAAAAAATATAAATAAAGATATGAGCAGAACTTAATACAACAGAAAACGTATAAAATTGAGGTGATTTAGTAAGTCCAAAGAATATTCTTTGAAAAGATTTAAAAGACACACTTTGATTAAGGAAAACATAAACATATGTAAAGAATATACAGAAAGAATCAGGACAATGTTATAGCAGAGAATATATGAAATGCCAGTAAATTTGAACATTTCTGTAAAGGGGACCATTTCCTAGCTCCTAAAGTTGACCAAAACTGACACAAGAGGAAATCATTGAAGGTCATCATGTCTGCCCTTGGCATTCTTGGAACGCCCTGGCCTCAGAATGCAGCATCGGTAGTCCATGGTAACCTGCGGAGAGGGGGTGGGGCTGAAGGAGGTTGGAACACTGCCCTCACTGAGGGAGTGGGTGTGGCCATCTCTGCTGTGACTGAACAAAGGGCAGGGGAGCAGGGGGCCCAGGGCAGGGCCCTCAGAGCCCGGCAGGACCAGGGGAGTGTCACAAGCATTTGGCCCAGGCCAAAGGGCGCCTTCTTTGTCTGCACAGCTTCCCAAACACTCACATTTCCACTCAGGCCGCCCTCTTTGTTGAAGTGTGTGTGGAACGTGTCCTCGCAGTACACCTCGCTGCACAGCTAACCATAGGACTGGGCATCGTACCTTCCTGCCAGGTGACCGAAGTTCGCAGGCAGATGGGTCACTGGGACCAACGCGGAGAGGCTCCTGCCCTGACCACAGGTCGACCACAGCCGCTGCCCCAGATCGGGGGTTGCAAAGCAGCCCTGTCTGAATCCCCTGCCTCTAGAGGGAGTATTGGACCAACACTTCTAAAAAATGGGGTCCTTGCGGGCAACTCATCGGAGGGACACAAAAAAGTCTTTGCCGACTTTCTCCTGAAGCTTACGAGCGTTCACACTTAAGCCTTTTACAATGTCAGCTGTTTAGCTAAACATGAGCTCATGATCTAAATTTACACAATAATGAAGAAATCAGCTACAAGGGGAGACAATCAACCAAAACAATCAATATGAGAATTAGTTTCCCAAGGCCACCCATCAGATGTTGGAATAATCAGGTGCAAGGCAGAATATATACATAAAACTGGAACTGGAACAAGGAACAAGGATGTTTTCAAAGACTGGTAGGATCTCTAAAACATTTGTAAAGTACATGTCATTGATAAAGCTAAATACTCAAAGGTTGTGTAATACAACAGATTAATCATTGAGAAGAGTGAAATTATGCTGTTTTGAAAACTATGGCAGGTCAGATTTTCTGCCTAATGATATAAGAAGATTTCTCTCAAAAATACACATTATTTCAAAGACTTATTGGCTGTGAAATAAGTGAAGGGTATTTCAAATGGCTTGTCTGCAAAGAAAGGTGAGATGTAGGGAATCACAGAAAGTCGAGGGGAAAATATGTCAATATATACATTGCTATATGGTGAACTAAGCCTTAGGCCAGCAACAATGGAGAGGACCTGACCCTTAGAAACTTACAAGTAAGCTGGAATCTTCAAAAGTTCAAATCTTTATAAGTAAAAAGATTTATTAAAATGAATAACCAAGTGTTTTAATTGACATCAGATGATCCAAACAACAAACCCTGAGAACATAGAAAAAATATAAATAAAGATATGAGCAGAACTTAATACAACAGAAAACGTATAAAATTGAGGTGATTTAGTAAGTCCAAAGAATATTCTTTGAAAAGATTTAAAAGACACACTTTGATTAAGGAAAACATAAACATATGTAAAGAATATACAGAAAGAATCAGGACAATGTTATAGCAGAGAATATATGAAATGCCAGTAAATTTGAACATTTCTGTAAAGGGGACCATTTCCTAGCTCCTAAAGTTGACCAAAACTGACACAAGAGGAAATCATTGAAGGTCATCATGTCTGCCCTTGGCATTCTTGGAACGCCCTGGCCTCAGAATGCAGCATCGGTAGTCCATGGTAACCTGCGGAGAGGGGGTGGGGCTGAAGGAGGTTGGAACACTGCCCTCACTGAGGGAGTGGGTGTGGCCATCTCTGCTGTGACTGAACAAAGGGCAGGGGAGCAGGGGGCCCAGGGCAGGGCCCTCAGAGCCCGGCAGGACCAGGGGAGTGTCACAAGCATTTGGCCCAGGCCAAAGGGCGCCTTCTTTGTCTGCACAGCTTCCCAAACACTCACATTTCCACTCAGGCCGCCCTCTTTGTTGAAGTGTGTGTGGAACGTGTCCTCGCAGTACACCTCGCTGCACAGCTAACCATAGGACTGGGCATCGTACCTTCCTGCCAGGTGACCGAAGTTCGCAGGCAGATGGGTCACTGGGACCAACGCGGAGAGGCTCCTGCCCTGACCACAGGTCGACCACAGCCGCTGCCCCAGATCTGGTGTTGCAAAGCAGCCCTGTCTGAATCCCCTGCCTCTAGAGGGAGTATTGGACCAACACTTCTAAAAAATGGGGTCCTTGCGGGCAACTCATCGGAGGGACACAAAAAAATCTTTGCCGACTTTCTCCTGAAGCTTACGAGCGTTCACACTTAAGCCTTTTACAATGTCAGCTGTTTAGCTAAACATGAGCTCAAGATCTAAATTTACACAATAATGAAGAAATCAGCTACAAGGGGAGACAATCAGCAAAAACAATCAATATGAGAATTAGTTTCCCAAGGCCACCCATCAGATGTTGGAATAATCAGGTGCAAGGCAGAATATATACATAAAACTGGAACTGGAACAAGGAACAAGGATGTTTTCAAAGACTGGTAGGATCTCTAAAACATTTGTAAAGTACATGTCATTGATAAAGCTAAATACTCAAAGGTTGTGTAATACAACAGATTAATCATTGAGAAGAGTGAAATTATGCTGTTTTGAAAACTATGGCAGGTCAGATTTTCTGCCTAATGATATAAGAAGATTTCTCTCAAAAATACACATTATTTCAAAGACTTATTGGCTGTGAAATAAGTGAAGGGTATTTCAAATGGCTTGTCTGCAAAGAAAGGTGAGATGTAGGGAATCACAGAAAGTCGAGGGGAAAATATGTCAATATATACATTGCTATATGGTGAACTAAGCCTTAGGCCAGCAACAATGGAGAGGACCTGACCCTTAGAAACTTACAAGTAAGCTGGAATCTTCAAAAGTTCAAATCTTTATAAGTAAAAAGATTTATTAAAATGAATAACCAAGTGTTTTAATTGACATCAGATGATCCAAACAACAAACCCTGAGAACATAGAAAAAATATAAATAAAGATATGAGCAGAACTTAATACAACAGAAAACGTATAAAATTGAGGTGATTTAGTAAGTCCAAAGAATATTCTTTGAAAAGATTTAAAAGACACACTTTGATTAAGGAAAACATAAACATATGTAAAGAATATACAGAAAGAATCAGGACAATGTTATAGCAGAGAATATATGAAATGCCAGTAAATTTGAACATTTCTGTAAAGGGGACCATTTCCTAGCTCCTAAAGTTGACCAAAACTGACACAAGAGGAAATCATTGAAGGTCATCATGTCTGCCCTTGGCATTCTTGGAACGCCCTGGCCTCAGAATGCAGCATCGGTAGTCCATGGTAACCTGCGGAGAGGGGGTGGGGCTGAAGGAGGTTGGAACACTGCCCTCACTGAGGGAGTGGGTGTGGCCATCTCTGCTGTGACTGAACAAAGGGCAGGGGAGCAGGGGGCCCAGGGCAGGGCCCTCAGAGCCCGGCAGGACCAGGGGAGTGTCACAAGCATTTGGCCCAGGCCAAAGGGCGCCTTCTTTGTCTGCACAGCTTCCCAAACACTCACATTTCCACTCAGGCCGCCCTCTTTGTTGAAGTGTGTGTGGAACGTGTCCTCGCAGTACACCTCGCTGCACAGCTAACCATAGGACTGGGCATCGTACCTTCCTGCCACGTGACCGAAGTTCGCAGGCAGATGGGTCACTGGGACCAACGCGGAGAGGCTCCTGCCCTGACCACAGGTCGACCACAGCCGCTGCCCCAGATCGGGTGTTGCAAAGCAGCCCTGTCTGAATCCCCTGCCTCTAGAGGGAGTATTGGACCAACACTTCTAAAAAATGGGGTCCTTGCGGGCAACTCATCGGAGGGACACAAAAAAATCTTTGCCGACTTTCTCCTGAAGCTTACGAGCGTTCACACTTAAGCCTTTTACAATGTCAGCTGTTTAGCTAAACATGAGCTCAAGATCTAAATTTACACTATAATGAAGAAATCAGCTACAAGGGGAGACAATCAGCAAAAACAATCAATATGAGAATTAGTTTCCCAAGGCCACCCATCAGATGTTGGAATAATCAGGTGCAAGGCAGAATATATACATAAAACTGGAACTGGAACAAGGAACAAGGATGTTTTCAAAGACTGGTAGGATCTCTAAAACATTTGTAAAGTACATGTCATTGATAAAGCTAAATACTCAAAGGTTGTGTAATACAACAGATTAATCATTGAGAAGAGTGAAATTATGCTGTTTTGAAAACTATGGCAGGTCAGATTTTCTGCCTAATGATATAAGAAGATTTCTCTCAAAAATACACATTATTTCAAAGACTTATTGGCTGTGAAATAAGTGAAGGGTATTTCAAATGGCTTGTCTGCAAAGAAAGGTGAGATGTAGGGAATCACAGAAAGTCGAGGGGAAAATATGTCAATATATACATTGCTATATGGTGAACTAAGCCTTAGGCCAGCAACAATGGAGAGGACCTGACCCTTAGAAACTTACAAGTAAGCTGGAATCTTCAAAAGTTCAAATCTTTATAAGTAAAAAGATTTATTAAAATGAATAACCAAGTGTTTTAATTGACATCAGATGATCCAAACAACAAACCCTGAGAACATAGAAAAAATATAAATAAAGATATGAGCAGAACTTAATACAACAGAAAACGTATAAAATTGAGGTGATTTAGTAAGTCCAAAGAATATTCTTTGAAAAGATTTAAAAGACACACTTTGATTAAGGAAAACATAAACATATGTAAAGAATATACAGAAAGAATCAGGACAATGTTATAGCAGAGAATATATGAAATGCCAGTAAATTTGAACATTTCTGTAAAGGGGACCATTTCCTAGCTCCTAAAGTTGACCAAAACTGACACAAGAGGAAATCATTGAAGGTCATCATGTCTGCCCTTGGCATTCTTGGAACGCCCTGGCCTCAGAATGCAGCATCGGTAGTCCATGGTAACCTGCGGAGAGGGGGTGGGGCTGAAGGAGGTTGGAACACTGCCCTCACTGAGGGAGTGGGTGTGGCCATCTCTGCTGTGACTGAACAAAGGGCAGGGGAGCAGGGGGCCCAGGGCAGGGCCCTCAGAGCCCGGCAGGACCAGGGGAGTGTCACAAGCATTTGGCCCAGGCCAAAGGGCGCCTTCTTTGTCTGCACAGCTTCCCAAACACTCACATTTCCACTCAGGCCGCCCTCTTTGTTGAAGTGTGTGTGGAACGTGTCCTCGCAGTACACCTCGCTGCACAGCTAACCATAGGACTGGGCATCGTACCTTCCTGCCACGTGACCGAAGTTCGCAGGCAGATGGGTCACTGGGACCAACGCGGAGAGGCTCCTGCCCTGACCACAGGTCGACCACAGCCGCTGCCCCAGATCGGGTGTTGCAAAGCAGCCCTGTCTGAATCCCCTGCCTCTAGAGGGAGTATTGGACCAACACTTCTAAAAAATGGGGTCCTTGCGGGCAACTCATCGGAGGGACACAAAAAAATCTTTGCCGACTTTCTCCTGAAGCTTACGAGCGTTCACACTTAAGCCTTTTACAATGTCAGCTGTTTAGCTAAACATGAGCTCAAGATCTAAATTTACACTATAATGAAGAAATCAGCTACAAGGGGAGACAATCAGCAAAAACAATCAATATGAGAATTAGTTTCCCAAGGCCACCCATCAGATGTTGGAATAATCAGGTGCAAGGCAGAATATATACATAAAACTGGAACTGGAACAAGGAACAAGGATGTTTTCAAAGACTGGTAGGATCTCTAAAACATTTGTAAAGTACATGTCATTGATAAAGCTAAATACTCAAAGGTTGTGTAATACAACAGATTAATCATTGAGAAGAGTGAAATTATGCTGTTTTGAAAACTATGGCAGGTCAGATTTTCTGCCTAATGATATAAGAAGATTTCTCTCAAAAATACACATTATTTCAAAGACTTATTGGCTGTGAAATAAGTGAAGGGTATTTCAAATGGCTTGTCTGCAAAGAAAGGTGAGATGTAGGGAATCACAGAAAGTCGAGGGGAAAATATGTCAATATATACATTGCTATATGGTGAACTAAGCCTTAGGCCAGCAACAATGGAGAGGACCTGACCCTTAGAAACTTACAAGTAAGCTGGAATCTTCAAAAGTTCAAATCTTTATAAGTAAAAAGATTTATTAAAATGAATAACCAAGTGTTTTAATTGACATCAGATGATCCAAACAACAAACCCTGAGAACATAGAAAAAATATAAATAAAGATATGAGCAGAACTTAATACAACAGAAAACGTATAAAATTGAGGTGATTTAGTAAGTCCAAAGAATATTCTTTGAAAAGATTTAAAAGACACACTTTGATTAAGGAAAACATAAACATATGTAAAGAATATACAGAAAGAATCAGGACAATGTTATAGCAGAGAATATATGAAATGCCAGTAAATTTGAACATTTCTGTAAAGGGGACCATTTCCTAGCTCCTAAAGTTGACCAAAACTGACACAAGAGGAAATCATTGAAGGTCATCATGTCTGCCTTTGGCATTCTTGGAACGCCCTGGCCTCAGAATGCAGCATCGGTAATCCATGGTAACCTGCGGAGAGGGGGTGGGGCTGAAGGAGGTTGGAACACTGCCCTCACTGAGGGAGTGGGTGTGGCCATCTCTGCTGTGACTGAACAAAGGGCAGGGGAGCAGGGGGCCCAGGGCAGGGCCCTCAGAGCCCGGCAGGACCAGGGGAGTGTCACAAGCATTTGGCCCAGGCCAAAGGGCGCCTTCTTTGTCTGCACAGCTTCCCAAACACTCACATTTCCACTCAGGCCGCCCTCTTTGTTGAAGTGTGTGTGGAACGTGTCCTCGCAGTACACCTCGCTGCACAGCTAACCATAGGACTGGGCATCGTACCTTCCTGCCAGGTG
Source organism: Hyperoodon ampullatus (assembly GCF_949752795.1). NCBI lineage: Eukaryota > Metazoa > Chordata > Mammalia > Artiodactyla > Ziphiidae > Hyperoodon > Hyperoodon ampullatus. The sequence continues at coordinate 234,793 of NW_027640919.1, forward strand.
ACCGAAGTTCGCAGGCAGATGGGTCACTGGGACCAACGCGGAGAGGCTCCTGCCCTGACCACAGGTCGACCACAGCCGCTGCCCCAGATCGGGGGTTGCAAAGCAGCCCTGTCTGAATCCCCTGCCTCTAGAGGGAGTATTGGACCAACACTTCTAAAAAATGGGGTCCTTGCGGGCAACTCATCGGAGGGACACAAAAAAATCTTTGCCGACTTTCTCCTGAAGCTTACGAGCGTTCACACTTAAGCCTTTTACAATGTCAGCTGTTTAGCTAAACATGAGCTCAAGATCTAAATTTACACAATAATGAAGAAATCAGCTACAAGGGGAGACAATCAGCAAAAACAATCAATATGAGAATTAGTTTCCCAAGGCCACCCATCAGATGTTGGAATAATCAGGTGCAAGGCAGAATATATACATAAAACTGGAACTGGAACAAGGAACAAGGATGTTTTCAAAGACTGGTAGGATCTCTAAAACATTTGTAAAGTACATGTCATTGATAAAGCTAAATACTCAAAGGTTGTGTAATACAACAGATTAATCATTGAGAAGAGTGAAATTATGCTGTTTTGAAAACTATGGCAGGTCAGATTTTCTGCCTAATGATATAAGAAGATTTCTCTCAAAAATACACATTATTTCAAAGACTTATTGGCTGTGAAATAAGTGAAGGGTATTTCAAATGGCTTGTCTGCAAAGAAAGGTGAGATGTAGGGAATCACAGAAAGTCGAGGGGAAAATATGTCAATATATACATTGCTATATGGTGAACTAAGCCTTAGGCCAGCAACAATGGAGAGGACCTGACCCTTAGAAACTTACAAGTAAGCTGGAATCTTCAAAAGTTCAAATCTTTATAAGTAAAAAGATTTATTAAAATGAATAACCAAGTGTTTTAATTGACATCAGATGATCCAAACAACAAACCCTGAGAACATAGAAAAAATATAAATAAAGATATGAGCAGAACTTAATACAACAGAAAACGTATAAAATTGAGGTGATTTAGTAAGTCCAAAGAATATTCTTTGAAAAGATTTAAAAGACACACTTTGATTAAGGAAAACATAAACATATGTAAAGAATATACAGAAAGAATCAGGACAATGTTATAGCAGAGAATATATGAAATGCCAGTAAATTTGAACATTTCTGTAAAGGGGACCATTTCCTAGCTCCTAAAGTTGACCAAAACTGACACAAGAGGAAATCATTGAAGGTCATCATGTCTGCCCTTGGCATTCTTGGAACGCCCTGGCCTCAGAATGCAGCATCGGTAGTCCATGGTAACCTGCGGAGAGGGGGTGGGGCTGAAGGAGTTTGGAACACTGCCCTCACTGAGGGAGTGGGTGTGGCCATCTCTGCTGTGACTGAACAAAGGGCAGGGGAGCAGGGGGCCCAGGGCAGGGCCCTCAGAGCCCGGCAGGACCAGGGGAGTGTCACAAGAATTTGGCCCAGGCCAAAGGGCGCCTTCTTTGTCTGCACAGCTTCCCAAACACTCACATTTCCACTCAGGCCGCCCTCTTTGTTGAAGTGTGTGTGGAACGTGTCCTCGCAGTACACCTCGCTGCACAGCTAACCATAGGACTGGGCATCGTACCTTCCTGCCAGGTGACCGAAGTTCGCAGGCAGATGGGTCACTGGGACCAACGCGGAGAGGCTCCTGCCCTGACCACAGGTCGACCACAGCCGCTGCCCCAGATCTGGTGTTGCAAAGCAGCCCTGTCTGAATCCCCTGCCTCTAGAGGGAGTATTGGACCAACACTTCTAAAAAATGGGGTCCTTGCGGGCAACTCATCGGAGGGACACAAAAAAATCTTTGCCGACTTTCTCCTGAAGCTTACGAGCGTTCACACTTAAGCCTTTTACAATGTCAGCTGTTTAGCTAAACATGAGCTCAAGATCTAAATTTACACAATAATGAAGAAATCAGCTACAAGGGGAGACAATCAGCAAAAACAATCAATATGAGAATTAGTTTCCCAAGGCCACCCATCAGATGTTGGAATAATCAGGTGCAAGGCAGAATATATACATAAAACTGGAACTGGAACAAGGAACAAGGATGTTTTCAAAGACTGGTAGGATCTCTAAAACATTTGTAAAGTACATGTCATTGATAAAGCTAAATACTCAAAGGTTGTGTAATACAACAGATTAATCATTGAGAAGAGTGAAATTATGCTGTTTTGAAAACTATGGCAGGTCAGATTTTCTGCCTAATGATATAAGAAGATTTCTCTCAAAAATACACATTATTTCAAAGACTTATTGGCTGTGAAATAAGTGAAGGGTATTTCAAATGGCTTGTCTGCAAAGAAAGGTGAGATGTAGGGAATCACAGAAAGTCGAGGGGAAAATATGTCAATATATACATTGCTATATGGTGAACTAAGCCTTAGGCCAGCAACAATGGAGAGGACCTGACCCTTAGAAACTTACAAGTAAGCTGGAATCTTCAAAAGTTCAAATCTTTATAAGTAAAAAGATTTATTAAAATGAATAACCAAGTGTTTTAATTGACATCAGATGATCCAAACAACAAACCCTGAGAACATAGAAAAAATATAAATAAAGATATGAGCAGAACTTAATACAACAGAAAACGTATAAAATTGAGGTGATTTAGTAAGTCCAAAGAATATTCTTTGAAAAGATTTAAAAGACACACTTTGATTAAGGAAAACATAAACATATGTAAAGAATATACAGAAAGAATCAGGACAATGTTATAGCAGAGAATATATGAAATGCCAGTAAATTTGAACATTTCTGTAAAGGGGACCATTTCCTAGCTCCTAAAGTTGACCAAAACTGACACAAGAGGAAATCATTGAAGGTCATCATGTCTGCCCTTGGCATTCTTGGAACGCCCTGGCCTCAGAATGCAGCATCGGTAGTCCATGGTAACCTGCGGAGAGGGGGTGGGGCTGAAGGAGGTTGGAACACTGCCCTCACTGAGGGAGTGGGTGTGGCCATCTCTGCTGTGACTGAACAAAGGGCAGGGGAGCAGGGGGCCCAGGGCAGGGCCCTCAGAACCCGGCAGGACCAGGGGAGTGTCACAAGCATTTGGCCCAGGCCAAAGGGCGCCTTCTTTGTCTGCACAGCTTCCCAAACACTCACATTTCCACTCAGGCCGCCCTCTTTGTTGAAGTGTGTGTGGAACGTGTCCTCGCAGTACACCTCGCTGCACAGCTAACCATAGGACTGGACATCGTACCTTCCTGCCAGGTGACCGAAGTTCGCAGGCAGATGGGTCACTGGGACCAACGCGGAGAGGCTCCTGCCCTGACCACAGGTCGACCACAGCCGCTGCCCCAGATCGGGGGTTGCAAAGCAGCCCTGTCTGAATCCCCTGCCTCTAGAGGGAGTATTGGACCAACACTTCTAAAAAATGGGGTCCTTGCGGGCAACTCATCGGAGGGACACAAAAAAATCTTTGCCGACTTTCTCCTGAAGCTTACGAGCGTTCACACTTAAGCCTTTTACAATGTCAGCTGTTTAGCTAAACATGAGCTCAAGATCTAAATTTACACAATAATGAAGAAATCAGCTACAAGGGGAGACAATCAGCAAAAACAATCAATATGAGAATTAGTTTCCCAAGGCCACCCATCAGATGTTGGAATAATCAGGTGCAAGGCAGAATATATACATAAAACTGGAACTGGAACAAGGAACAAGGATGTTTTCAAAGACTGGTAGGATCTCTAAAACATTGGTAAAGTACATGTCATTGATAAAGCTAAATACTCAAAGGTTGTGTAATACAACAGATTAATCATTGAGAAGAGTGAAATTATGCTGTTTTGAAAACTATGGCAGGTCAGATTTTCTGCCTAATGATATAAGAAGATTTCTCTCAAAAATACACATTATTTCAAAGACTTATTGGCTGTGAAATAAGTGAAGGGTATTTCAAATGGCTTGTCTGCAAAGAAAGGTGAGATGTAGGGAATCACAGAAAGTCGAGGGGAAAATATGTCAATATATACATTGCTATATGGTGAACTAAGCCTTAGGCCAGCAACAATGGAGAGGACCTGACCCTTAGAAACTTACAAGTAAGCTGGAATCTTCAAAAGTTCAAATCTTTATAAGTAAAAAGATTTATTAAAATGAATAACCAAGTGTTTTAATTGACATCAGATGATCCAAACAACAAACCCTGAGAACATAGAAAAAATATAAATAAAGATATGAGCAGAACTTAATACAACAGAAAACGTATAAAATTGAGGTGATTTAGTAAGTCCAAAGAATATTCTTTGAAAAGATTTAAAAGACACACTTTGATTAAGGAAAACATAAACATATGTAAAGAATATACAGAAAGAATCAGGACAATGTTATAGCAGAGAATATATGAAATGCCAGTAAATTTGAACATTTCTGTAAAGGGGACCATTTCCTAGCTCCTAAAGTTGACCAAAACTGACACAAGAGGAAATCATTGAAGGTCATCATGTCTGCCCTTGGCATTCTTGGAACGCCCTGGCCTCAGAATGCAGCATCGGTAGTCCATGGTAACCTGCGGAGAGGGAGTGGGGCTGAAGGAGGTTGGAACACTGCCCTCACTGAGGGAGTGGGTGTGGCCATCTCTGCTGTGACTGAACAAAGGGCAGGGGAGCAGGGGGCCCAGGGCAGGGCCCTCAGAGCCCGGCAGGACCAGGGGAGTGTCACAAGCATTTGGCCCAGGCCAAAGGGCGCCTTCTTTGTCTGCACAGCTTCCCAAACACTCACATTTCCACTCAGGCCGCCCTCTTTGTTGAAGTGTGTGTGGAACGTGTCCTCGCAGTACACCTCGCTGCACAGCTAACCATAGGACTGGGCATCGTACCTTCCTGCCAGGTGACCGAAGTTCGCAGGCAGATGGGTCACTGGGACCAACGCGGAGAGGCTCCTGCCCTGACCACAGGTCGACCACAGCCGCTGCCCCAGATCGGGGGTTGCAAAGCAGCCCTGTCTGAATCCCCTGCCTCTAGAGGGAGTATTGGACCAACACTTCTAAAAAATGGGGTCCTTGCGGGCAACTCATCGGAGGGACACAAAAAAATCTTTGCCGACTTTCTCCTGAAGCTTACGAGCGTTCACACTTAAGCCTTTTACAATGTCAGCTGTTTAGCTAAACATGAGCTCATGATCTAAATTTACACAATAATGAAGAAATCAGCTACAAGGGGAGACAATCAGCCAAAACAATCAATATGAGAATTAGTTTCCCAAGGCCACCCATCAGATGTTGGAATAATCAGGTGCAAGGCAGAATATATACATAAAACTGGAACTGGAACAAGGAACAAGGATGTTTTCAAAGACTGGTAGGATCTCTAAAACATTTGTAAAGTACATGTCATTGATAAAGCTAAATACTCAAAGGTTGTGTAATACAACAGATTAATCATTGAGAAGAGTGAAATTATGCTGTTTTGAAAACTATGGCAGGTCAGATTTTCTGCCTAATGATATAAGAAGATTTCTCTCAAAAATACACATTATTTCAAAGACTTATTGGCTGTGAAATAAGTGAAGGGTATTTCAAATGGCTTGTCTGCAAAGAAAGGTGAGATGTAGGGAATCACAGAAAGTCGAGGGGAAAATATGTCAATATATACATTGCTATATGGTGAACTAAGCCTTAGGCCAGCAACAATGGAGAGGACCTGACCCTTAGAAACTTACAAGTAAGCTGGAATCTTCAAAAGTTCAAATCTTTATAAGTAAAAAGATTTATTAAAATGAATAACCAAGTGTTTTAATTGACATCAGATGATCCAAACAACAAACCCTGAGAACATAGAAAAAATATAAATAAAGATATGAGCAGAACTTAATACAACAGAAAACGTATAAAATTGAGGTGATTTAGTAAGTCCAAAGAATATTCTTTGAAAAGATTTAAAAGACACACTTTGATTAAGGAAAACATAAACATATGTAAAGAATATACAGAAAGAATCAGGACAATGTTATAGCAGAGAATATATGAAATGCCAGTAAATTTGAACATTTCTGTAAAGGGGACCATTTCCTAGCTCCTAAAGTTGACCAAAACTGACACAAGAGGAAATCATTGAAGGTCATCATGTCTGCCCTTGGCATTCTTGGAACGCCCTGGCCTCAGAATGCAGCATCGGTAGTCCATGGTAACCTGCGGAGAGGGGGTGGGGCTGAAGGAAGTTGGAACACTGCCCTCACTGAGGGAGTGGGTGTGGCCATCTCTGCTGTGACTGAACAAAGGGCAGGGGAGCAGGGGGCCCAGGGCAGGGCCCTCAGAGCCCGGCAGGACCAGGGGAGTGTCACAAGCATTTGGCCCAGGCCAAAGGGCGCCTTCTTTGTCTGCACAGCTTCCCAAACACTCACATTTCCACTCAGGCCGCCCTCTTTGTTGAAGTGTGTGTGGAACGTGTCCTCGCAGTACACCTCGCTGCACAGCTAACCATAGGACTGGGCATCGTACCTTCCTGCCAGGTGACCGAAGTTCGCAGGCAGATGGGTCACTGGGACCAACGCGGAGAGGCTCCTGCCCTGACCACAGGTCGACCACAGCCGCTGCCCCAGATCGGGGGTTGCAAAGCAGCCCTGTCTGAATCCCCTGCCTCTAGAGGGAGTATTGGACCAACACTTCTAAAAAATGGGGTCCTTGCGGGCAACTCATCGGAGGGACACAAAAAAATCTTTGCCGACTTTCTCCTGAAGCTTACGAGCGTTCACAATTAAGCCTTTTACAATGTCAGCTGTTTAGCTAAACATGAGCTCAAGATCTAAATTTACACAATAATGAAGAAATCAGCTACAAGGGGAGACAATCAGCCAAAACAATCAATATGAGAATTAGTTTCCCAAGGCCACCCATCAGATGTTGGAATAATCAGGTGCAAGGCAGAATATATACATAAAACTGGAACTGGAACAAGGAACAAGGATGTTTTCAAAGACTGGTAGGATCTCTAAAACATTTGTAAAGTACATGTCATTGATAAAGCTAAATACTCAAAGGTTGTGTAATACAACAGATTAATCATTGAGAAGAGTGAAATTATGCTGTTTTGAAAACTATGGCAGGTCAGATTTTCTGCCTAATGATATAAGAAGATTTCTCTCAAAAATACACATTATTTCAAAGACTTATTGGCTGTGAAAAAAGTGAAGGGTATTTCAAATGGCTTGTCTGCAAAGAAAGGTGAGATGTAGGGAATCACAGAAAGTCGAGGGGAAAATATGTCAATATATACATTGCTATATGGTGAACTAAGCCTTAGGCCAGCAACAATGGAGAGGACCTGACCCTTAGAAACTTACAAGTAAGCTGGAATCTTCAAAAGTTCAAATCTTTATAAGTAAAAAGATTTATTAAAATGAATAACCAAGTGTTTTAATTGACATCAGATGATCCAAACAACAAACCCTGAGAACATAGAAAAAATATAAATAAAGATATGAGCAGAACTTAATACAACAGAAAACGTATAAAATTGAGGTGATTTAGTAAGTCCAAAGAATATTCTTTGAAAAGATTTAAAAGACACACTTTGATTAAGGAAAACATAAACATATGTAAAGAATATACAGAAAGAATCAGGACAATGTTATAGCAGAGAATATATGAAATGCCAGTAAATTTGAACCTTTCTGTAAAGGGGACCATTTCCTAGCTCCTAAAGTTGACCAAAACTGACACAAGAGGAAATCATTGAAGGTCATCATGTCTGCCCTTGGCATTCTTGGAACGCCCTGGCCTCAGAATGCAGCATCGGTAGTCCATGGTAACCTGCGGAGAGGGGGTGGGGCTGAAGGAGGTTGGAACACTGCCCTCACTGAGGGAGTGGGTGTGGCCATCTCTGCTGTGACTGAACAAAGGGCAGGGGAGCAGGGGGCCCAGGGCAGGGCCCTCAGAGCCCGGCAGGACCAGGGGAGTGTCACAAGCATTTGGCCCAGGCCAAAGGGCGCCTTCTTTGTCTGCACAGCTTCCCAAACACTCACATTTCCACTCAGGCCGCCCTCTTTGTTGAAGTGTGTGTGGAACGTGTCCTCGCAGTACACCTCGCTGCACAGCTAACCATAGGACTGGGCATCGTACCTTCCTGCCAGGTGACGGAAGTTCGCAGGCAGATGGGTCACTGGGACCAACGCGGAGAGGCTCCTGCCCTGACCACAGGTCGACCACTGCCGCTGCCCCAGATCGGGGGTTGCAAAGCAGCCCTGTCTGAATCCCCTGCCTCTAGAGGGAGTATTGGACCAACACTTCTAAAAAATGGGGTCCTTGCGGGCAACTAATCGGAGGGACACAAAAAAATCTTTGCCGACTTTCTCCTGAAGCTTACGAGCGTTCACACTTAAGCCTTTTACAATGTCAGCTGTTTAGCTAAACATGAGCTCATGATCTAAATTTACACAATAATGAAGAAATCAGCTACAAGGGGAGACAATCAGCAAAAACAATCAATATGAGAATTAGTTTCCCAAGGCCACCCATCAGATGTTGGAATAATCAGGTGCAAGGCAGAATATATACATAAAACTGGAACTGGAACAAGGAACAAGGATGTTTTCAAAGACTGGTAGGATCTCTAAAACATTTGTAAAGTACATGTCATTGATAAAGCTAAATACTCAAAGGTTGTGTAATACAACAGATTAATCATTGAGAAGAGTGAAATTATGCTGTTTTGAAAACTATGGCAGGTCAGATTTTCTGCCTAATGATATAAGAAGATTTCTCTCAAAAATACACATTATTTCAAAGACTTATTGGCTGTGAAATAAGTGAAGGGTATTTCAAATGGCTTGTCTGCAAAGAAAGGTGAGATGTAGGGAATCACAGAAAGTCGAGGGGAAAATATGTCAATATATACATTGCTATATGGTGAACTAAGCCTTAGGCCAGCAACAATGGAGAGGACCTGACCCTTAGAAACTTACAAGTAAGCTGGAATCTTCAAAAGTTCAAATCTTTATAAGTAAAAAGATTTATTAAAATGAATAACCAAGTGTTTTAATTGACATCAGATGATCCAAACAACAAACCCTGAGAACATAGAAAAAATATAAATAAAGATATGAGCAGAACTTAATACAACAGAAAACGTATAAAATTGAGGTGATTTAGTAAGTCCAAAGAATATTCTTTGAAAAGATTTAAAAGACACACTTTGATTAAGGAAAACATAAACATATGTAAAGAATATACAGAAAGAATCAGGACAATGTTATAGCAGAGAATATATGAAATGCCAGTAAATTTGAACATTTCTGTAAAGGGGACCATTTCCTAGCTCCTAAAGTTGACCAAAACTGACACAAGAGGAAATCATTGAAGGTCATCATGTCTGCCCTTGGCATTCTTGGAACGCCCTGGCCTCAGAATGCAGCATCGGTAGTCCATGGTAACCTGCGGAGAGGGGGTGGGGCTGAAGGAGGTTGGAACACTGCCCTCACTGAGGGAGTGGGTGTGGCCATCTCTGCTGTGACTGAACAAAGGGCAGGGGAGCAGGGGGCCCAGGGCAGGGCCCTCAGAGCCCGGCAGGACCAGGGGAGTGTCACAAGCATTTGGCCCAGGCCAAAGGGCGCCTTCTTTGTCTGCACAGCTTCCCAAACACTCACATTTCCACTCAGGCCGCCCTCTTTGTTGAAGTGTGTGTGGAACGTGTCCTCGCAGTACACCTCGCTGCACAGCTAACCATAGGACTGGGCATCGTACCTTCCTGCCAGGTGACCGAAGTTCGCAGGCAGATGGGTCACTGGGACCAACGCGGAGAGGCTCCTGCCCTGACCACAGGTCGACCACAGCCGCTGCCCCAGATCGGGGGTTGCAAAGCAGCCCTGTCTGAATCCCCTGCCTCTAGAGGGAGTATTGGACCAACACTTCTAAAAAATGGGGTCCTTGCGGGCAACTCATCGGAGGGACACAAAAAAATCTTTGCCGACTTTCTCCTGAAGCTTACGAGCGTTCACACTTAAGCCTTTTACAATGTCAGCTGTTTAGCTAAACATGAGCTCATGATCTAAATTTACACAATAATGAAGAAATCAGCTACAAGGGGAGACAATCAGCAAAAACAATCAATATGAGAATTAGTTTCCCAAGGCCACCCATCAGATGTTGGAATAATCAGGTGCAAGGCAGAATATATACATAAAACTGGAACTGGAACAAGGAACAAGGATGTTTTCAAAGACTGGTAGGATCTCTAAAACATTTGTAAAGTACATGTCATTGATAAAGCTAAATACTCAAAGGTTGTGTAATACAACAGATTAATCATTGAGAAGAGTGAAATTATGCTGTTTTGAAAACTATGGCAGGTCAGATTTTCTGCCTAATGATATAAGAAGATTTCTCTCAAAAATACACATTATTTCAAAGACTTATTGGCTGTGAAAAAAGTGAAGGGTATTTCAAATGGCTTGTCTGCAAAGAAAGGTGAGATGTAGGGAATCACAGAAAGTCGAGGGGAAAATATGTCAATATATACATTGCTATATGGTGAACTAAGCCTTAGGCCAGCAACAATGGAGAGGACCTGACCCTTAGAAACTTACAAGTAAGCTGGAATCTTCAAAAGTTCAAATCTTTATAAGTAAAAAGATTTATTAAAATGAATAACCAAGTGTTTTAATTGACATCAGATGATCCAAACAACAAACCCTGAGAACATAGAAAAAATATAAATAAAGATATGAGCAGAACTTAATACAACAGAAAACGTATAAAATTGAGGTGATTTAGTAAGTCCAAAGAATATTCTTTGAAAAGATTTAAAAGACACACTTTGATTAAGGAAAACATAAACATATGTAAAGAATATACAGAAAGAATCAGGACAATGTTATAGCAGAGAATATATGAAATGCCAGTAAATTTGAACATTTCTGTAAAGGGGACCATTTCCTAGCTCCTAAAGTTGACCAAAACTGACACAAGAGGAAATCATTGAAGGTCATCATGTCTGCCCTTGGCATTCTTGGAACGCCCTGGCCTCAGAATGCAGCATCGGTAGTCCATGGTAACCTGCGGAGAGGGGGTGGGGCTGAAGGAGGTTGGAACACTGCCCTCACTGAGGGAGTGGGTGTGGCCATCTCTGTTGTGACTGAACAAAGGGCAGGGGAGCAGGGGGCCCAGGGCAGGGCCCTCAGAGCCCGGCAGGACCAGGGGAGTGTCACAAGCATTTGGCCCAGGCCAAAGGGCGCCTTCTTTGTCTGCACAGCTTCCCAAACACTCACATTTCCACTCAGGCCGCCCTCTTTGTTGAAGTGTGTGTGGAACGTGTCCTCGCAGTACACCTCGCTGCACAGCTAACCATAGGACTGGGCATCGTACCTTCCTGCCAGGTGACCGAAGTTCGCAGGCAGATGGGTCACTGGGACCAACGCGGAGAGGCTCCTGCCCTGACCACAGGTCGACCACAGCCGCTGCCCCAGATCGGGGGTTGCAAAGCAGCCCTGTCTGAATCCCCTGCCTCTAGAGGGAGTATTGGACCAACACTTCTAAAAAATGGGGTCCTTGCGGGCAACTCATCGGAGGGACACAAAAAAATCTTTGCCGACTTTCTCCTGAAGCTTACGAGCGTTCACACTTAAGCCTTTTACAATGTCAGCTGTTTAGCTAAACATGAGCTCATGATCTAAATTTACACAATAATGAAGAAATCAGCTACAAGGGGAGACAATCAGCAAAAACAATCAATATGAGAATTAGTTTCCCAAGGCCACCCATCAGATGTTGGAATAATCAGGTGCAAGGCAGAATATATACATAAAACTGGAACTGGAACAAGGAACAAGGATGTTTTCAAAGACTGGTAGGATCTCTAAAACATTTGTAAAGTACATGTCATTGATAAAGCTAAATACTCAAAGGTTGTGTAATACAACAGATTAATCATTGAGAAGAGTGAAATTATGCTGTTTTGAAAACTATGGCAGGTCAGATTTTCTGCCTAATGATATAAGAAGATTTCTCTCAAAAATACACATTATTTCAAAGACTTATTGGCTGTGAAATAAGTGAAGGGTATTTCAAATGGCTTGTCTGCAAAGAAAGGTGAGATGTAGGGAATCACAGAAAGTCGAGGGGAAAATATGTCAATATATACATTGCTATATGGTGAACTAAGCCTTAGGCCAGCAACAATGGAGAGGACCTGACCCTTAGAAACTTACAAGTAAGCTGGAATCTTCAAAAGTTCAAATCTTTATAAGTAAAAAGATTTATTAAAATGAATAACCAAGTGTTTTAATTGACATCCGATGATCCAAACAACAAACCCTGAGAACATAGAAAAAATATAAATAAAGATATGAGCAGAACTTAATACAACAGAAAACGTATAAAATTGAGGTGATTTAGTAAGTCCAAAGAATATTCTTTGAAAAGATTTAAAAGACACACTTTGATTAAGGAAAACATAAACATATGTAAAGAATATACAGAAAGAATCAGGACAATGTTATAGCAGAGAATATATGAAATGCCAGTAAATTTGAACATTTCTGTAAAGGGGACCATTTCCTAGCTCCTAAAGTTGACCAAAACTGACACAAGAGGAAATCATTGAAGGTCATCATGTCTGCCCTTGGCATTCTTGGAACGCCCTGGCCTCAGAATGCAGCATCGGTAGTCCATGGTAACCTGCGGAGAGGGGGTGGGGCTGAAGGAGGTTGGAACACTGCCCTCACTGAGGGAGTGGGTGTGGCCATCTCTGCTGTGACTGAACAAAGGGCAGGGGAGCAGGGGGCCCAGGGCAGGGCCCTCAGAGCCCGGCAGGACCAGGGGAGTGTCACAAGCATTTGGCCCAGGCCAAAGGGCGCCTTCTTTGTCTGCACAGCTTCCCAAACACTCACATTTCCACTCAGGCCGCCCTCTTTGTTGAAGTGTGTGTGGAACGTGTCCTCGCAGTACACCTCGCTGCACAGCTAACCATAGGACTGGGCATCGTACCTTCCTGCCAGGTGACCGAAGTTCGCAGGCAGATGGGTCACTGGGACCAACGCGGAGAGGCTCCTGCCCTGACCACAGGTCGACCACAGCCGCTGCCCCAGATCGGGGGTTGCAAAGCAGCCCTGTCTGAATCCCCTGCCTCTAGAGGGAGTATTGGACCAACACTTCTAAAAAATGGGGTCCTTGCGGGCAACTCATCGGAGGGACACAAAAAAATCTTTGCCGACTTTCTCCTGAAGCTTACGAGCGTTCACACTTAAGCCTTTTACAATGTCAGCTGTTTAGCTAAACATGAGCTCAAGATCTAAATTTACACAATAATGAAGAAATCAGCTACAAGGGGAGACAATCAGCAAAAACAATCAATATGAGAATTAGTTTCCCAAGGCCACCCATCAGATGTTGGAATAATCAGGTGCAAGGCAGAATATATACATAAAACTGGAACTGGAACAAGGAACAAGGATGTTTTCAAAGACTGGTAGGATCTCTAAAACATTTGTAAAGTACATGTCATTGATAAAGCTAAATACTCAAAGGTTGTGTAATACAACAGATTAATCATTGAGAAGAGTGAAATTATGCTGTTTTGAAAACTATGGCAGGTCAGATTTTCTGCCTAATGATATAAGAAGATTTCTCTCAAAAATACACATTATTTCAAAGACTTATTGGCTGTGAAATAAGTGAAGGGTATTTCAAATGGCTTGTCTGCAAAGAAAGGTGAGATGTAGGGAATCACAGAAAGTCGAGGGGAAAATATGTCAATATATACATTGCTATATGGTGAACTAAGCCTTAGGCCAGCAACAATGGAGAGGACCTGACCCTTAGAAACTTACAAGTAAGCTGGAATCTTCAAAAGTTCAAATCTTTATAAGTAAAAAGATTTATTAAAATGAATAACCAAGTGTTTTAATTGACATCAGATGATCCAAACAACAAACCCTGAGAACATAGAAAAAATATAAATAAAGATATGAGCAGAACTTAATACAACAGAAAACGTATAAAATTGAGGTGATTTAGTAAGTCCAAAGAATATTCTTTGAAAAGATTTAAAAGACACACTTTGATTAAGGAAAACATAAACATATGTAAAGAATATACAGAAAGAATCAGGACAATGTTATAGCAGAGAATATATGAAATGCCAGTAAATTTGAACATTTCTGTAAAGGGGACCATTTCCTAGCTCCTAAAGTTGACCAAAACTGACACAAGAGGAAATCATTGAAGGTCATCATGTCTGCCCTTGGCATTCTTGGAACGCCCTGGCCTCAGAATGCAGCATCGGTAGTCCATGGTAACCTGCGGAGAGGGGGTGGGGCTGAAGGAGGTTGGAACACTGCCCTCACTGAGGGAGTGGGTGTGGCCATCTCTGCTGTGACTGAACAAAGGGCAGGGGAGCAGGGGGCCCAGGGCAGGGCCCTCAGAGCCCGGCAGGACCAGGGGAGTGTCACAAGCATTTGGCCCAGGCCAAAGGGCGCCTTCTTTGTCTGCACAGCTTCCCAAACACTCACATTTCCACTCAGGCCGCCCTCTTTGTTGAAGTGTGTGTGGAACGTGTCCTCGCAGTACACCTCGCTGCACAGCTAACCATAGGACTGGGCATCGTACCTTCCTGCCAGGTGACCGAAGTTCGCAGGCAGATGGGTCACTGGGACCAACGCGGAGAGGCTCCTGCCCTGACCACAGGTCGACCACAGCCGCAGCCCCAGATCGGGGGTTGCAAAGCAGCCCTGTCTGAATCCCCTGCCTCTAGAGGGAGTATTGGACCAACACTTCTAAAAAATGGGGTCCTTGCGGGCAACTCATCGGAGGGACACAAAAAAATCTTTGCCGACTTTCTCCTGAAGCTTACGAGCGTTCACACTTAAGCCTTTTACAATGTCAGCTGTTTAGCTAAACATGAGCTCAAGATCTAAATTTACACAATAATGAAGAAATCAGCTACAAGGGGAGACAATCAGCAAAAACAATCAATATGAGAATTAGTTTCCCAAGGCCACCCATCAGATGTTGGAATAATCAGGTGCAAGGCAGAATATATACATAAAACTGGAACTGGAACAAGGAACAAGGATGTTTTCAAAGACTGGTAGGATCTCTAAAACATTTGTAAAGTACATGTCATTGATAAAGCTAAATACTCAAAGGTTGTGTAATACAACAGATTAATCATTGAGAAGAGTGAAATTATGCTGTTTTGAAAACTATGGCAGGTCAGATTTTCTGCCTAATGATATAAGAAGATTTCTCTCAAAAATACACATTATTTCAAAGACTTATTGGCTGTGAAATAAGTGAAGGGTATTTCAAATGGCTTGTCTGCAAAGAAAGGTGAGATGTAGGGAATCACAGAAAGTCGAGGGGAAAATATGTCAATATATACATTGCTATATGGTGAACTAAGCCTTAGGCCAGCAACAATGGAGAGGACCTGACCCTTAGAAACTTACAAGTAAGTTGGAATCTTCAAAAGTTCAAATCTTTATAAGTAAAAAGATTTATTAAAATGAATAACCAAGTGTTTTAATTGACATCAGATGATCCAAACAACAAACCCTGAGAACATAGAAAAAATATAAATAAAGATATGAGCAGAACTTAATACAACAGAAAACGTATAAAATTGAGGTGATTTAGTAAGTCCAAAGAATATTCTTTGAAAAGATTTAAAAGACACACTTTGATTAAGGAAAACATAAACATATGTAAAGAATATACAGAAAGAATCAGGGCAATGTTATAGCAGAGAATATATGAAATGCCAGTAAATTTGAACATTTCTGTAAAGGGGACCATTTCCTAGCTCCTAAAGTTGACCAAAACTGACACAAGAGGAAATCATTGAAGGTCATCATGTCTGCCCTTGGCATTCTTGGAACGCCCTGGCCTCAGAATGCAGCATCGGTAGTCCATGGTAACCTGCGGAGAGGGGGTGGGGCTGAAGGAGGTTGGAACACTGCCCTCACTGAGGGAGTGGGTGTGGCCATCTCTGCTGTGACTGAACAAAGGGCAGGGGAGCAGGGGGCCCAGGGCAGGGCCCTCAGAGCCCGGCAGGACCAGGGGAGTGTCACAAGCATTTGGCCCAGGCCAAAGGGCGCCTTCTTTGTCTGCACAGCTTCCCAAACACTCACATTTCCACTCAGGCCGCCCTCTTTGTTGAAGTGTGTGTGGAACGTGTCCTCGCAGTACACCTCGCTGCACAGCTAACCATAGGACTGGGCATCGTACCTTCCTGCCAGGTGACCGAAGTTCGCAGGCAGATGGGTCACTGGGACCAACGCGGAGAGGCTCCTGCCCTGACCACAGGTCGACCACAGCCGCTGCCCCAGATCGGGGGTTGCAAAGCAGCCCTGTCTGAATCCCCTGCCTCTAGAGGGAGTATTGGACCAACACTTCTAAAAAATGGGGTCCTTGCGGGCAACTCATCGGAGGGACACAAAAAAATCTTTGCCGACTTTCTCCTGAAGCTTACGAGCGTTCACACTTAAGCCTTTTACAATGTCAGCTGTTTAGCTAAACATGAGCTCATGATCTAAATTTACACAATAATGAAGAAATCAGCTACAAGGGGAGACAATCAGCAAAAACAATCAATATGAGAATTAGTTTCCCAAGGCCACCCATCAGATGTTGGAATAATCAGGTGCAAGGCAGAATATATACATAAAACTGGAACTGGAACAAGGAACAAGGATGTTTTCAAAGACTGGTAGGATCTCTAAAACATTTGTAAAGTACATGTCATTGATAAAGCTAAATACTCAAAGGTTGTGTAATACAACAGATTAATCATTGAGAAGAGTGAAATTATGCTGTTTTGAAAACTATGGCAGGTCAGATTTTCTGCCTAATGATATAAGAAGATTTCTCTCAAAAATACACATTATTTCAAAGACTTATTGGCTGTGAAATAAGTGAAGGGTATTTCAAATGGCTTGTCTGCAAACAAAGGTGAGATGTAGGGAATCACAGAAAGTCGAGGGGAAAATATGTCAATATATACATTGCTATATGGTGAACTAAGCCTTAGGCCAGCAACAATGGAGAGGACCTGACCCTTAGAAACTTACAAGTAAGCTGGAATCTTCAAAAGTTCAAATCTTTATAAGTAAAAAGATTTATTAAAATGAATAACCAAGTGTTTTAATTGACATCAGATGATCCAAACAACAAACCCTGAGAACATAGATAAAATATAAATAAAGATATGAGCAGAACTTAATACAACAGAAAACGTATAAAATTGAGGTGATTTAGTAAGTCCAAAGAATATTCTTTGAAAAGATTTAAAAGACACACTTTGATTAAGGAAAACATAAACATATGTAAAGAATATACAGAAAGAATCAGGACAATGTTATAGCAGAGAATATATGAAATGCCAGTAAATTTGAACATTTCTGTAAAGGGGACCATTTCCTAGCTCCTAAAGTTGACCAAAACTGACACAAGAGGAAATCATTGAAGGTCATCATGTCTGCCCTTGGCATTCTTGGAACGCCCTGGCCTCAGAATGCAGCATCGGTAGTCCATGGTAACCTGCGGAGAGGGGGTGGGGCTGAAGGAGGTTGGAACACTGCCCTCACTGAGGGAGTGGGTGTGGCCATCTCTGCTGTGACTGAACAAAGGGCAGGGGAGCAGGGGGCCCAGGGCAGGGCCCTCAGAGCCCGGCAGGACCAGGGGAGTGTCACAAGCATTTGGCCCAGGCCAAAGGGCGCCTTCTTTGTCTGCACAGCTTCCCAAACACTCACATTTCCACTCAGGCCGCCCTCTTTGTTGAAGTGTGTGTGGAACGTGTCCTCGCAGTACACCTCGCTGCACAGCTAACCATAGGACTGGGCATCGTACCTTCCTGCCAGGTGACCGAAGTTCGCAGGCAGATGGGTCACTGGGACCAACGCGGAGAGGCTCCTGCCCTGACCACAGGTCGACCACAGCCGCTGCCCCAGATCGGGGGTTGCAAAGCAGCCCTGTCTGAATCCCCTGCCTCTAGAGGGAGTATTGGACCAACACTTCTAAAAAATGGGGTCCTTGTGGGCAACTCATCGGAGGGACACAAAAAAATCTTTGCCGACTTTCTCCTGAAGCTTACGAGCGTTCACACTTAAGCCTTTTACAATGTCAGCTGTTTAGCTAAACATGAGCTCATGATCTAAATTTACACAATAATGAAGAAATCAGCTACAAGGGGAGACAATCAGCAAAAACAATCAATATGAGAATTAGTTTCCCAAGGCCACCCATCAGATGTTGGAATAATCAGGTGCAAGGCAGAATATATACATAAAACTGGAACTGGAACAAGGAACAAGGATGTTTTCAAAGACTGGTAGGATCTCTAAAACATTTGTAAAGTACATGTCATTGATAAAGCTAAATACTCAAAGGTTGTGTAATACAACAGATTAATCATTGAGAAGAGTGAAATTATGCTGTTTTGAAAACTATGGCAGGTCAGATTTTCTGCCTAATGATATAAGAAGATTTCTCTCAAACATACACATTATTTCAAAGACTTATTGGCTGTGAAATAAGTGAAGGGTATTTCAAATGGCTTGTCTGCAAAGAAAGGTGAGATGTAGGGAATCACAGAAAGTCGAGGGGAAAATATGTCAATATATACATTGCTATATGGTGAACTAAGCCTTAGGCCAGCAACAATGGAGAGGACCTGACCCTTAGAAACTTACAAGTAAGCTGGAATCTTCAAAAGTTCAAATCTTTATAAGTAAAAAGATTTATTAAAATGAATAACCAAGTGTTTTAATTGACATCAGATGATCAAAACAACAAACCCTGAGAACATAGAAAAAATATAAATAAAGATATGAGCAGAACTTAATACAACAGAAAACGTATAAAATTGAGGTGATTTAGTAAGTCCAAAGAATATTCTTTGAAAAGATTTAAAAGACACACTTTGATTAAGGAAAACAAAAACATAAGTAAAGAATATACAGAAAGAATCAGGACAATGTTATAGCAGAGAATATATGAAATGCCAGTAAATTTGAACATTTCTGTAAAGGGGACCATTTCCTAGCTCCTAAAGTTGACCAAAACTGACACAAGAGGAAATCATTGAAGGTCATCATGTCTGCCCTTGGCATTCTTGGAACGCCCTGGCCTCAGAATGCAGCATCGGTAGTCCATGGTAACCTGCGGAGAGGGGGTGGGGCTGAAGGAGGTTGGAACACTGCCCTCACTGAGGGAGTGGGTGTGGCCATCTCTGCTGTGACTGAACAAAGGGCAGGGGAGCAGGGGGCCCAGGGCAGGGCCCTCAGAGCCCGGCGGGAACAGGGGAGTGTCACAAGCATTTGGCCCAGGCCAAAGGGCGCCTTCTTTGTCCGCACAGCTTCCCAAACACTCACATTTCCACTCAGGCCGCCCTCTTTGTTGAAGTGTGTGTGGAACGTGTCCTCGCAGTACACCTCGCTGCACAGCTAACCATAGGACTGGACATCGTACCTTCCTGCCAGGTGACCGAAGTTCGCAGGCAGATGGGTCACTGGGACCAACGCGGAGAGGCTCCTGCCCTGACCACAGGTCGACCACAGCCGCTGCCCCAGATCGGGGGTTGCAAAGCAGCCCTGTCTGAATCCCCTGCCTCTAGAGGGAGTATTGGACCAACACTTCTAAAAAATGGGGTCCTTGCGGGCAACTCATCGGAGGGACACAAATAAATCTTTGCCGACTTTCTCCTGAAGCTTACGAGCGTTCACACTTAAGCCTTTTACAATGTCAGCTGTTTAGCTAAACATGAGCTCATGATCTAAATTTACACAATAATGAAGAAATCAGCTACAAGGGGAGACAATCAGCAAAAACAATCAATATGAGAATTAGTTTCCCAAGGCCACGCATCAGATGTTGGAATAATCAGGTGCAAGGCAGAAAATATACATAAAACTGGAACTGGAACAAGGAACAAGGATGTTTTCAAAGACTGGTAGGATCTCTAAAACATTTGTAAAGTACATGTCATTGATAAAGCTAAATACTCAAAGGTTGTGTAATACAACAGATTAATCATTGAGAAGAGTGAAATTATGCTGTTTTGAAAACTATGGCAGGTCAGATTTTCTGCCTAATGATATAAGAAGATTTCTCTCAAAAATACACATTATTTCAAAGACTTATTGGCTGTGAAATAAGTGAAGGGTATTTCAAATGGCTTGTCTGCAAAGAAAGGTGAGATGTAGGGAATCACAGAAAGTCGAGGGGAAAATATGTCAATATATACATTGCTATATGGTGAACTAAGCCTTAGGCCAGCAACAATGGAGAGGACCTGACCCTTAGAAACTTACAAGTAAGCTGGAATCTTCAAAAGTTCAAATCTTTCTAAATAAAAAGATTTATTAAAATGAATAACCAAGTGTTTTAATTGACATCAGATGATCAAAACAACAAACCCTGAGAACATAGAAAAAATATAAATAAAGATATGAGCAGAACTTAATACAACAGAAAACGTATAAAATTGAGGTGATTTAGTAAGTCCAAAGAATATTCTTTGAAAAGATTTAAAAGACACACTTTGATTAAGGAAAACATAAACATATGTAAAGAATATACAGAAAGAATCAGGACAATGTTATAGCAGAGAATATATGAAATGCCAGTAAATTTGAACATTTCTGTAAAGGGGACCATTTCCTAGCTCCTAAAGTTGACCAAAACTGACACAAGAGGAAATCATTGAAGGTCATCATGTCTGCCCTTGGCATTCTCGGAACGCCCTGGCCTCAGAATGCAGCATGGGTAGTCCATGGTAACCTGCGGAGAGGGGGTGGGGTTGAAAAAGGTTGGAACACTGCTCTCACTGAGGGAGTGGGTGTGGCCATCTCTGCTGTGACTGAACAAAGGGCAGGGGAGCAGGGGGCCCAGGGCAGGACCCTCAGAGCCCGGCAGGCACAGGGGTGTGTCACAAGCATTTGGCCCAGGCCAAAGGGCGCCTTCGTTGTCCGCACAGCTTCCCAAACACTCACCTTTCCACTCAGGCCGCCCTCTTTGTTGAAGTGTGTGTGGAACGTGTCCTCGCAGTACACCTCGCTGCACAGCTAACCATAGGACTGGGCATCGTACCTTCCTGCCAGGTGACCGAAGTTCGCAGGCAGATGGGTCCCTGGGACCAACGCGGAGAGGCTCCTGCCCTGACCACAGGTCGACCACAGCCGCTGCCCCAGATCGGGGGCCGCAAAGCAGCCCTGTCTGAATCCCCTGCCTCTAGAGGGAGTATTGGACCAACAGTTCTAATAAATGGGGTCCTTTCGGGCAACTCATCGGAGGGACACAAATAATTCTTTGCCGACTTTCTCCTGAAGCTTATGAGCGTTCACACTTAAGCCTGTTACTATGTCAGCTGTTTTGCTAAACATGAGCTCATGATCTAAATTTACACAATAATGAACAAATCAGCTACAAGTGGAGACAATCAGCGAAAACAATCAATATGAGAATTAGTTTCCCAAGGCCATCCATCAGATGTTGGAATAATCAGGTGCAAGGCAGAAAATATACATAAAACTGGAACTGAAAGAAGCAACAAGGATGTTTTCAAAGACTGGTAGGATCTCTAAAACATTTGTAAAGTACATGTCATTGATAAAGCTAAATACCCAAGGTTGTGTAATACAACAGACTAATCATTGAGAAGAGTGAAATTATGCTGTTTTGAAAACTATGGCAGGTCAGATTTTCTGCCTAATGATATAAGAAGATTTCTCTCAAAAATACACATTATTTCAAAGACTTATTGGCTGTGAAATAAGTGAAGGGTATTTCAAATGGCTTGTCTGCAAAGAAAGGTGAGATGTAGGGAATCACAGAAAGTCGAGGGGAAAATATGTCAATATATACATTGCTATATGGTGAACTAAGCTTAGGCCAGCAACAATGGAGAGGACCTGACCCTTAGAAACTTACAAGTAAGCTGGAATCTTCAAAAGTTCAAATCTTTCTAAGTAAAAAGATTTATTTAAATGAATAACCAAGTGTTTTAATTGACATCAGATGATCAAAACAACAAACCCTGAGAACATAGAAAAAATATAAATAAAGATATGAGCAGAACTTAATACAACAGAAAACGTATAAAATTGAGGCGATTTAGTAATTCCAAAGAATATTCTTTGAAAAGATTTAAAAGACACACTTTGATTAAGGAAAACATAAACATATGTAAAGAATATACAGAAAGAATCAGGACAATGTTATAGCAGAGAATATATGAAATGCCAGTAAATTTGAACATTTCTGTAAAGGGGACCATTTCCTAGCTCCTAAAGTTGACCAAAACTGACACAAGAGGAAATCATTGAAGGTCATCATGTCTGCCCTTGGCATTCTCGGAACGCCCTGGCCTCAGAATGCAGCATCGGTAGTCCATGGTAACCTGCGGAGAGGGGGTGGGGCTGAAGGAGGTTGGAACACTGCCCTCACTGAGGGAGTGGGTGTGGCCATCTCTGCTGTGACTGAACAAAGGGCAGTGGAGCAGGGGGCCCAGGGCAGGGCCCTCAGAGCCCGGCAGGCGCAGGGGTGTGTCACAAGTATTTGGCCCAGGCCAAAGGGCGCCTTCTTTGTCTGCACAGCTTCCCAAACACTCACCTTTCCACTCAGGCCGCCCTCTTTGTTGAAGTGTGTGTGGAAGGTGTCCTCGCAGTACACCTCGCTGCACAGCTAATCATAGGACTGGGCATCGTACCTTCCTGCCTGGTGACCGAAGTTCGCAGGCAGATGGGTCCCTGTGACCAACGCGGAGAGGCTCCTGCCCTGACCACAGGTCGACCACAGCCGCTGCCCCAGATCGGGGGTTGCAAAGCAGCCCTGTCTGAATCCCCTGCCTCTAGAGGGAGTATTGGACCAACAGTTCTAAAAAATGGGGTCCTTTCGGGCAACTCATCGGAGGGACACAAATAATTCTTTGCCGACTTTCTCCTGAAGCTTATGAGCGTTCACACTTAAGCCTGTTACAATGTCAGCTGTTTTGCTAAACATGAGCTCATGATCTAAATTTACACAATAATGAACAAATCAACTACAAGTGGAGACAATCAGCGAAAACAATCAATATGAGAATTAGTTTCCCAAGGCCATCCATCAGATGTTGGAATAATCAGGTGCAAGGCAGAAAATATACATAAAACTGGAACTGAAACAAGCAACAAGGATGTTTTCAAAGACTGGTAGGATCTCTAAAACATTTGTAAAGTACATGTCATTGATAAAGCTAAATACCCAAGGTTGTGTAATACAACAGACTAATCATTGAGAAGAGTGAAATTATGCTGTTTTGAAAACTATGGCAGGTCAGATTTTCTGCCTAATGATATAAGAAGATTTCTCTCAAAAATACACATTATTTCAAAGACTTATTGGCTGTGAAATAAGTGAAGGGTATTTCAAATGGCTTGTCTGCAAAGAAAGGTGAGATGTAGGGAATCACAGAAAGTCGAGGGGAAAATATGTCAATATATACATTGCTATATGGTGAACTAAGCTTAGGCCAGCAACAATGGAGAGGACCTGACCCTTAGAAACTTACAAGTAAGCTGGAATCTTCAAAAGTTCAAATGTTTCTAAGAAAAAAAGATTTATTAAAATGAATAACCAAGTGTTTTAATTGACATCAGATGACCAAAACAACAAACCCTGAGAACATAGAAAAAATATAAATAAAGATATGAGCAGAACTGAATACAACAGAAAACGTATAAAATTGAGGTGATTTAGTAAGTCCAAAGAATATTCTTTGAAAAGATTTAAAAGACACACTTTGATTAAGGAAAACATAAACATATGTAAAGAATATACAGAAAGAATCAGGACAATGTTATAGCAGAGAATATATGAAATGCCAGTAAATTTGAACATTTCTGTAAAGGGGACCATTTCCTAGCTCCTAAAGTTGACCAAAACTGACACAAGAGGAAATCATTGAAGGTCATCATGTCTGCCCTTGGCATTCTCGGAACGCCCTGGCCTCAGAATGCAGCATCGGTATTCCATGGTAACCTGCGGAGAGGGGGTGGGGCTGAAGGAGGTTGGAACACTGCCCTCACTGAGGGAGTGGGTGTGGCCATCTCTGCTGTGACTGAACAAAGGGCAGTGGAGCAGGGGGCCCAGGGCAGGGCCCTCAGAGCCCGGCAGGCGCAGGGGTGTGTCACAAGCATTTGGCCCAGGCCAAAGGGCGCCTTCTTTGTCTGCACAGCTTCCCAAACACTCACCTTTCCACTCAGGCCGCCCTCTTTGTTGAAGTGTGTGTGGAACGTGTCCTCGCAGTACACCTCGCTGCACAGCTAACCATAGGACTGGGCATCGTACCTTCCTGCCAGGTGACCGAAGTTCGCAGGCAGATGGGTCCCTGGGACCAACGCGGAGAGGCTCCTGCCCTGACCACTGGTCGACCACAGCCGCTGCCCCAGATCGGGGGTTGCAAAGCAGCCCTGTCTGAATCCCCTGCCTCTAGAGTGAGTATTGGACCAACACTTCTAAAAAATGGGGTCCTTGCGGGCAACTCATTGGAGCGACACAAATAAATCTTTGCCGACTTTCTCCTGAAGCTTACGAGCGTTCACACTTAAGCCTTTTACAATGTCAGCTGTTTAGCTAAACATGAGCTCATGATCTAAATTTACACAATAATGAAGAAATCAGCTACAAGGGGAGACAATCAGCAAAAACAATCAATATGAGAATTAGTTTCCCAAGGCCACCCATCAGATGTTGGAATAATCAGGTGCAAGGCAGAAAATATACATAAAACTGGAACTGGAACAAGGAACAAGGATGTTTTCAAAGACTGGTAGGATCTCTAAAACATTTGTAAAGTACATGTCATTGATAAAGCTAAATACTCAAAGGTTGTGTAATACAACAGATTAATCATTGAGAAGAGTGAAATTATGCTGTTTTGAAAACTATGGCAGGTCAGATTTTCTGCCTAATGATATAAGAAGATTTCTCTCAAAAATACACATTATTTCAAAGACTTATTGGCTGTGAAATAAGTGAAGGGTATTTCAAATGGCTTGTCTGCAAAGAAAGGTGAGATGTAGGGAATCACAGAAAGTCGAGGGGAAAATATGTCAATATATACATTGCTATATGGTGAACTAAGCCTTAGGCCAGCAACAATGGAGAGGACCTGACCCTTAGAAACTTACAAGTAAGCTGGAATCTTCAAAAGTTCAAATCTTTATAAGGAAAAATATTTATTAAAATGAATAACCAAGTGTTTTAATTGACATCAGATGATCAAAACAACAAACCCTGAGAACATAGATAAAATATAAATAAAGATATGAGCAGAACTTAATACAACAGAAAACGTATAAAATTGAGGTGATTTAGTAAGTCCAAAGAATATTCTTTGAAAAGATTTAAAAGACACACTTTGATGAAGGAAAACAAAAACATAAGTAAAGAATATACAGAAAGAATCAGGACAATGTTATAGCAGAGAATATATGAAATGCCAGTAAATTTGAACATTTCTGTAAAGGGGACCATTTCCTAGCTCCTAAAGTTGACCAAAACTGACACAAGAGGAAATCATTGAAGGTCATCATGTCTGCCCTTGGCATTCTCGGAACGCCCTGGCCTCAGAATGCAGCATCGGTATTCCATGGTAACCTGCGGAGAGGGGGTGGGGCTGAAGGAGGTTGGAACACTGCCCTCACTGAGGGAGTGGGTGTGGCCATCTCTGCTGTGACTGAACAAAGGGCAGGGGAGCAGGGGGCCCAGGGCAGGGCCCTCAGAGGCCGGCAGGCCCAGGGGTGTGTCACAAGCATTTGGCCAGGGCCAAAGGGCGCCTTCTTTGTCCGCACAGCTTCCCAAACACTCACCTTTCCACTCAGGCCGCCCTCTTTGTTGAAGTGTGTGTGGAACGTGTCCTCGCAGTACACCTCGCTGCACAGCTAACCATAGGACTGGGCATCGTACCTTCCTGCCAGGTGACCGAAGTTCGCAGGCAGATGGGTCCCTGGGACCAACGCGGAGAGGCTCCTGCCCTGACCACTGGTCGACCACAGCCGCTGCCCCAGATCGGGGGTTGCAAAGCAGCCCTGTCTGAATCCCCTGCCTCTAGAGTGAGTATTGGACCAACACTTCTAAAAAATGGGGTCCTTGCGGGCAACTCATTGGAGCGACACAAATAAATCTTTGCCGACTTTCTCCTGAAGCTTACGAGCGTTCACACTTAAGCCTTTTACAATGTCAGCTGTTTAGCTAAACATGAGCTCATGATCTAAATTTACACAATAATGAAGAAATCAGCTACAAGGGGAGACAATCAGCAAAAACAATCAATATGAGAATTAGTTTCCCAAGGCCACCCATCAGATGTTGGAATAATCAGGTGCAAGGCAGAAAATATACATAAAACTGGAACTGGAACAAGGAACAAGGATGTTTTCAAAGACTGGTAGGATCTCTAAAACATTTGTAAAGTACATGTCATTGATAAAGCTAAATACTCAAAGGTTGTGTAATACAACAGATTAATCATTGAGAAGAGTGAAATTATGCTGTTTTGAAAACTATGGCAGGTCAGATTTTCTGCCTAATGATATAAGAAGATTTCTCTCAAAAATACACATTATTTCAAAGACTTATTGGCTGTGAAATAAGTGAAGGGTATTTCAAATGGCTTGTCTGCAAAGAAAGGTGAGATGTAGGGAATCACAGAAAGTCGAGGGGAAAATATGTCAATATATACATTGCTATATGGTGAACTAAGCCTTAGGCCAGCAACAATGGAGAGGACCTGACCCTTAGAAACTTACAAGTAAGCTGGAATCTTCAAAAGTTCAAATCTTTATAAGGAAAAATATTTATTAAAATGAATAACCAAGTGTTTTAATTGACATCAGATGATCAAAACAACAAACCCTGAGAACATAGATAAAATATAAATAAAGATATGAGCAGAACTTAATACAACAGAAAACGTATAAAATTGAGGTGATTTAGTAAGTCCAAAGAATATTCTTTGAAAAGATTTAAAAGACACACTTTGATGAAGGAAAACAAAAACATAAGTAAAGAATATACAGAAAGAATCAGGACAATGTTATAGCAGAGAATATATGAAATGCCAGTAAATTTGAACATTTCTGTAAAGGGGACCATTTCCTAGCTCCTAAAGTTGACCAAAACTGACACAAGAGGAAATCATTGAAGGTCATCATGTCTGCCCTTGGCATTCTCGGAACGCCCTGGCCTCAGAATGCAGCATCGGTATTCCATGGTAACCTGCGGAGAGGGGGTGGGGCTGAAGGAGGTTGGAACACTGCCCTCACTGAGGGAGTGGGTGTGGCCATCTCTGCTGTGACTGAACAAAGGGCAGGGGAGCAGGGGGCCCAGGGCAGGGCCCTCAGAGGCCGGCAGGCCCAGGGGTGTGTCACAAGCATTTGGCCAGGGCCAAAGGGCGCCTTCTTTGTCCGCACAGCTTCCCAAACACTCACCTTTCCACTCAGGCCGCCCTCTTTGTTGAAGTGTGTGTGGAACGTGTCCTCGCAGTACACCTCGCTGCACAGCTAACCATAGGACTGGGCATCGTACCTTCCTGCCAGGTGACCGAAGTTCGCAGGCAGATGGGTCACTGGGACCAACGCGGAGAGGCTCCTGCCCTGACCACAGGTCGACCACAGCCGCTGCCCCAGATCGGGGGTTGCAAAGCAGCCCTGTCTGAATCCCCTGCCTCTAGAGGGAGTATTGGACCAACACTTCTAAAAAATGGGGTCCTTGCGGGCAACTCATCGGAGGGACACAAAAAAATCTTTGCCGACTTTCTCCTGAAGCTTACGAGCGTTCACACTTAAGCCTTTTACAATGTCAGCTGTTTAGCTAAACATGAGCTCATGATCTAAATTTACACAATAATGAAGAAATCAGCTACAAGGGGAGACAATCAGCAAAAACAATCAATATGAGAATTAGTTTCCCAAGGCCACCCATCAGATGTTGGAATAATCAGGTGCAAGGCAGAATATATACATAAAACTGGAACTGGAACAAGGAACAAGGATGTTTTCAAAGACTGGTAGGATCTCTAAAACATTTGTAAAGTACATGTCATTGATAAAGCTAAATACTCAAAGGTTGTGTAATACAACAGATTAATCATTGAGAAGAGTGAAATTATGCTGTTTTGAAAACTATGGCAGGTCAGATTTTCTGCCTAATGATATAAGAAGATTTCTCTCAAAAATACACATTATTTCAAAGACTTATTGGCTGTGAAATAAGTGAAGGGTATTTCAAATGGCTTGTCTGCAAAGAAAGGTGAGATGTAGGGAATCACAGAAAGTCGAGGGGAAAATATGTCAATATATACATTGCTATATGGTGAACTAAGCCTTAGGCCAGCAACAATGGAGAGGACCTGACCCTTAGAAACTTACAAGTAAGCTGGAATCTTCAAAAGTTCAAATCTTTCTAAGTAAAAAGATTTATTAAAATGAATAACCAAGTGTTTTAATTGACATCAGATGATCAAAACAACAAACCCTGAGAACATAGAAAAAATATAAATAAAGATATGAGCAGAACTGAATACAACAGAAAACGTATAAAATTGAGGTGATTTAGTAAGTCCAAAGAATATTCTTTGAAAAGATTTAAAAGACACACTTTGATTAAGGAAAACATAAACATATGTAAAGAATATACAGAAAGAATCAGGACAATGTTATAGCAGAGAATATATGAAATGCCAGTAAATTTGAACATTTCTGTAAAGGGGACCATTTCCTAGCTCCTAAAGTTGACCAAAACTGACACAAGAGGAAATCATTGAAGGTCATCATGTCTGCCCTTGGCATTCTTGGAACGCCCTGGCCTCAGAATGCAGCATCGGTAGTCCATGGTAACCTGCGGAGAGGGGGCGGGGCTGAAGGAGGTTGGAACACTGCCCTCACTGAGGGAGTGGGTGTGGCCATCTCTGCTGTGACTGAACAAAGGGCAGGGGAGCAGGGGGCCCAGGGCAGGGCCCTCAGAGCCCGGCAGGACCAGGGGAGTGTCACAAGCATTTGGCCCAGGCCAAAGCGCGCTTTCTTTGTCTGCACAGCTTCCCAAACACTCACATTTCCACTCAGGCCGCCCTCTTTGATGAAGTGTGTGTGGAACGTTTCCTCGCAGTACACCTCGCTGCACAGCTAACCATAGGACTGGGCATCGTACCTTCCTGCCAGGTGACGGAAGTTCGCAGGCAGATGGGTCACTGGGACCAACGCGGAGAGGCTCCTGCCCTGACCACAGGTCGACCACTGCCGCTGCCCCAGATCGGGGGTTGCAAAGCAGCCCTGTCTGAATCCCCTGCCTCTAGAGGGAGTATTGGACCAACACTTCTAAAAAATGGGGTCCTTGCGGGCAACTCATCGGAGGGACACAAAAAAATCTTTGCCGACTTTCTCCTGAAGCTTACGAGCGTTCACACTTAAGCCTTTTACAATGTCAGCTGTTTAGCTAAACATGAGCTCATGATCTAAATTTACACAATAATGAAGAAATCAGCTACAAGGGGAGACAATCAGCAAAAACAATCAATATGAGAATTAGTTTCCCAAGGCCACCCATCAGATGTTGGAATAATCAGGTGCAAGGCAGAATATATACATAAAACTGGAACTGGAACAAGGAACAAGGATGTTTTCAAAGACTGGTAGGATCTCTAAAACATTTGTAAAGTACATGTCATTGATAAAGCTAAATACTCAAAGGTTGTGTAATACAACAGATTAATCATTGAGAAGAGTGAAATTATGCTGTTTTGAAAACTATGGCAGGTCAGATTTTCTGCCTAATGATATAAGAAGATTTCTCTCAAAAATACACATTATTTCAAAGACTTATTGGCTGTGAAATAAGTGAAGGGTATTTCAAATGGCTTGTCTGCAAAGAAAGGTGAGATGTAGGGAATCACAGAAAGTCGAGGGGAAAATATGTCAATATATACATTGCTATATGGTGAACTAAGCCTTAGGCCAGCAACAATGGAGAGGACCTGACCCTTAGAAACTTACAAGTAAGCTGGAATCTTCAAAAGTTCAAATCTTTATAAGTAAAAAGATTTATTAAAATGAATAACCAAGTGTTTTAATTGACATCAGATGATCAAAACAACAAACCCTGAGAACATAGAAAAAATATAAATAAAGATATGAGCAGAACTTAATACAACAGAAAACGTATAAAATTGAGGTGATTTAGTAAGTCCAAAGAATATTCTTTGAAAAGATTTAAAAGACACACTTTGATTAAGGAAAACATAAACATATGTAAAGAATATACAGAAAGAATCAGGACAATGTTATAGCAGAGAATATATGAAATGCCAGTAAATTTGAACATTTCTGTAAAGGGGACCATT
This sequence comes from Hyperoodon ampullatus, assembly GCF_949752795.1. NCBI lineage: Eukaryota > Metazoa > Chordata > Mammalia > Artiodactyla > Ziphiidae > Hyperoodon > Hyperoodon ampullatus. Next base: position 265,125 of record NW_027640919.1, read on the forward strand.
TCCTAGCTCCTAAAGTTGACCAAAACTGACACAAGAGGAAATCATTGAAGGTCATCATGTCTGCCCTTGGCATTCTTGGAACGCCCTGGCCTCAGAATGCAGCATCGGTAGTCCATGGTAACCTGCGGAGAGGGGGTGGGGCTGAAGGAGGTTGGAACACTGCCCTCACTGAGGGAGTGGGTGTGGCCATCTCTGCTGTGACTGAACAAAGGGCAGGGGAGCAGGGGGCCCAGGGCAGGGCCCTCAGAGCCCGGCAGGACCAGGGGAGTGTCACAAGCATTTGGCCCAGGCCAAAGGGCGCCTTCTTTGTCTGCACAGCTTCCCAAACACTCACATTTCCACTCAGGCCGCCCTCTTTGTTGAAGTGTGTGTGGAACGTGTCCTCGCAGTACACCTCGCTGCACAGCTAACCATAGGACTGGGCATCGTACCTTCCTGCCAGGTGACCGAAGTTCGCAGGCAGATGGGTCCCTGGGACCAACGCGGAGAGGCTCCTGCCCTGACCACAGGTCGACCACAGCCGCTGCCCCAGATCGGGGGTTGCAAAGCAGCCCTGTCTGAATCCCCTGCCTCTAGAGGGAGTATTGGACCAACACTTCTAAAAAATGGGGTCCTTGCGGGCAACTCATCGGAGGGACACAAAAAAATCTTTGCCGACTTTCTCCTGAAGCTTACGAGCGTTCACACTTAAGCCTTTTACAATGTCAGCTGTTTAGCTAAACATGAGCTCATGATCTAAATTTACACAATAATGAAGAAATCAGCTACAAGGGGAGACAATCAGCAAAAACAATCAATATGAGAATTAGTTTCCCAAGGCCACCCATCAGATGTTGGAATAATCAGGTGCAAGGCAGAATATATACATAAAACTGGAACTGGAACAAGGAACAAGGATGTTTTCAAAGACTGGTAGGATCTCTAAAACATTTGTAAAGTACATGTCATTGATAAAGCTAAATACTCAAAGGTTGTGTAATACAACAGATTAATCATTGAGAAGAGTGAAATTATGCTGTTTTGAAAACTATGGCAGGTCAGATTTTCTGCCTAATGATATAAGAAGATTTCTCTCAAAAATACACATTATTTCAAAGACTTATTGGCTGTGAAATAAGTGAAGGGTATTTCAAATGGCTTGTCTGCAAAGAAAGGTGAGATGTAGGGAATCACAGAAAGTCGAGGGGAAAATATGTCAATATATACATTGCTATATGGTGAACTAAGCCTTAGGCCAGCAACAATGGAGAGGACCTGACCCTTAGAAACTTACAAGTAAGCTGGAATCTTCAAAAGTTCAAATCTTTATAAGTAAAAAGATTTATTAAAATGAATAACCAAGTGTTTTAATTGACGTCAGATGATCAAAACAACAAACCCTGAGAACATAGAAAAAATATAAATAAAGATATGAGCAGAACTTAATACAACAGAAAACGTATAAAATTGAGGTGATTTAGTAAGTCCAAAGAATATTCTTTGAAAAGATTTAAAAGACACACTTTGATTAAGGAAAACATAAACATATGTAAAGAATATACAGAAAGAATCAGGACAATGTTATAGCAGAGAATATATGAAATGCCAGTAAATTTGAACATTTCTGTAAAGGGGACCATTTCCTAGCTCCTAAAGTTGACCAAAACTGACACAAGAGGAAATCATTGAAGGTCATCATGTCTGCCCTTGGCATTCTTGGAACGCCCTGGCCTCAGAATGCAGCATCGGTAGTCCATGGTAACCTGCGGAGAGGGGGTGGGGCTGAAGGAGGTTGGAACACTGCCCTCACTGAGGGAGTGGGTGTGGCCATCTCTGCTGTGACTGAACAAAGGGCAGGGGAGCAGGGGGCCCAGGGCAGGGCCCTCAGAGCCCGGCAGGACCAGGGGAGTGTCACAAGCATTTGGCCCAGGCCAAAGGGCGCCTTCTTTGTCTGCACAGCTTCCCAAACACTCACATTTCCACTCAGGCCGCCCTCTTTGTTGAAGTGTGTGTGGAACGTGTCCTCGCAGTACACCTCGCTGCACAGCTAACCATAGGACTGGGCATCGTACCTTCCTGCCAGGTGACCGAAGTTCGCAGGCAGATGGGTCACTGGGACCAACGCGGAGAGGCTCCTGCCCTGACCACTGGTCGACCACAGCCGCTGCCCCAGATCGGGGGTTGCAAAGCAGCCCTGTCTGAATCCCCTGCCTCTAGAGTGAGTATTGGACCAACACTTCTAAAAAATGGGGTCCTTGCGGGCAACTCATTGGAGCGACACAAATAAATCTTTGCCGACTTTCTCCTGAAGCTTACGAGCGTTCACACTTAAGCCTTTTACAATGTCAGCTGTTTAGCTAAACATGAGCTCATGATCTAAATTTACACAATAATGAAGAAATCAGCTACAAGGGGAGACAATCAGCAAAAACAATCAATATGAGAATTAGTTTCCCAAGGCCACCCATCAGATGTTGGAATAATCAGGTGCAAGGCAGAATATATACATAAAACTGGAACTGGAACAAGGAACAAGGATGTTTTCAAAGACTGGTAGGATCTCTAAAACATTTGTAAAGTACATGTCATTGATAAAGCTAAATACTCAAAGGTTGTGTAATACAACAGATTAATCATTGAGAAGAGTGAAATTATGCTGTTTTGAAAACTATGGCAGGTCAGATTTTCTGCCTAATGATATAAGAAGATTTCTCTCAAAAATACACATTATTTCAAAGACTTATTGGCTGTGAAATAAGTGAAGGGTATTTCAAATGGCTTGTCTGCAAACAAAGGTGAGATGTAGGGAATCACAGAAAGTCGAGGGGAAAATATGTCAATATATACATTGCTATATGGTGAACTAAGCCTTAGGCCAGCAACAATGGAGAGGACCTGACCCTTAGAAACTTACAAGTAAGCTGGAATCTTCAAAAGTTCAAATCTTTATAAGTAAAAAGATTTATTAAAATGAATAACCAAGTGTTTTAATTGACATCAGATGATCCAAACAACAAACCCTGAGAACATAGATAAAATATAAATAAAGATATGAGCAGAACTTAATACAACAGAAAACGTATAAAATTGAGGTGATTTAGTAAGTCCAAAGAATATTCTTTGAAAAGATTTAAAAGACACACTTTGATTAAGGAAAACATAAACATATGTAAAGAATATACAGAAAGAATCAGGACAATGTTATAGCAGAGAATATATGAAATGCCAGTAAATTTGAACATTTCTGTAAAGGGGACCATTTCCTAGCTCCTAAAGTTGACCAAAACTGACACAAGAGGAAATCATTGAAGGTCATCATGTCTGCCCTTGGCATTCTTGGAACGCCCTGGCCTCAGAATGCAGCATCGGTAGTCCATGGTAACCTGCGGAGAGGGGGTGGGGCTGAAGGAGGTTGGAACACTGCCCTCACTGAGGGAGTGGGTGTGGCCATCTCTGCTGTGACTGAACAAAGGGCAGGGGAGCAGGGGGCCCAGGGCAGGGCCCTCAGAGCCCGGCAGGACCAGGGGAGTGTCACAAGCATTTGGCCCAGGCCAAAGGGCGCCTTCTTTGTCTGCACAGCTTCCCAAACACTCACATTTCCACTCAGGCCGCCCTCTTTGTTGAAGTGTGTGTGGAACGTGTCCTCGCAGTACACCTCGCTGCACAGCTAACCATAGGACTGGGCATCGTACCTTCCTGCCAGGTGACCGAAGTTCGCAGGCAGATGGGTCACTGGGACCAACGCGGAGAGGCTCCTGCCCTGACCACAGGTCGACCACAGCCGCTGCCCCAGATCGGGGGTTGCAAAGCAGCCCTGTCTGAATCCCCTGCCTCTAGAGGGAGTATTGGACCAACACTTCTAAAAAATGGGGTCCTTGCGGGCAACTCATCGGAGGGACACAAAAAAATCTTTGCCGACTTTCTCCTGAAGCTTACGAGCGTTCACACTTAAGCCTTTTACAATGTCAGCTGTTTAGCTAAACATGAGCTCATGATCTAAATTTACACAATAATGAAGAAATCAGCTACAAGGGGAGACAATCAGCAAAAACAATCAATATGAGAATTAGTTTCCCAAGGCCACCCATCAGATGTTGGAATAATCAGGTGCAAGGCAGAATATATACATAAAACTGGAACTGGAACAAGGAACAAGGATGTTTTCAAAGACTGGTAGGATCTCTAAAACATTTGTAAAGTACATGTCATTGATAAAGCTAAATACTCAAAGGTTGTGTAATACAACAGATTAATCATTGAGAAGAGTGAAATTATGCTGTTTTGAAAACTATGGCAGGTCAGATTTTCTGCCTAATGATATAAGAAGATTTCTCTCAAAAATACACATTATTTCAAAGACTTATTGGCTGTGAAATAAGTGAAGGGTATTTCAAATGGCTTGTCTGCAAAGAAAGGTGAGATGTAGGGAATCACAGAAAGTCGAGGGGAAAATATGTCAATATATACATTGCTATATGGTGAACTAAGCCTTAGGCCAGCAACAATGGAGAGGACCTGACCCTTAGAAACTTACAAGTAACCTGGAATCTTCAAAAGTTCAAATCTTTATAAGTAAAAAGATTTATTAAAATGAATAACCAAGTGTTTTAATTGACATCAGATGATCAAAACAACAAACCCTGAGAACATAGAAAAAATATAAATAAAGATATGAGCAGAACTTAATACAACAGAAAACGTATAAAATTGAGGTGATTTAGTAAGTCCAAAGAATATTCTTTGAAAAGATTTAAAAGACACACTTTGATTAAGGAAAACATAAACATATGTAAAGAATATACAGAAAGAATCAGGACAATGTTATAGCAGAGAATATATGAAATGCCAGTAAATTTGAACATTTCTGTAAAGGGGACCATTTCCTAGCTCCTAAAGTTGACCAAAACTGACACAAGAGGAAATCATTGAAGGTCATCATGTCTGCCCTTGGCATTCTTGGAACGCCCTGGCCTCAGAATGCAGCATCGGTAGTCCATGGTAACCTGCGGAGAGGGGGCGGGGCTGAAGGAGGTTGGAACACTGCCCTCACTGAGGGAGTGGGTGTGGCCATCTCTGCTGTGACTGAACAAAGGGCAGGGGAGCAGGGGGCCCAGGGCAGGGCCCTCAGAGCCCGGCAGGACCAGGGGAGTGTCACAAGCATTTGGCCCAGGCCAAAGGGCGCCTTCTTTGTCTGCACAGCTTCCCAAACACTCACATTTCCACTCAGGCCGCCCTCTTTGTTGAAGTGTGTGTGGAACGTGTCCTCGCAGTACACCTCGCTGCACAGCTAACCATAGGACTGGGCATCGTACCTTCCTGCCAGGTGACCGAAGTTCGCAGGCAGATGGGTCACTGGGACCAACGCGGAGAGGCTCCTGCCCTGACCACAGGTCGACCACAGCCGCTGCCCCAGATCGGGGGTTGCAAAGCAGCCCTGTCTGAATCCCCTGCCTCTAGAGGGAGTATTGGACCAACACTTCTAAAAAATGGGGTCCTTGCGGGCAACTCATCGGAGGGACACAAAAAAATCTTTGCCGACTTTCTCCTGAAGCTTACGAGCGTTCACACTTAAGCCTTTTACAATGTCAGCTGTTTAGCTAAACATGAGCTCATGATCTAAATTTACACAATAATGAAGAAATCAGCTACAAGGGGAGACAATCAGCAAAAACAATCAATATGAGAATTAGTTTCCCAAGGCCACCCATCAGATGTTGGAATAATCAGGTGCAAGGCAGAATATATACATAAAACTGGAACTGGAACAAGGAACAAGGATGTTTTCAAAGACTGGTAGGATCTCTAAAACATTTGTAAAGTACATGTCATTGATAAAGCTAAATACTCAAAGGTTGTGTAATACAACAGATTAATCATTGAGAAGAGTGAAATTATGCTGTTTTGAAAACTATGGCAGGTCAGATTTTCTGCCTAATGATATAAGAAGATTTCTCTCAAAAATACACATTATTTCAAAGACTTATTGGCTGTGAAATAAGTGAAGGGTATTTCAAATGGCTTGTCTGCAAAGAAAGGTGAGATGTAGGGAATCACAGAAAGTCGAGGGGAAAATATGTCAATATATACATTGCTATATGGTGAACTAAGCCTTAGGCCAGCAACAATGGAGAGGACCTGACCCTTAGAAACTTACAAGTAAGCTGGAATCTTCAAAAGTTCAAATCTTTATAAGTAAAAAGATTTATTAAAATGAATAACCAAGTGTTTTAATTGACATCAGATGATCAAAACAACAAACCCTGAGAACATAGAAAAAATATAAATAAAGATATGAGCAGAACTTAATACAACAGAAAACGTATAAAATTGAGGTGATTTAGTAAGTCCAAAGAATATTCTTTGAAAAGATTTAAAAGACACACTTTGATTAAGGAAAACAAAAACATAAGTAAAGAATATACAGAAAGAATCAGGACAATGTTATAGCAGAGAATATATGAAATGCCAGTAAATTTGAACATTTCTGTAAAGGGGACCATTTCCTAGCTCCTAAAGTTGACCAAAACTGACACAAGAGGAAATCATTGAAGGTCATCATGTCTGCCCTTGGCATTCTTGGAACGCCCTGGCCTCAGAATGCAGCATCGGTAGTCCATGGTAACCTGCGGAGAGGGGGTGGGGCTGAAGGAGGTTGGAACACTGCCCTCACTGAGGGAGTGGGTGTGGCCATCTCTGCTGTGACTGAACAAAGGGCAGGGGAGCAGGGGGCCCAGGGCAGGGCCCTCAGAGCCCGGCGGGAACAGGGGAGTGTCACAAGCATTTGGCCCAGGCCAAAGGGCGCCTTCTTTGTCCGCACAGCTTCCCAAACACTCACATTTCCACTCAGGCCGCCCTCTTTGTTGAAGTGTGTGTGGAACGTGTCCTCGCAGTACACCTCGCTGCACAGCTAACCATAGGACTGGACATCGTACCTTCCTGCCAGGTGACCGAAGTTCGCAGGCAGATGGGTCACTGGGACCAACGCGGAGAGGCTCCTGCCCTGACCACAGGTCGACCACAGCCGCTGCCCCAGATCGGGGGTTGCAAAGCAGCCCTGTCTGAATCCCCTGCCTCTAGAGGGAGTATTGGACCAACACTTCTAAAAAATGGGGTCCTTGCGGGCAACTCATCGGAGGGACACAAATAAATCTTTGCCGACTTTCTCCTGAAGCTTACGAGCGTTCACACTTAAGCCTTTTACAATGTCAGCTGTTTAGCTAAACATGAGCTCATGATCTAAATTTACACAATAATGAAGAAATCAGCTACAAGGGGAGACAATCAGCAAAAACAATCAATATGAGAATTAGTTTCCCAAGGCCACGCATCAGATGTTGGAATAATCAGGTGCAAGGCAGAAAATATACATAAAACTGGAACTGGAACAAGGAACAAGGATGTTTTCAAAGACTGGTAGGATCTCTAAAACATTTGTAAAGTACATGTCATTGATAAAGCTAAATACTCAAAGGTTGTGTAATACAACAGATTAATCATTGAGAAGAGTGAAATTATGCTGTTTTGAAAACTATGGCAGGTCAGATTTTCTGCCTAATGATATAAGAAGATTTCTCTCAAAAATACACATTATTTCAAAGACTTATTGGCTGTGAAATAAGTGAAGGGTATTTCAAATGGCTTGTCTGCAAAGAAAGGTGAGATGTAGGGAATCACAGAAAGTCGAGGGGAAAATATGTCAATATATACATTGCTATATGGTGAACTAAGCCTTAGGCCAGCAACAATGGAGAGGACCTGACCCTTAGAAACTTACAAGTAAGCTGGAATCTTCAAAAGTTCAAATCTTTCTAAATAAAAAGATTTATTAAAATGAATAACCAAGTGTTTTAATTGACATCAGATGATCAAAACAACAAACCCTGAGAACATAGAAAAAATATAAATAAAGATATGAGCAGAACTTAATACAACAGAAAACGTATAAAATTGAGGTGATTTAGTAAGTCCAAAGAATATTCTTTGAAAAGATTTAAAAGACACACTTTGATTAAGGAAAACATAAACATATGTAAAGAATATACAGAAAGAATCAGGACAATGTTATAGCAGAGAATATATGAAATGCCAGTAAATTTGAACATTTCTGTAAAGGGGACCATTTCCTAGCTCCTAAAGTTGACCAAAACTGACACAAGAGGAAATCATTGAAGGTCATCATGTCTGCCCTTGGCATTCTCGGAACGCCCTGGCCTCAGAATGCAGCATGGGTAGTCCATGGTAACCTGCGGAGAGGGGGTGGGGTTGAAAAAGGTTGGAACACTGCTCTCACTGAGGGAGTGGGTGTGGCCATCTCTGCTGTGACTGAACAAAGGGCAGGGGAGCAGGGGGCCCAGGGCAGGACCCTCAGAGCCCGGCAGGCACAGGGGTGTGTCACAAGCATTTGGCCCAGGCCAAAGGGCGCCTTCGTTGTCCGCACAGCTTCCCAAACACTCACCTTTCCACTCAGGCCGCCCTCTTTGTTGAAGTGTGTGTGGAACGTGTCCTCGCAGTACACCTCGCTGCACAGCTAACCATAGGACTGGGCATCGTACCTTCCTGCCAGGTGACCGAAGTTCGCAGGCAGATGGGTCCCTGGGACCAACGCGGAGAGGCTCCTGCCCTGACCACAGGTCGACCACAGCCGCTGCCCCAGATCGGGGGCCGCAAAGCAGCCCTGTCTGAATCCCCTGCCTCTAGAGGGAGTATTGGACCAACAGTTCTAATAAATGGGGTCCTTTCGGGCAACTCATCGGAGGGACACAAATAATTCTTTGCCGACTTTCTCCTGAAGCTTATGAGCGTTCACACTTAAGCCTGTTACTATGTCAGCTGTTTTGCTAAACATGAGCTCATGATCTAAATTTACACAATAATGAACAAATCAGCTACAAGTGGAGACAATCAGCGAAAACAATCAATATGAGAATTAGTTTCCCAAGGCCATCCATCAGATGTTGGAATAATCAGGTGCAAGGCAGAAAATATACATAAAACTGGAACTGAAAGAAGCAACAAGGATGTTTTCAAAGACTGGTAGGATCTCTAAAACATTTGTAAAGTACATGTCATTGATAAAGCTAAATACCCAAGGTTGTGTAATACAACAGACTAATCATTGAGAAGAGTGAAATTATGCTGTTTTGAAAACTATGGCAGGTCAGATTTTCTGCCTAATGATATAAGAAGATTTCTCTCAAAAATACACATTATTTCAAAGACTTATTGGCTGTGAAATAAGTGAAGGGTATTTCAAATGGCTTGTCTGCAAAGAAAGGTGAGATGTAGGGAATCACAGAAAGTCGAGGGGAAAATATGTCAATATATACATTGCTATATGGTGAACTAAGCTTAGGCCAGCAACAATGGAGAGGACCTGACCCTTAGAAACTTACAAGTAAGCTGGAATCTTCAAAAGTTCAAATCTTTCTAAGTAAAAATATTTATTAAAATGAATAACCAAGTGTTTTAATTGACATCAGATGATCAAAACAACAAACCCTGAGAACATAGAAAAAATATAAATAAAGATATGAGCAGAACTTAATACAACAGAAAACGTATAAAATTGAGGCGATTTAGTAATTCCAAAGAATATTCTTTGAAAAGATTTAAAAGACACACTTTGATTAAGGAAAACATAAACATATGTAAAGAATATACAGAAAGAATCAGGACAATGTTATAGCAGAGAATATATGAAATGCCAGTAAATTTGAACATTTCTGTAAAGGGGACCATTTCCTAGCTCCTAAAGTTGACCAAAACTGACACAAGAGGAAATCATTGAAGGTCATCATGTCTGCCCTTGGCATTCTCGGAACGCCCTGGCCTCAGAATGCAGCATCGGTAGTCCATGGTAACCTGCGGAGAGGGGGTGGGGCTGAAGGAGGTTGGAACACTGCCCTCACTGAGGGAGTGGGTGTGGCCATCTCTGCTGTGACTGAACAAAGGGCAGTGGAGCAGGGGGCCCAGGGCAGGGCCCTCAGAGCCCGGCAGGCGCAGGGGTGTGTCACAAGTATTTGGCCCAGGCCAAAGGGCGCCTTCTTTGTCTGCACAGCTTCCCAAACACTCACCTTTCCACTCAGGCCGCCCTCTTTGTTGAAGTGTGTGTGGAAGGTGTCCTCGCAGTACACCTCGCTGCACAGCTAATCATAGGACTGGGCATCGTACCTTCCTGCCTGGTGACCGAAGTTCGCAGGCAGATGGGTCCCTGTGACCAACGCGGAGAGGCTCCTGCCCTGACCACAGGTCGACCACAGCCGCTGCCCCAGATCGGGGGTTGCAAAGCAGCCCTGTCTGAATCCCCTGCCTCTAGAGGGAGTATTGGACCAACAGTTCTAAAAAATGGGGTCCTTTCGGGCAACTCATCGGAGGGACACAAATAATTCTTTGCCGACTTTCTCCTGAAGCTTATGAGCGTTCACACTTAAGCCTGTTACAATGTCAGCTGTTTTGCTAAACATGAGCTCATGATCTAAATTTACACAATAATGAACAAATCAACTACAAGTGGAGACAATCAGCGAAAACAATCAATATGAGAATTAGTTTCCCAAGGCCATCCATCAGATGTTGGAATAATCAGGTGCAAGGCAGAAAATATACATAAAACTGGAACTGAAACAAGCAACAAGGATGTTTTCAAAGACTGGTAGGATCTCTAAAACATTTGTAAAGTACATGTCATTGATAAAGCTAAATACCCAAGGTTGTGTAATACAACAGACTAATCATTGAGAAGAGTGAAATTATGCTGTTTTGAAAACTATGGCAGGTCAGATTTTCTGCCTAATGATATAAGAAGATTTCTCTCAAAAATACACATTATTTCAAAGACTTATTGGCTGTGAAATAAGTGAAGGGTATTTCAAATGGCTTGTCTGCAAAGAAAGGTGAGATGTAGGGAATCACAGAAAGTCGAGGGGAAAATATGTCAATATATACATTGCTATATGGTGAACTAAGCTTAGGCCAGCAACAATGGAGAGGACCTGACCCTTAGAAACTTACAAGTAAGCTGGAATCTTCAAAAGTTCAAATGTTTCTAAGAAAAAAAGATTTATTAAAATGAATAACCAAGTGTTTTAATTGACATCAGATGACCAAAACAACAAACCCTGAGAACATAGAAAAAATATAAATAAAGATATGAGCAGAACTGAATACAACAGAAAACGTATAAAATTGAGGTGATTTAGTAAGTCCAAAGAATATTCTTTGAAAAGATTTAAAAGACACACTTTGATTAAGGAAAACATAAACATATGTAAAGAATATACAGAAAGAATCAGGACAATGTTATAGCAGAGAATATATGAAATGCCAGTAAATTTGAACATTTCTGTAAAGGGGACCATTTCCTAGCTCCTAAAGTTGACCAAAACTGACACAAGAGGAAATCATTGAAGGTCATCATGTCTGCCCTTGGCATTCTCGGAACGCCCTGGCCTCAGAATGCAGCATCGGTATTCCATGGTAACCTGCGGAGAGGGGGTGGGGCTGAAGGAGGTTGGAACACTGCCCTCACTGAGGGAGTGGGTGTGGCCATCTCTGCTGTGACTGAACAAAGGGCAGTGGAGCAGGGGGCCCAGGGCAGGGCCCTCAGAGCCCGGCAGGCGCAGGGGTGTGTCACAAGCATTTGGCCCAGGCCAAAGGGCGCCTTCTTTGTCTGCACAGCTTCCCAAACACTCACCTTTCCACTCAGGCCGCCCTCTTTGTTGAAGTGTGTGTGGAACGTGTCCTCGCAGTACACCTCGCTGCACAGCTAACCATAGGACTGGGCATCGTACCTTCCTGCCAGGTGACCGAAGTTCGCAGGCAGATGGGTCCCTGGGACCAACGCGGAGAGGCTCCTGCCCTGACCACTGGTCGACCACAGCCGCTGCCCCAGATCGGGGGTTGCAAAGCAGCCCTGTCTGAATCCCCTGCCTCTAGAGTGAGTATTGGACCAACACTTCTAAAAAATGGGGTCCTTGCGGGCAACTCATTGGAGCGACACAAATAAATCTTTGCCGACTTTCTCCTGAAGCTTACGAGCGTTCACACTTAAGCCTTTTACAATGTCAGCTGTTTAGCTAAACATGAGCTCATGATCTAAATTTACACAATAATGAAGAAATCAGCTACAAGGGGAGACAATCAGCAAAAACAATCAATATGAGAATTAGTTTCCCAAGGCCACCCATCAGATGTTGGAATAATCAGGTGCAAGGCAGAAAATATACATAAAACTGGAACTGGAACAAGGAACAAGGATGTTTTCAAAGACTGGTAGGATCTCTAAAACATTTGTAAAGTACATGTCATTGATAAAGCTAAATACTCAAAGGTTGTGTAATACAACAGATTAATCATTGAGAAGAGTGAAATTATGCTGTTTTGAAAACTATGGCAGGTCAGATTTTCTGCCTAATGATATAAGAAGATTTCTCTCAAAAATACACATTATTTCAAAGACTTATTGGCTGTGAAATAAGTGAAGGGTATTTCAAATGGCTTGTCTGCAAAGAAAGGTGAGATGTAGGGAATCACAGAAAGTCGAGGGGAAAATATGTCAATATATACATTGCTATATGGTGAACTAAGCCTTAGGCCAGCAACAATGGAGAGGACCTGACCCTTAGAAACTTACAAGTAAGCTGGAATCTTCAAAAGTTCAAATCTTTATAAGGAAAAATATTTATTAAAATGAATAACCAAGTGTTTTAATTGACATCAGATGATCAAAACAACAAACCCTGAGAACATAGATAAAATATAAATAAAGATATGAGCAGAACTTAATACAACAGAAAACGTATAAAATTGAGGTGATTTAGTAAGTCCAAAGAATATTCTTTGAAAAGATTTAAAAGACACACTTTGATGAAGGAAAACAAAAACATAAGTAAAGAATATACAGAAAGAATCAGGACAATGTTATAGCAGAGAATATATGAAATGCCAGTAAATTTGAACATTTCTGTAAAGGGGACCATTTCCTAGCTCCTAAAGTTGACCAAAACTGACACAAGAGGAAATCATTGAAGGTCATCATGTCTGCCCTTGGCATTCTCGGAACGCCCTGGCCTCAGAATGCAGCATCGGTATTCCATGGTAACCTGCGGAGAGGGGGTGGGGCTGAAGGAGGTTGGAACACTGCCCTCACTGAGGGAGTGGGTGTGGCCATCTCTGCTGTGACTGAACAAAGGGCAGGGGAGCAGGGGGCCCAGGGCAGGGCCCTCAGAGGCCGGCAGGCCCAGGGGTGTGTCACAAGCATTTGGCCAGGGCCAAAGGGCGCCTTCTTTGTCCGCACAGCTTCCCAAACACTCACCTTTCCACTCAGGCCGCCCTCTTTGTTGAAGTGTGTGTGGAACGTGTCCTCGCAGTACACCTCGCTGCACAGCTAACCATAGGACTGGGCATCGTACCTTCCTGCCAGGTGACCGAAGTTCGCAGGCAGATGGGTCACTGGGACCAACGCGGAGAGGCTCCTGCCCTGACCACAGGTCGACCACAGCCGCTGCCCCAGATCGGGGGTTGCAAAGCAGCCCTGTCTGAATCCCCTGCCTCTAGAGGGAGTATTGGACCAACACTTCTAAAAAATGGGGTCCTTGCGGGCAACTCATCGGAGGGACACAAAAAAATCTTTGCCGACTTTCTCCTGAAGCTTACGAGCGTTCACACTTAAGCCTTTTACAATGTCAGCTGTTTAGCTAAACATGAGCTCATGATCTAAATTTACACAATAATGAAGAAATCAGCTACAAGGGGAGACAATCAGCAAAAACAATCAATATGAGAATTAGTTTCCCAAGGCCACCCATCAGATGTTGGAATAATCAGGTGCAAGGCAGAATATATACATAAAACTGGAACTGGAACAAGGAACAAGGATGTTTTCAAAGACTGGTAGGATCTCTAAAACATTTGTAAAGTACATGTCATTGATAAAGCTAAATACTCAAAGGTTGTGTAATACAACAGATTAATCATTGAGAAGAGTGAAATTATGCTGTTTTGAAAACTATGGCAGGTCAGATTTTCTGCCTAATGATATAAGAAGATTTCTCTCAAAAATACACATTATTTCAAAGACTTATTGGCTGTGAAATAAGTGAAGGGTATTTCAAATGGCTTGTCTGCAAAGAAAGGTGAGATGTAGGGAATCACAGAAAGTCGAGGGGAAAATATGTCAATATATACATTGCTATATGGTGAACTAAGCCTTAGGCCAGCAACAATGGAGAGGACCTGACCCTTAGAAACTTACAAGTAAGCTGGAATCTTCAAAAGTTCAAATCTTTCTAAGTAAAAAGATTTATTAAAATGAATAACCAAGTGTTTTAATTGACATCAGATGATCAAAACAACAAACCCTGAGAACATAGAAAAAATATAAATAAAGATATGAGCAGAACTGAATACAACAGAAAACGTATAAAATTGAGGTGATTTAGTAAGTCCAAAGAATATTCTTTGAAAAGATTTAAAAGACACACTTTGATTAAGGAAAACATAAACATATGTAAAGAATATACAGAAAGAATCAGGACAATGTTATAGCAGAGAATATATGAAATGCCAGTAAATTTGAACATTTCTGTAAAGGGGACCATTTCCTAGCTCCTAAAGTTGACCAAAACTGACACAAGAGGAAATCATTGAAGGTCATCATGTCTGCCCTTGGCATTCTTGGAACGCCCTGGCCTCAGAATGCAGCATCGGTAGTCCATGGTAACCTGCGGAGAGGGGGCGGGGCTGAAGGAGGTTGGAACACTGCCCTCACTGAGGGAGTGGGTGTGGCCATCTCTGCTGTGACTGAACAAAGGGCAGGGGAGCAGGGGGCCCAGGGCAGGGCCCTCAGAGCCCGGCAGGACCAGGGGAGTGTCACAAGCATTTGGCCCAGGCCAAAGCGCGCTTTCTTTGTCTGCACAGCTTCCCAAACACTCACATTTCCACTCAGGCCGCCCTCTTTGATGAAGTGTGTGTGGAACGTTTCCTCGCAGTACACCTCGCTGCACAGCTAACCATAGGACTGGGCATCGTACCTTCCTGCCAGGTGACGGAAGTTCGCAGGCAGATGGGTCACTGGGACCAACGCGGAGAGGCTCCTGCCCTGACCACAGGTCGACCACTGCCGCTGCCCCAGATCGGGGGTTGCAAAGCAGCCCTGTCTGAATCCCCTGCCTCTAGAGGGAGTATTGGACCAACACTTCTAAAAAATGGGGTCCTTGCGGGCAACTCATCGGAGGGACACAAAAAAATCTTTGCCGACTTTCTCCTGAAGCTTACGAGCGTTCACACTTAAGCCTTTTACAATGTCAGCTGTTTAGCTAAACATGAGCTCATGATCTAAATTTACACAATAATGAAGAAATCAG
Organism: Hyperoodon ampullatus; assembly: GCF_949752795.1. NCBI lineage: Eukaryota > Metazoa > Chordata > Mammalia > Artiodactyla > Ziphiidae > Hyperoodon > Hyperoodon ampullatus. Next base: position 280,466 of record NW_027640919.1, read on the forward strand.
CTACAAGGGGAGACAATCAGCAAAAACAATCAATATGAGAATTAGTTTCCCAAGGCCACCCATCAGATGTTGGAATAATCAGGTGCAAGGCAGAATATATACATAAAACTGGAACTGGAACAAGGAACAAGGATGTTTTCAAAGACTGGTAGGATCTCTAAAACATTTGTAAAGTACATGTCATTGATAAAGCTAAATACTCAAAGGTTGTGTAATACAACAGATTAATCATTGAGAAGAGTGAAATTATGCTGTTTTGAAAACTATGGCAGGTCAGATTTTCTGCCTAATGATATAAGAAGATTTCTCTCAAAAATACACATTATTTCAAAGACTTATTGGCTGTGAAATAAGTGAAGGGTATTTCAAATGGCTTGTCTGCAAAGAAAGGTGAGATGTAGGGAATCACAGAAAGTCGAGGGGAAAATATGTCAATATATACATTGCTATATGGTGAACTAAGCCTTAGGCCAGCAACAATGGAGAGGACCTGACCCTTAGAAACTTACAAGTAAGCTGGAATCTTCAAAAGTTCAAATCTTTATAAGTAAAAAGATTTATTAAAATGAATAACCAAGTGTTTTAATTGACATCAGATGATCAAAACAACAAACCCTGAGAACATAGAAAAAATATAAATAAAGATATGAGCAGAACTTAATACAACAGAAAACGTATAAAATTGAGGTGATTTAGTAAGTCCAAAGAATATTCTTTGAAAAGATTTAAAAGACACACTTTGATTAAGGAAAACATAAACATATGTAAAGAATATACAGAAAGAATCAGGACAATGTTATAGCAGAGAATATATGAAATGCCAGTAAATTTGAACATTTCTGTAAAGGGGACCATTTCCTAGCTCCTAAAGTTGACCAAAACTGACACAAGAGGAAATCATTGAAGGTCATCATGTCTGCCCTTGGCATTCTTGGAACGCCCTGGCCTCAGAATGCAGCATCGGTAGTCCATGGTAACCTGCGGAGAGGGGGTGGGGCTGAAGGAGGTTGGAACACTGCCCTCACTGAGGGAGTGGGTGTGGCCATCTCTGCTGTGACTGAACAAAGGGCAGGGGAGCAGGGGGCCCAGGGCAGGGCCCTCAGAGCCCGGCAGGACCAGGGGAGTGTCACAAGCATTTGGCCCAGGCCAAAGGGCGCCTTCTTTGTCTGCACAGCTTCCCAAACACTCACATTTCCACTCAGGCCGCCCTCTTTGTTGAAGTGTGTGTGGAACGTGTCCTCGCAGTACACCTCGCTGCACAGCTAACCATAGGACTGGGCATCGTACCTTCCTGCCAGGTGACCGAAGTTCGCAGGCAGATGGGTCCCTGGGACCAACGCGGAGAGGCTCCTGCCCTGACCACAGGTCGACCACAGCCGCTGCCCCAGATCGGGGGTTGCAAAGCAGCCCTGTCTGAATCCCCTGCCTCTAGAGGGAGTATTGGACCAACACTTCTAAAAAATGGGGTCCTTGCGGGCAACTCATCGGAGGGACACAAAAAAATCTTTGCCGACTTTCTCCTGAAGCTTACGAGCGTTCACACTTAAGCCTTTTACAATGTCAGCTGTTTAGCTAAACATGAGCTCATGATCTAAATTTACACAATAATGAAGAAATCAGCTACAAGGGGAGACAATCAGCAAAAACAATCAATATGAGAATTAGTTTCCCAAGGCCACCCATCAGATGTTGGAATAATCAGGTGCAAGGCAGAATATATACATAAAACTGGAACTGGAACAAGGAACAAGGATGTTTTCAAAGACTGGTAGGATCTCTAAAACATTTGTAAAGTACATGTCATTGATAAAGCTAAATACTCAAAGGTTGTGTAATACAACAGATTAATCATTGAGAAGAGTGAAATTATGCTGTTTTGAAAACTATGGCAGGTCAGATTTTCTGCCTAATGATATAAGAAGATTTCTCTCAAAAATACACATTATTTCAAAGACTTATTGGCTGTGAAATAAGTGAAGGGTATTTCAAATGGCTTGTCTGCAAAGAAAGGTGAGATGTAGGGAATCACAGAAAGTCGAGGGGAAAATATGTCAATATATACATTGCTATATGGTGAACTAAGCCTTAGGCCAGCAACAATGGAGAGGACCTGACCCTTAGAAACTTACAAGTAAGCTGGAATCTTCAAAAGTTCAAATCTTTATAAGTAAAAAGATTTATTAAAATGAATAACCAAGTGTTTTAATTGACGTCAGATGATCAAAACAACAAACCCTGAGAACATAGAAAAAATATAAATAAAGATATGAGCAGAACTTAATACAACAGAAAACGTATAAAATTGAGGTGATTTAGTAAGTCCAAAGAATATTCTTTGAAAAGATTTAAAAGACACACTTTGATTAAGGAAAACATAAACATATGTAAAGAATATACAGAAAGAATCAGGACAATGTTATAGCAGAGAATATATGAAATGCCAGTAAATTTGAACATTTCTGTAAAGGGGACCATTTCCTAGCTCCTAAAGTTGACCAAAACTGACACAAGAGGAAATCATTGAAGGTCATCATGTCTGCCCTTGGCATTCTTGGAACGCCCTGGCCTCAGAATGCAGCATCGGTAGTCCATGGTAACCTGCGGAGAGGGGGTGGGGCTGAAGGAGGTTGGAACACTGCCCTCACTGAGGGAGTGGGTGTGGCCATCTCTGCTGTGACTGAACAAAGGGCAGGGGAGCAGGGGGCCCAGGGCAGGGCCCTCAGAGCCCGGCAGGACCAGGGGAGTGTCACAAGCATTTGGCCCAGGCCAAAGGGCGCCTTCTTTGTCTGCACAGCTTCCCAAACACTCACATTTCCACTCAGGCCGCCCTCTTTGTTGAAGTGTGTGTGGAACGTGTCCTCGCAGTACACCTCGCTGCACAGCTAACCATAGGACTGGGCATCGTACCTTCCTGCCAGGTGACCGAAGTTCGCAGGCAGATGGGTCACTGGGACCAACGCGGAGAGGCTCCTGCCCTGACCACTGGTCGACCACAGCCGCTGCCCCAGATCGGGGGTTGCAAAGCAGCCCTGTCTGAATCCCCTGCCTCTAGAGTGAGTATTGGACCAACACTTCTAAAAAATGGGGTCCTTGCGGGCAACTCATTGGAGCGACACAAATAAATCTTTGCCGACTTTCTCCTGAAGCTTACGAGCGTTCACACTTAAGCCTTTTACAATGTCAGCTGTTTAGCTAAACATGAGCTCATGATCTAAATTTACACAATAATGAAGAAATCAGCTACAAGGGGAGACAATCAGCAAAAACAATCAATATGAGAATTAGTTTCCCAAGGCCACCCATCAGATGTTGGAATAATCAGGTGCAAGGCAGAAAATATACATAAAACTGGAACTGGAACAAGGAACAAGGATGTTTTCAAAGACTGGTAGGATCTCTAAAACATTTGTAAAGTACATGTCATTGATAAAGCTAAATACTCAAAGGTTGTTTAATACAACAGATTAATCATTGAGAAGAGTGAAATTATGCTGTTTTGAAAACTATGGCAGGTCAGATTTTCTGCCTAATGATATAAGAAGATTTCTCTCAAAAATACACATTATTTCAAAGACTTATTGGCTGTGAAATAAGTGAAGGGTATTTCAAATGGCTTGTCTGCAAAGAAAGGTGAGATGTAGGGAATCACAGAAAGTCGAGGGGAAAATATGTCAATATATACATTGCTATATGGTGAACTAAGCCTTAGGCCAGCAACAATGGAGAGGACCTGACCCTTAGAAACTTACAAGTAAGCTGGAATCTTCAAAAGTTCAAATCTTTCTAAGTAAAAAGATTTATTAAAATGAATAACCAAGTGTTTTAATTGACATCAGATGATCAAAACAACAAACCCTGAGAACATAGATAAAATATAAATAAAGATATGAGCAGAACTTAATACAACAGAAAACGTATAAAATTCAGGTGATTTAGTAAGTCCAAAGAATATTCTTTGAAAAGATTTAAAAGACACACTTTGATTAAGGAAAACAAAAACATAAGTAAAGAATATACAGAAAGAATCAGGACAATGTTATAGCAGAGAATATATGAAATGCCAGTAAATTTGAACATTTCTGTAATGGGGACCATTTCCTAGCTCCTAAAGTTGACCAAAACTGACACAAGAGGAAATCATTGAAGGTCATCATGTCTGCCCTTGGCATTCTCGGAACGCCCTGGCCTCAGAATGCAGCATCGGTAGTCCATGGTAACCTGCGGAGAGGGGGTGGGGCTGAAGGAGGTTGGAACACTGCCCTCACTGAGGGAGTGGGTGTGGCCATCTCTGCTGTGACTGAACAAAGGGCAGTGGAGCAGGGGGCCCAGGGCAGGGCCCTCAGAGCCCGGCAGGCGCAGGGGTGTGTCACAAGCATTTGGCCCAGGCCAAAGGGCGCCTTCTTTGTCTGCACAGCTTCCCAAACACTCACCTTTCCACTCAGGCCGCCCTCTTAGTTGAAGTGTGTGTGGAAGGTGTCCTCGCAGTACACCTCGCTGCACAGCTAACCATAGGACTGGGCATCGTACATTCCTGCCAGGTGACCGAAGTTCGCAGGCAGATGGGTCCCTGGGACCAACGCGGAGAGGCTCCTGCCCTGACCACTGGTCGACCACAGCCGCTGCCCCAGATCGGGGGTTGCAAAGCAGCCCTGTCTGAATCCCCTGCCTCTAGAGGGAGTATTGGACCAACACTTCTAAAAAATGGGGTCCTTGCGGGCAACTCATTGGAGCGACACAAAAAAATCTTTGCCGACTTTCTCCTGAAGCTTACGAGCGTTCACACTTAAGCCTTTTACAATGTCAGCTGTTTAGCTAAACATGAGCTCATGATCTAAATTTACACAATAATGAAGAAATCAGCTACAAGGGGAGACAATCAGCAAAAACAATCAATATGAGAATTAGTTTCCCAAGGCCACCCATCAGATGTTGGAATAATCAGGTGCAAGGCAGAAAATATACATAAAACTGGAACTGGAACAAGGAACAAGGATGTTTTCAAAGACTGGTAGGATCTCTAAAACATTTGTAAAGTACATGTCATTGATAAAGCTAAATACTCAAAGGTTGTGTAATACAACAGATTAATCATTGAGAAGAGTGAAATTATGCTGTTTTGAAAACTATGGCAGGTCAGATTTTCTGCCTAATGATATAAGAAGATTTCTCTCAAAAATACACATTATTTCAAAGACTTATTGGCTGTGAAATAAGTGAAGGGTATTTCAAATGGCTTGTCTGCAAAGAAAGGTGAGATGTAGGGAATCACAGAAAGTCGAGGGGAAAATATGTCAATATATACATTGCTATATGGTGAACTAAGCCTTAGGCCAGCAACAATGGAGAGGACCTGACCCTTAGAAACTTACAAGTAAGCTGGAATCTTCAAAAGTTCAAATCTTTATAAGGAAAAATATTTATTAAAATGAATAACCAAGTGTTTTAATTGACATCAGATGATCAAAACAACAAACCCTGAGAACATAGATAAAATATAAATAAAGATATGAGCAGAACTTAATACAACAGAAAACGTATAAAATTGAGGTGATTTAGTAAGTCCAAAGAATATTCTTTGAAAAGATTTAAAAGACACACTTTGATTAAGGAAAACAAAAACATAAGTAAAGAATATACAGAAAGAATCAGGACAATGTTATAGCAGAGAATATATGAAATGCCAGTAAATTTGAACATTTCTGTAAAGGGGACCATTTCCTAGCTCCTAAAGTTGACCAAAACTGACACAAGAGGAAATCATTGAAGGTCATCATGTCTGCCCTTGGCATTCTTGGAACGCCCTGGCCTCAGAATGCAGCATCGGTAGTCCATGGTAACCTGCGGAGAGGGGGTGGGGCTGAAGGAGGTTGGAACACTGCCCTCACTGAGGGAGTGGGTGTGGCCATCTCTGCTGTGACTGAACAAAGGGCAGGGGAGCAGGGGGCCCAGGGCAGGGCCCTCAGAGCCCGGCGGGAACAGGGGAGTGTCACAAGCATTTGGCCCAGGCCAAAGGTCGCCTTCTTTGTCCGCACAGCTTCCCAAACACTCACATTTCCACTCAGGCCGCCCTCTTTGTTGAAGTGTGTGTGGAACGTGTCCTCGCAGTACACCTCGCTGCACAGCTAACCATAGGACTGGACATCGTACCTTCCTGCCAGGTGACCGAAGTTCGCAGGCAGATGGGTCACTGGGACCAACGCGGAGAGGCTCCTGCCCTGACCACAGGTCGACCACAGCCGCTGCCCCAGATCGGGGGTTGCAAAGCAGCCCTGTCTGAATCCCCTGCCTCTAGAGGGAGTATTGGACCAACACTTCTAAAAAATGGGGTCCTTGCGGGCAACTCATCGGAGGGACACAAATAAATCTTTGCCGACTTTCTCCTGAAGCTTACGAGCGTTCACACTTAAGCCTTTTACAATGTCAGCTGTTTAGCTAAACATGAGCTCATGATCTAAATTTACACAATAATGAAGAAATCAGCTACAAGGGGAGACAATCAGCAAAAACAATCAATATGAGAATTAGTTTCCCAAGGCCACGCATCAGATGTTGGAATAATCAGGTGCAAGGCAGAAAATATACATAAAACTGGAACTGGAACAAGGAACAAGGATGTTTTCAAAGACTGGTAGGATCTCTAAAACATTTGTAAAGTACATGTCATTGATAAAGCTAAATACTCAAAGGTTGTGTAATACAACAGATTAATCATTGAGAAGAGTGAAATTATGCTGTTTTGAAAACTATGGCAGGTCAGATTTTCTGCCTAATGATATAAGAAGATTTCTCTCAAAAATACACATTATTTCAAAGACTTATTGGCTGTGAAATAAGTGAAGGGTATTTCAAATGGCTTGTCTGCAAAGAAAGGTGAGATGTAGGGAATCACAGAAAGTCGAGGGGAAAATATGTCAATATATACATTGCTATATGGTGAACTAAGCCTTAGGCCAGCAACAATGGAGAGGACCTGACCCTTAGAAACTTACAAGTAAGCTGGAATCTTCAAAAGTTCAAATCTTTCTAAATAAAAAGATTTATTAAAATGAATAACCAAGTGTTTTAATTGACATCAGATGATCAAAACAACAAACCCTGAGAACATAGAAAAAATATAAATAAAGATATGAGCAGAACTTAATACAACAGAAAACGTATAAAATTGAGGTGATTTAGTAAGTCCAAAGAATATTCTTTGAAAAGATTTAAAAGACACACTTTGATTAAGGAAAACATAAACATATGTAAAGAATATACAGAAAGAATCAGGACAATGTTATAGCAGAGAATATATGAAATGCCAGTAAATTTGAACATTTCTGTAAAGGGGACCATTTCCTAGCTCCTAAAGTTGACCAAAACTGACACAAGAGGAAATCATTGAAGGTCATCATGTCTGCCCTTGGCATTCTCGGAACGCCCTGGCCTCAGAATGCAGCATGGGTAGTCCATGGTAACCTGCGGAGAGGGGGTGGGGTTGAAAAAGGTTGGAACACTGCTCTCACTGAGGGAGTGGGTGTGGCCATCTCTGCTGTGACTGAACAAAGGGCAGGGGAGCAGGGGGCCCAGGGCAGGACCCTCAGAGCCCGGCAGGCACAGGGGTGTGTCACAAGCATTTGGCCCAGGCCAAAGGGCGCCTTCGTTGTCCGCACAGCTTCCCAAACACTCACCTTTCCACTCAGGCCGCCCTCTTTGTTGAAGTGTGTGTGGAACGTGTCCTCGCAGTACACCTCGCTGCACAGCTAACCATAGGACTGGGCATCGTACCTTCCTGCCAGGTGACCGAAGTTCGCAGGCAGATGGGTCCCTGGGACCAACGCGGAGAGGCTCCTGCCCTGACCACAGGTCGACCACAGCCGCTGCCCCAGATCGGGGGCCGCAAAGCAGCCCTGTCTGAATCCCCTGCCTCTAGAGGGAGTATTGGACCAACAGTTCTAATAAATGGGGTCCTTTCGGGCAACTCATCGGAGGGACACAAATAATTCTTTGCCGACTTTCTCCTGAAGCTTATGAGCGTTCACACTTAAGCCTGTTACTATGTCAGCTGTTTTGCTAAACATGAGCTCATGATCTAAATTTACACAATAATGAACAAATCAGCTACAAGTGGAGACAATCAGCGAAAACAATCAATATGAGAATTAGTTTCCCAAGGCCATCCATCAGATGTTGGAATAATCAGGTGCAAGGCAGAAAATATACATAAAACTGGAACTGAAACAAGCAACAAGGATGTTTTCAAAGACTGGTAGGATCTCTAAAACATTTGTAAAGTACATGTCATTGATAAAGCTAAATACCCAAGGTTGTGTAATACAACAGACTAATCATTGAGAAGAGTGAAATTATGCTGTTTTGAAAACTATGGCAGGTCAGATTTTCTGCCTAATGATATAAGAAGATTTCTCTCAAAAATACACATTATTTCAAAGACTTATTGGCTGTGAAATAAGTGAAGGGTATTTCAAATGGCTTGTCTGCAAAGAAAGGTGAGATGTAGGGAATCACAGAAAGTCGAGGGGAAAATATGTCAATATATACATTGCTATATGGTGAACTAAGCTTAGGCCAGCAACAATGGAGAGGACCTGACCCTTAGAAACTTACAAGTAAGCTGGAATCTTCAAAAGTTCAAATCTTTCTAAGTAAAAAGATTTATTTAAATGAATAACCAAGTGTTTTAATTGACATCAGATGATCAAAACAACAAACCCTGAGAACATAGAAAAAATATAAATAAAGATATGAGCAGAACTTAATACAACAGAAAACGTATAAAATTGAGGCGATTTAGTAATTCCAAAGAATATTCTTTGAAAAGATTTAAAAGACACACTTTGATTAAGGAAAACATAAACATATGTAAAGAATATACAGAAAGAATCAGGACAATGTTATAGCAGAGAATATATGAAATGCCAGTAAATTTGAACATTTCTGTAAAGGGGACCATTTCCTAGCTCCTAAAGTTGACCAAAACTGACACAAGAGGAAATCATTGAAGGTCATCATGTCTGCCCTTGGCATTCTCGGAACGCCCTGGCCTCAGAATGCAGCATCAGTATTCCATGGTAACCTGCGGAGAGGGGGTGGGGCTGAAGGAGGTTGGAACACTGCCCTCACTGAGGGAGTGGGTGTGGCCATCTCTGCTGTGACTGAACAAAGGGCAGTGGATCAGGGGGCCCAGGGCAGGGCCCTCAGAGCCCGGCAGGCGCAGGGGTGTGTCACAAGTATTTGGCCCAGGCCAAAGGGCGCCTTCTTTGTCTGCACAGCTTCCCAAACACTCACCTTTCCACTCAGGCCGCCCTCTTTGTTGAAGTGTGTGTGGAAGGTGTCCTCGCAGTACACCTCGCTGCACAGCTAATCATAGGACTGGGCATCGTACCTTCCTGCCTGGTGACCGAAGTTCGCAGGCAGATGGGTCCCTGTGACCAACGCGGAGAGGCTCCTGCCCTGACCACAGGTCGACCACAGCCGCTGCCCCAGATCGGGGGTTGCAAAGCAGCCCTGTCTGAATCCCCTGCCTCTAGAGGGAGTATTGGACCAACAGTTCTAAAAAATGGGGTCCTTTCGGGCAACTCATCGGAGGGACACAAATAATTCTTTGCCGACTTTCTCCTGAAGCTTATGAGCGTTCACACTTAAGCCTGTTACAATGTCAGCTGTTTTGCTAAACATGAGCTCATGATCTAAATTTACACAATAATGAACAAATCAACTACAAGTGGAGACAATCAGCGAAAACAATCAATATGAGAATTAGTTTCCCAAGGCCATCCATCAGATGTTGGAATAATCAGGTGCAAGGCAGAAAATATACATAAAACTGGAACTGAAACAAGCAACAAGGATGTTTTCAAAGACTGGTAGGATCTCTAAAACATTTGTAAAGTACATGTCATTGATAAAGCTAAATACCCAAGGTTGTGTAATACAACAGACTAATCATTGAGAAGAGTGAAATTATGCTGTTTTGAAAACTATGGCAGGTCAGATTTTCTGCCTAATGATATAAGAAGATTTCTCTCAAAAATACACATTATTTCAAAGACTTATTGGCTGTGAAATAAGTGAAGGGTATTTCAAATGGCTTGTCTGCAAAGAAAGGTGAGATGTAGGGAATCACAGAAAGTCGAGGGGAAAATATGTCAATATATACATTGCTATATGGTGAACTAAGCTTAGGCCAGCAACAATGGAGAGGACCTGACCCTTAGAAACTTACAAGTAAGCTGGAATCTTCAAAAGTTCAAATGTTTCTAAGTAAAAAGATTTATTAAAATGAATAACCAAGTGTTTTAATTGACATCAGATGATCAAAACAACAAACCCTGAGAACATAGAAAAAATATAAATAAAGATATGAGCAGAACTGAATACAACAGAAAACGTATAAAATTGAGGTGATTTAGTAAGTCCAAAGAATATTCTTTGAAAAGATTTAAAAGACACACTTTGATTAAGGAAAACATAAATATATGTAAAGAATATACAGAAAGAATCAGGACAATGTTATAGCAGAGAATATATGAAATGCCAGTAAATTTGAACATTTCTGTAAAGGGGACCATTTCCTAGCTCCTAAAGTTGACCAAAACTGACACAAGAGGAAATCATTGAAGGTCATCATGTCTGCCCTTGGCATTCTCGGAACGCCCTGGCCTCAGAATGCAGCATCGGTATTCCATGGTAACCTGCGGAGAGGGGGTGGGGCTGAAGGAGGTTGGAACACTGCCCTCACTGAGGGAGTGGGTGTGGCCATCTCTGCTGTGACTGAACAAAGGGCAGTGGAGCAGGGGGCCCAGGGCAGGGCCCTCAGAGCCCGGCAGGCGCAGGGGTGTGTCACAAGCATTTGGCCCAGGCCAAAGGGCGCCTTCTTTGTCTGCACAGCTTCCCAAACACTCACCTTTCCACTCAGGCCGCCCTCTTTGTTGAAGTGTGTGTGGAACGTGTCCTCGCAGTACACCTCGCTGCACAGCTAACCATAGGACTGGGCATCGTACCTTCCTGCCAGGTGACCGAAGTTCGCAGGCAGATGGGTCCCTGGGACCAACGCGGAGAGGCTCCTGCCCTGACCACTGGTCGACCACAGCCGCTGCCCCAGATCGGGGGTTGCAAAGCAGCCCTGTCTGAATCCCCTGCCTCTAGAGTGAGTATTGGACCAACACTTCTAAAAAATGGGGTCCTTGCGGGCAACTCATTGGAGCGACACAAATAAATCTTTGCCGACTTTCTCCTGAAGCTTACGAGCGTTCACACTTAAGCCTTTTACAATGTCAGCTGTTTAGCTAAACATGAGCTCATGATCTAAATTTACACAATAATGAAGAAATCAGCTACAAGGGGAGACAATCAGCAAAAACAATCAATATGAGAATTAGTTTCCCAAGGCCACCCATCAGATGTTGGAATAATCAGGTGCAAGGCAGAAAATATACATAAAACTGGAACTGGAACAAGGAACAAGGATGTTTTCAAAGACTGGTAGGATCTCTAAAACATTTGTAAAGTACATGTCATTGATAAAGCTAAATACTCAAAGGTTGTGTAATACAACAGATTAATCATTGAGAAGAGTGAAATTATGCTGTTTTGAAAACTATGGCAGGTCAGATTTTCTGCCTAATGATATAAGAAGATTTCTCTCAAAAATACACATTATTTCAAAGACTTATTGGCTGTGAAATAAGTGAAGGGTATTTCAAATGGCTTGTCTGCAAAGAAAGGTGAGATGTAGGGAATCACAGAAAGTCGAGGGGAAAATATGTCAATATATACATTGCTATATGGTGAACTAAGCCTTAGGCCAGCAACAATGGAGAGGACCTGACCCTTAGAAACTTACAAGTAAGCTGGAATCTTCAAAAGTTCAAATCTTTATAAGTAAAAAGATTTATTAAAATGAATAACCAAGTGTTTTAATTGACATCAGATGATCAAAACAACAAACCCTGAGAACATAGATAAAATATAAATAAAGATATGAGCAGAACTTAATACAACAGAAAACGTATAAAATTGAGGTGATTTAGTAAGTCCAAAGAATATTCTTTGAAAAGATTTAAAAGACACACTTTGATGAAGGAAAACAAAAACATAAGTGAAGAATATACAGAAAGAATCAGGACAATGTTATAGCAGAGAATATATGAAATGCCAGTAAATTTGAACATTTCTGTAAAGGGGACCATTTCCTAGCTCCTAAAGTTGACCAAAACTGACACAAGAGGAAATCATTGAAGGTCATCATGTCTGCCCTTGGCATTCTCGGAACGCCCTGGCCTCAGAATGCAGCATCGGTATTCCATGGTAACCTGCGGAGAGGGGGTGGGGCTGAAGGAGGTTGGAACACTGCCCTCACTGAGGGAGTGGGTGTGGCCATCTCTGCTGTGACTGAACAAAGGGCAGGGGAGCAGGGGGCCCAGGGCAGGGCCCTCAGAGGCCGGCAGGCCCAGGGGTGTGTCACAAGCATTTGGCCAGGGCCAAAGGGCGCCTTCTTTGTCCGCACAGCTTCCCAAACACTCACCTTTCCACTCAGGCCGCCCTCTTTGTTGAAGTGTGTGTGGAACGTGTCCTCGCAGTACACCTCGCTGCACAGCTAACCATAGGACTGGGCATCGTACCTTCCTGCCAGGTGACCGAAGTTCGCAGGCAGATGGGTCACTGGGACCAACGCGGAGAGGCTCCTGCCCTGACCACAGGTCGACCACAGCCGCTGCCCCAGATCGGGGGTTGCAAAGCAGCCCTGTCTGAATCCCCTGCCTCTAGAGGGAGTATTGGACCAACACTTCTAAAAAATGGGGTCCTTGCGGGCAACTCATCGGAGGGACACAAAAAAATCTTTGCCGACTTTCTCCTGAAGCTTACGAGCGTTCACACTTAAGCCTTTTACAATGTCAGCTGTTTAGCTAAACATGAGCTCATGATCTAAATTTACACAATAATGAAGAAATCAGCTACAAGGGGAGACAATCAGCAAAAACAATCAATATGAGAATTAGTTTCCCAAGGCCACCCATCAGATGTTGGAATAATCAGGTGCAAGGCAGAATATATACATAAAACTGGAACTGGAACAAGGAACAAGGATGTTTTCAAAGACTGGTAGGATCTCTAAAACATTTGTAAAGTACATGTCATTGATAAAGCTAAATACTCAAAGGTTGTGTAATACAACAGATTAATCATTGAGAAGAGTGAAATTATGCTGTTTTGAAAACTATGGCAGGTCAGATTTTCTGCCTAATGATATAAGAAGATTTCTCTCAAAAATACACATTATTTCAAAGACTTATTGGCTGTGAAATAAGTGAAGGGTATTTCAAATGGCTTGTCTGCAAAGAAAGGTGAGATGTAGGGAATCACAGAAAGTCGAGGGGAAAATATGTCAATATATACATTGCTATATGGTGAACTAAGCCTTAGGCCAGCAACAATGGAGAGGACCTGACCCTTAGAAACTTACAAGTAAGCTGGAATCTTCAAAAGTTCAAATCTTTCTAAGTAAAAAGATTTATTAAAATGAATAACCAAGTGTTTTAATTGACATCAGATGATCAAAACAACAAACCCTGAGAACATAGAAAAAATATAAATAAAGATATGAGCAGAACTGAATACAACAGAAAACGTATAAAATTGAGGTGATTTAGTAAGTCCAAAGAATATTCTTTGAAAAGATTTAAAAGACACACTTTGATTAAGGAAAACATAAACATATGTAAAGAATATACAGAAAGAATCAGGACAATGTTATAGCAGAGAATATATGAAATGCCAGTAAATTTGAACATTTCTGTAAAGGGGACCATTTCCTAGCTCCTAAAGTTGACCAAAACTGACACAAGAGGAAATCATTGAAGGTCATCATGTCTGCCCTTGGCATTCTTGGAACGCCCTGGCCTCAGAATGCAGCATCGGTAGTCCATGGTAACCTGCGGAGAGGGGGCGGGGCTGAAGGAGGTTGGAACACTGCCCTCACTGAGGGAGTGGGTGTGGCCATCTCTGCTGTGACTGAACAAAGGGCAGGGGAGCAGGGGGCCCAGGGCAGGGCCCTCAGAGCCCGGCAGGACCAGGGGAGTGTCACAAGCATTTGGCCCAGGCCAAAGCGCGCTTTCTTTGTCTGCACAGCTTCCCAAACACTCACATTTCCACTCAGGCCGCCCTCTTTGTTGAAGTGTGTGTGGAACGTTTCCTCGCAGTACACCTCGCTGCACAGCTAACCATAGGACTGGGCATCGTACCTTCCTGCCAGGTGACGGAAGTTCGCAGGCAGATGGGTCACTGGGACCAACGCGGAGAGGCTCCTGCCCTGACCACAGGTCGACCACTGCCGCTGCCCCAGATCGGGGGTTGCAAAGCAGCCCTGTCTGAATCCCCTGCCTCTAGAGGGAGTATTGGACCAACACTTCTAAAAAATGGGGTCCTTGCGGGCAACTCATCGGAGGGACACAAAAAAATCTTTGCCGACTTTCTCCTGAAGCTTACGAGCGTTCACACTTAAGCCTTTTACAATGTCAGCTGTTTAGCTAAACATGAGCTCATGATCTAAATTTACACAATAATGAAGAAATCAGCTACAAGGGGAGACAATCAGCAAAAACAATCAATATGAGAATTAGTTTCCCAAGGCCACCCATCAGATGTTGGAATAATCAGGTGCAAGGCAGAATATATACATAAAACTGGAACTGGAACAAGGAACAAGGATGTTTTCAAAGACTGGTAGGATCTCTAAAACATTTGTAAAGTACATGTCATTGATAAAGCTAAATACTCAAAGGTTGTGTAATACAACAGATTAATCATTGAGAAGAGTGAAATTATGCTGTTTTGAAAACTATGGCAGGTCAGATTTTCTGCCTAATGATATAAGAAGATTTCTCTCAAAAATACACATTATTTCAAAGACTTATTGGCTGTGAAATAAGTGAAGGGTATTTCAAATGGCTTGTCTGCAAAGAAAGGTGAGATGTAGGGAATCACAGAAAGTCGAGGGGAAAATATGTCAATATATACATTGCTATATGGTGAACTAAGCCTTAGGCCAGCAACAATGGAGAGGACCTGACCCTTAGAAACTTACAAGTAAGCTGGAATCTTCAAAAGTTCAAATCTTTATAAGTAAAAAGATTTATTAAAATGAATAACCAAGTGTTTTAATTGACATCAGATGATCAAAACAACAAACCCTGAGAACATAGAAAAAATATAAATAAAGATATGAGCAGAACTTAATACAACAGAAAACGTATAAAATTGAGGTGATTTAGTAAGTCCAAAGAATATTCTTTGAAAAGATTTAAAAGACACACTTTGATTAAGGAAAACATAAACATATGTAAAGAATATACAGAAAGAATCAGGACAATGTTATAGCAGAGAATATATGAAATGCCAGTAAATTTGAACATTTCTGTAAAGGGGACCATTTCCTAGCTCCTAAAGTTGACCAAAACTGACACAAGAGGAAATCATTGAAGGTCATCATGTCTGCCCTTGGCATTCTTGGAACGCCCTGGCCTCAGAATGCAGCATCGGTAGTCCATGGTAACCTGCGGAGAGGGGGTGGGGCTGAAGGAGGTTGGAACACTGCCCTCACTGAGGGAGTGGGTGTGGCCATCTCTGCTGTGACTGAACAAAGGGCAGGGGAGCAGGGGGCCCAGGGCAGGGCCCTCAGAGCCCGGCAGGACCAGGGGAGTGTCACAAGCATTTGGCCCAGGCCAAAGGGCGCCTTCTTTGTCTGCACAGCTTCCCAAACACTCACATTTCCACTCAGGCCGCCCTCTTTGTTGAAGTGTGTGTGGAACGTGTCCTCGCAGTACACCTCGCTGCACAGCTAACCATAGGACTGGGCATCGTACCTTCCTGCCAGGTGACCGAAGTTCGCAGGCAGTGGGTCCCTGGGACCAACGCGGAGAGGCTCCTGCCCTGACCACAGGTCGACCACAGCCGCTGCCCCAGATCGGGGGTTGCAAAGCAGCCCTGTCTGAATCCCCTGCCTCTAGAGGGAGTATTGGACCAACACTTCTAAAAAATGGGGTCCTTGCGGGCAACTCATCGGAGGGACACAAAAAAATCTTTGCCGACTTTCTCCTGAAGCTTACGAGCGTTCACACTTAAGCCTTTTACAATGTCAGCTGTTTAGCTAAACATGAGCTCATGATCTAAATTTACACAATAATGAAGAAATCAGCTACAAGGGGAGACAATCAGCAAAAACAATCAATATGAGAATTAGTTTCCCAAGGCCACCCATCAGATGTTGGAATAATCAGGTGCAAGGCAGAATATATACATAAAACTGGAACTGGAACAAGGAACAAGGATGTTTTCAAAGACTGGTAGGATCTCTAAAACATTTGTAAAGTACATGTCATTGATAAAGCTAAATACTCAAAGGTTGTGTAATACAACAGATTAATCATTGAGAAGAGTGAAATTATGCTGTTTTGAAAACTATGGCAGGTCAGATTTTCTGCCTAATGATATAAGAAGATTTCTCTCAAAAATACACATTATTTCAAAGACTTATTGGCTGTGAAATAAGTGAAGGGTATTTCAAATGGCTTGTCTGCAAAGAAAGGTGAGATGTAGGGAATCACAGAAAGTCGAGGGGAAAATATGTCAATATATACATTGCTATATGGTGAACTAAGCCTTAGGCCAGCAACAATGGAGAGGACCTGACCCTTAGAAACTTACAAGTAAGCTGGAATCTTCAAAAGTTCAAATCTTTATAAGTAAAAAGATTTATTAAAATGAATAACCAAGTGTTTTAATTGACGTCAGATGATCAAAACAACAAACCCTGAGAACATAGAAAAAATATAAATAAAGATATGAGCAGAACTTAATACAACAGAAAACGTATAAAATTGAGGTGATTTAGTAAGTCCAAAGAATATTCTTTGAAAAGATTTAAAAGACACACTTTGATTAAGGAAAACATAAACATATGTAAAGAATATACAGAAAGAATCAGGACAATGTTATAGCAGAGAATATATGAAATGCCAGTAAATTTGAACATTTCTGTAAAGGGGACCATTTCCTAGCTCCTAAAGTTGACCAAAACTGACACAAGAGGAAATCATTGAAGGTCATCATGTCTGCCCTTGGCATTCTCGGAACGCCCTGGCCTCAGAATGCAGCATCGGTAGTCCATGGTAACCTGCGGAGAGGGGGTGGGGCTGAAGGAGGTTGGAACACAGCCCTCACTGAGGGAGTGGGTGTGGCCATCTCTGCTGTGACTGAACAAAGGGCAGTGGAGCAGGGGGCCCAGGGCAGGGCCCTCAGAGCCCGGCAGGCGCAGGGGTGTGTCACAAGCATTTGGCCCAGGCCAAAGGGCGCCTTCTTTGTCTGCACAGCTTCCCAAACACTCACCTTTCCACTCAGGCCGCCCTCTTAGTTGAAGTGTGTGTGGAAGGTGTCCTCGCAGTACACCTCGCTGCACAGCTAACCATAGGACTGGGCATCGTACATTCCTGCCAGGTGACCGAAGTTCGCAGGCAGATGGGTCCCTGGGACCAAAGCGGAGAGGCTCCTGCCCTGACCACTGGTCGACCACAGCCGCTGCCCCAGATCGGGGGTTGCAAAGCAGCCCTGTCTGAATCCCCTGCCTCTAGAGGGAGTATTGGACCAACACTTCTAAAAAATGGGGTCCTTGCGGGCAACTCATTGGAGCGACACAAAAAAATCTTTGCCGACTTTCTCCTGAAGCTTACGAGCGTTCACACTTAAGCCTTTTACAATGTCAGCTGTTTAGCTAAACATGAGCTCATGATCTAAATTTACACAATAATGAAGAAATCAGCTACAAGGGGAGACAATCAGCAAAAACAATCAATATGAGAATTAGTTTCCCAAGGCCACCCATCAGATGTTGGAATAATCAGGTGCAAGGCAGAAAATATACATAAAACTGGAACTGGAACAAGGAACAAGGATGTTTTCAAAGACTGGTAGGATCTCTAAAACATTTGTAAAGTACATGTCATTGATAAAGCTAAATACTCAAAGGTTGTGTAATACAACAGATTAATCATTGAGAAGAGTGAAATTATGCTGTTTTGAAAACTATGGCAGGTCAGATTTTCTGCCTAATGATATAAGAAGATTTCTCTAAAAAATACACATTATTTCAAAGACTTATTGGCTGTGAAATAAGTGAAGGGTATTTCAAATGGCTTGTCTGCAAAGAAAGGTGAGATGTAGGGAATCACAGAAAGTCGAGGGGAAAATATGTCAATATATACATTGCTATATGGTGAACTAAGACTTAGGCCAGCAACAATGGAGAGGACCTGACCCTTAGAAACTTACAAGTAAGCTGGAATCTTCAAAAGTTCAAATCTTTATAAGGAAAAATATTTATTAAAATGAATAACCAAGTGTTTTAATTGACATCAGATGATCAAAACAACAAACCCTGAGAACATAGATAAAATATAAATAAAGATATGAGCAGAACTTAATACAACAGAAAACGTATAAAATTGAGGTGATTTAGTAAGTCCAAAGAATATTCTTTGAAAAGATTTAAAAGACACACTTTGATTAAGGAAAACAAAAACATAAGTAAAGAATATACAGAAAGAATCAGGACAATGTTATAGCAGAGAATATATGAAATGCCAGTAAATTTGAACATTTCTGTAAAGGGGACCATTTCCTAGCTCCTAAAGTTGACCAAAACTGACACAAGAGGAAATCATTGAAGGTCATCATGTCTGCCCTTGGCATTCTCGGAACGCCCTGGCCTCAGAATGCAGCATCGGTATTCCATGGTAACCTGCGGAGAGGGGGTGGGGCTGAAGGAGGTTGGAACACTGCCCTCACTGAGGGAGTGGGTGTGGCCATCTCTGCTGTGACTGAACAAAGGGCAGGGGAGCAGGGGGCCCAGGGCAGGGCCCTCAGAGGCCGGCAGTCCCAGGGGTGTGTCACAAGCATTTGGCCAGGGCCAAAGGGCGCCTTCTTTGTCCGCACAGCTTCCCAAACACTCACCTTTCCACTCAGGCCGCCCTCTTTGTTGAAGTGTGTGTGGAACGTGTCCTCGCAGTACACCTCGCTGCACAGCTAACCATAGGACTGGGCATCGTACCTTCCTGCCAGGTGACCGAAGTTCGCAGGCAGATGGGTCACTGGGACCAACGCGGAGAGGCTCCTGCCCTGACCACAGGTCGACCACAGCCGCTGCCCCAGATCGGGGGTTGCAAAGCAGCCCTGTCTGAATCCCCTGCCTCTAGAGGGAGTATTGGACCAACACTTCTAAAAAATGGGGTCCTTGCGGGCAACTCATCGGAGGGACACAAAAAAATCTTTGCCGACTTTCTCCTGAAGCTTACGAGCGTTCACACTTAAGCCTTTTACAATGTCAGCTGTTTAGCTAAACATGAGCTCATGATCTAAATTTACACAATAATGAAGAAATCAGCTACAAGGGGAGACAATCAGCAAAAACAATCAATATGAGAATTAGTTTCCCAAGGCCACCCATCAGATGTTGGAATAATCAGGTGCAAGGCAGAATATATACATAAAACTGGAACTGGAACAAGGAACAAGGATGTTTTCAAAGACTGGTAGGATCTCTAAAACATTTGTAAAGTACATGTCATTGATAAAGCTAAATACTCAAAGGTTGTGTAATACAACAGATTAATCATTGAGAAGAGTGAAATTATGCTGTTTTGAAAACTATGGCAGGTCAGATTTTCTGCCTAATGATATAAGAAGATTTCTCTCAAAAATACACATTATTTCAAAGACTTATTGGCTGTGAAATAAGTGAAGGGTATTTCAAATGGCTTGTCTGCAAAGAAAGGTGAGATGTAGGGAATCACAGAAAGTCGAGGGGAAAATATGTCAATATATACATTGCTATATGGTGAACTAAGCCTTAGGCCAGCAACAATGGAGAGGACCTGACCCTTAGAAACTTACAAGTAAGCTGGAATCTTCAAAAGTTCAAATCTTTATAAGTAAAAAGATTTATTAAAATGAATAACCAAGTGTTTTAATTGACATCAGATGATCAAAACAACAAACCCTGAGAACATAGAAAAAATATAAATAAAGATATGAGCAGAACTGAATACAACAGAAAACGTATAAAATTGAGGTGATTTAGTAAGTCCAAAGAATATTCTTTGAAAAGATTTAAAAGACACACTTTGATTAAGGAAAACATAAACATATGTAAAGAATATACAGAAAGAATCAGGACAATGTTATAGCAGAGAATATATGAAATGCCAGTAAATTTGAACATTTCTGTAAAGGGGACCATTTCCTAGCTCCTAAAGTTGACCAAAACTGACACAAGAGGAAATCATTGAAGGTCATCATGTCTGCCCTTGGCATTCTTGGAACGCCCTGGCCTCAGAATGCAGCATCGGTAGTCCATGGTAACCTGCGGAGAGGGGGCGGGGCTGAAGGAGGTTGGAACACTGCCCTCACTGAGGGAGTGGGTGTGGCCATCTCTGCTGTGACTGAACAAAGGGCAGGGGAGCAGGGGGCCCAGGGCAGGGCCCTCAGAGCCCGACAGGCGCAGGGGTGTGTCACAAGCATTTGGCCCAGGCCAAAGGGCGCCTTCTTTGTCTGCACAGCTTCCCAAACACTCACCTTTCCACTCAGGCCGCCCTCTTTGTTGAAGTGTGTGTGGAAGGTGTCCTCGCAGTACACCTCGCTGCACAGCTAACCATAGGACTGGGCATCGTACCTTCCTGCCAGGTGACCGAAGTTCGCAGGCAGATGGGTCCCTGGGACCAACGCGGAGAGGCTCCTGCCCTGACCACTGGTCGACCACAGCCGCTGCCCCAGATCGGGGGTTGCAAAGCAGCCCTGTCTGAATCCCCTGCCTCTAGAGGGAGTATTGGACCAACACTTCTAAAAAATGGGGTCCTTGCGGGCAACTCATTGGAGCGACACAAAAAAATCTTTGCCGACTTTCTCCTGAAGCTTACGAGCGTTCACACTTAAGCCTTTTACAATGTCAGCTGTTTAGCTAAACATGAGCTCATGATCTAAATTTACACAATAATGAAGAAATCAGCTACAAGGGGAGACAATCAGCAAAAACAATCAATATGAGAATTAGTTTCCCAAGGCCACCCATCAGATGTTGGAATAATCAGGTGCAAGGCAGAAAATATACATAAAACTGGAACTGGAACAAGGAACAAGGATGTTTTCAAAGACTGGTAGGATCTCTAAAACATTTGTAAAGTACATGTCATTGATAAAGCTAAATACTCAAAGGTGGTGTAATACAACAGATTAATCATTGAGAAGAGTGAAATTATGCTGTTTTGAAAACTATGGCAGGTCAGATTTTCTGCCTAATGATATAAGAAGATTTCTCTCAAAAATACACATTATTTCAAAGACTTATTGGCTGTGAAATAAGTGAAGGGTATTTCAAATGGCTTGTCTGCAAAGAAAGGTGAGATGTAGGGAATCACAGAAAGTCGAGGGGAAAATATGTCAATATATACATTGCTATATGGTGAACTAAGCCTTAGGCCAGCAACAATGGAGAGGACCTGACCCTTAGAAACTTACAAGTAAGCTGGAATCTTCAAAAGTTCAAATCTTTATAAGGAAAAATATTTATTAAAATGAATAACCAAGTGTTTTAATTGACATCAGATGATCAAAACAACAAACCCTGAGAACATAGATAAAATATAAATAAAGATATGAGCAGAACTTAATACAACAGAGAACGTATAAAATTGAGGTGATTTAGTAAGTCCAAAGAATATTCTTTGAAAAGATTTAAAAGACACACTTTGATTAAGGAAAACAAAAACATAAGTAAAGAATATACAGAAAGAATCAGGACAATGTTATAGCAGAGAATATATGAAATGCCAGTAAATTTGAACATTTCTGTAAAGGGGACCATTTCCTAGCTCCTAAAGTTGACCAAAACTGACACAAGAGGAAATCATTGAAGGTCATCATGTCTGCCCTTGGCATTCTTGGAACGCCCTGGCCTCAGAATGCAGCATCGGTAGTCCATGGTAACCTGCGGAGAGGGGGTGGGGCTGAAGGAGGTTGGAACACTGCCCTCACTGAGGGAGTGGGTGTGGCCATCTCTGCTGTGACTGAACAAAGGGCAGGGGAGCAGGGGGCCCAGGGCAGGGCCCTCAGAGCCCGGCAGGACCAGGGGAGTGTCACAAGCATTTGGCCCAGGCCAAAGCGCGCTTTCTTTGTCTGCACAGCTTCCCAAACACTCACATTTCCACTCAGGCCGCCCTCTTTGTTGAAGTGTGTGTGGAACGTGTCCTCGCAGTACACCTCGCTGCACAGCTAACCATAGGACTGGGCATCGTACCTTCCTGCCAGGTGACGGAAGTTCGCAGGCAGATGGGTCACTGGGACCAACGCGGAGAGGCTCCTGCCCTGACCACCGGTCGACCACTGCCGCTGCCCCAGATCGGGGGTTGCAAAGCAGCCCTGTCTGAATCCCCTGCCTCTAGAGGGAGTATTGGACCAACACTTCTAAAAAATGGGGTCCTTGCGGGCAACTCATCGGAGGGACACAAAAAAATCTTTGCCGACTTTCTCCTGAAGCTTACGAGCGTTCACACTTAAGCCTTTTACAATGTCAGCTGTTTAGCTAAACATGAGCTCATGATCTAAATTTACACAATAATGAAGAAATCAGCTACAAGGGGAGACAATCAGCAAAAACAATCAATATGAGAATTAGTTTCCCAAGGCCACCCATCAGATGTTGGAATAATCAGGTGCAAGGCAGAATATATACATAAAACTGGAACTGGAACAAGGAACAAGGATGTTTTCAAAGACTGGTAGGATCTCTAAAACATTTGTAAAGTACATGTCATTGATAAAGCTAAATACTCAAAGGTTGTGTAATACAACAGATTAATCATTGAGAAGAGTGAAATTATGCTGTTTTGAAAACTATGGCAGGTCAGATTTTCTGCCTAATGATATAAGAAGATTTCTCTCAAAAATACACATTATTTCAAAGACTTATTGGCTGTGAAATAAGTGAAGGGTATTTCAAATGGCTTGTCTGCAAAGAAAGGTGAGATGTAGGGAATCACAGAAAGTCGAGGGGAAAATATGTCAATATATACATTGCTATATGGTGAACTAAGCCTTAGGCCAGCAACAATGGAGAGGACCTGACCCTTAGAAACTTACAAGTAAGCTGGAATCTTCAAAAGTTCAAATCTTTATAAGTAAAAAGATTTATTAAAATGAATAACCAAGTGTTTTAATTGACATCAGATGATCAAAACAACAAACCCTGAGAACATAGAAAAAATATAAATAAAGATATGAGCAGAACTGAATACAACAGAAAACGTATAAAATTGAGGTGATTTAGTAAGTCCAAAGAATATTCTTTGAAAAGATTTAAAAGACACACTTTGATTAAGGAAAACATAAACATATGTAAAGAATATACAGAAAGAATCAGGACAATGTTATAGCAGAGAATATATGAAATGCCAGTAAATTTGAACATTTCTGTAAAGGGGACCATTTCCTAGCTCCTAAAGTTGACCAAAACTGACACAAGAGGAAATCATTGAAGGTCATCATGTCTGCCCTTGGCATTCTTGGAACGCCCTGGCCTCAGAATGCAGCATCGGTAGTCCATGGTAACCTGCGGAGAGGGGGTGGGGCTGAAGGAGGTTGGAACACTGCCCTCACTGAGGGAGTGGGTGTGGCCATCTCTGCTGTGACTGAACAAAGGGCAGGGGAGCAGGGGGCCCAGGGCAGGGCCCTCAGAGCCCGGCAGGACCAGGGGAGTGTCACAAGCATTTGGCCCAGGCCAAAGCGCGCTTTCTTTGTCTGCACAGCTTCCCAAACACTCACATTTCCACTCAGGCCGCCCTCTTTGTTGAAGTGTGTGTGGAACGTGTCCTCACAGTACACCTCGCTGCACAGCTAACCATAGGACTGGGCATCGTACCTTCCTGCCAGGTGACCGAAGTTCGCAGGCAGATGGGTCACTGGGACCAACGCGGAGAGGCTCCTGCCCTGACCACAGGTCGACCACTGCCGCTGCCCCAGATCGGGGGTTGCAAAGCAGCCCTGTCTGAATCCCCTGCCTCTAGAGGGAGTATTGGACCAACACTTCTAAAAAATGGGGTCCTTGCGGGCAACTCATCGGAGGGACACAAAAAAATCTTTGCCGACTTTCTCCTGAAGCTTACGAGCGTTCACACTTAAGCCTTTTACAATGTCAGCTGTTTAGCTAAACATGAGCTCATGATCTAAATTTACACAATAATGAAGAAATCAGCTACAAGGGGAGACAATCAGCAAAAACAATCAATATGAGAATTAGTTTCCCAAGGCCACCTATCAGATGTTGGAATAATCAGGTGCAAGGCAGAATATATACATAAAACTGGAACTGGAACAAGGAACAAGGATGTTTTCAAAGACTGGTAGGATCTCTAAAACATTTGTAAAGTACATGTCATTGATAAAGCTAAATACTCAAAGGTTGTGTAATACAACAGATTAATCATTGAGAAGAGTGAAATTATGCTGTTTTGAAAACTATGGCAGGTCAGATTTTCTGCCTAATGATATAAGAAGATTTCTCTCAAAAATACACATTATTTCAAAGACTTATTGGCTGTGAAATAAGTGAAGGGTATTTCAAATGGCTTGTCTGCAAAGAAAGGTGAGATGTAGGGAATCACAGAAAGTCGAGGGGAAAATATGTCAATATATACATTGCTATATGGTGAACTAAGCCTTAGGCCAGCAACAATGGAGAGGACCTGACCCTTAGAAACTTACAAGTAAGCTGGAATCTTCAAAAGTTCAAATCTTTCTAAGTAAAAAGATTTATTAAAATGAATAACCAAGTGTTTTAATTGACATCAGATGATCAAAACAACAAACCCTGAGAACATAGAAAAAATATAAATAAAGATATGAGCAGAACTGAATACAACAGAAAACGTATAAAATTGAGGTGATTTAGTAAGTCCAAAGAATATTCTTTGAAAAGATTTAAAAGACACACTTTGATTAAGGAAAACATAAACATATGTAAAGAATATACAGAAAGAATCAGGACAATGTTATAGCAGAGAATATATGAAATGCCAGTAAATTTGAACATTTCTGTAAAGGGGACCATTTCCTAGCTCCTAAAGTTGACCAAAACTGACACAAGAGGAAATCATTGAAGGTCATCATGTCTGCCCTTGGCATTCTTGGAACGCCCTGGCCTCAGAATGCAGCATCGGTAGTCCATGGTAACCTGCGGAGAGGGGGTGGGGCTGAAGGAGGTTGGAACACTGCCCTCACTGAGGGAGTGGGTGTGGCCATCTCTGCTGTGACTGAACAAAGGGCAGGGGAGCAGGGGGCCCAGGGCAGGGCCCTCAGAGCCCGGCAGGACCAGGGGAGTGTCACAAGCATTTGGCCCAGGCCAAAGGGCGCCTTCTTTGTCTGCACAGCTTCCCAAACACTCACATTTCCACTCAGGCCGCCCTCTTTGTTGAAGTGTGTGTGGAACGTGTCCTCGCAGTACACCTCGCTGCACAGCTAACCATAGGACTGGGCATCGTACCTTCCTGCCAGGTGACCGAAGTTCGCAGGCAGATGGGTCACTGGGACCAACGCGGAGAGGCTCCTGCCCTGACCACAGGTCGACCACTGCCGCTGCCCCAGATCGGGGGTTGCAAAGCAGCCCTGTCTGAATCCCCTGCCTCTAGAGGGAGTATTGGACCAACACTTCTAAAAAATGGGGTCCTTGCGGGCAACTCATCGGAGGGACACAAAAAAATCTTTGCCGACTTTCTCCTGAAGCTTACGAGCGTTCACACTTAAGCCTTTTACAATGTCAGCTGTTTAGCTAAACATGAGCTCATGATCTAAATTTACACAATAATGAAGAAATCAGCTACAAGGGGAGACAATCAGCAAAAACAATCAATATGAGAATTAGTTTCCCAAGGCCACCCATCAGATGTTGGAATAATCAGGTGCAAGGCAGAATATATACATAAAACTGGAACTGGAACAAGGAACAAGGATGTTTTCAAAGACTGGTAGGATCTCTAAAACATTTGTAAAGTACATGTCATTGATAAAGCTAAATACTCAAAGGTTGTGTAATACAACAGATTAATCATTGAGAAGAGTGAAATTATGCTGTTTTGAAAACTATGGCAGGTCAGATTTTCTGCCTAATGATATAAGAAGATTTCTCTCAAAAATACACATTATTTCAAAGACTTATTGGCTGTGAAATAAGTTAAGGGTATTTCAAATGGCTTGTCTGCAAAGAAAGGTGAGATGTAGGGAATCACAGAAAGTCGAGGGGAAAATATGTCAATATATACATTGCTATATGGTGAACTAAGCCTTAGGCCAGCAACAATGGAGAGGACCTGACCCTTAGAAACTTACAAGTAAGCTGGAATCTTCAAAAGTTCAAATCTTTCTAAGTAAAAAGATTTATTAAAATGAATAACCAAGTGTTTTAATTGACATCAGATGATCAAAACAACAAACCCTGAGAACATAGAAAAAATATAAATAAAGATATGAGCAGAACTTAATACAACAGAAAACGTATAAAATTGAGGTGATTTAGTAAGTCCAAAGAATATTCTTTGAAAAGATTTAAAAGACACACTTTGATTAAGGAAAACATAAACATATGTAAAGAATATACAGAAAGAATCAGGACAATGTTATAGCAGAGAATATATGAAATGCCAGTAAATTTGAACATTTCTGTAAAGGGGACCATTTCCTAGCTCCTAAAGTTGACCAAAACTGACACAAGAGGAAATCATTGAAGGTCATCATGTCTGCCCTTGGCATTCTTGGAACGCCCTGGCCTCAGAATGCAGCATCGGTAGTCCATGGTAACCTGCGGAGAGGGGGTGGGGCTGAAGGAGGTTGGAACACTGCCCTCACTGAGGGAGTGGGTGTGGCCATCTCTGCTGTGACTGAACAAAGGGCAGGGGAGCAGGGGGCCCAGGGCAGGGCCCTCAGAGCCCGGCAGGACCAGGGGAGTGTCACAAGCATTTGGCCCAGGCCAAAGCGCGCTTTCTTTGTCTGCACAGCTTCCCAAACACTCACATTTCCACTCAGGCCGCCCTCTTTGTTGAAGTGTGTGTGGAACGTGTCCTCACAGTACACCTCGCTGCACAGCTAACCATAGGACTGGGCATCGTACCTTCCTGCCAGGTGACCGAAGTTCGCAGGCAGATGGGTCACTGGGACCAACGCGGAGAGGCTCCTGCCCTGACCACAGGTCGACCACTGCCGCTGCCCCAGATCGGGGGTTGCAAAGCAGCCCTGTCTGAATCCCCTGCCTCTAGAGGGAGTATTGGACCAACACTTCTAAAAAATGGGGTCCTTGCGGGCAACTCATCGGAGGGACACAAAAAAATCTTTGCCGACTTTCTCCTGAAGCTTACGAGCGTTCACACTTAAGCCTTTTACAATGTCAGCTGTTTAGCTAAACATGAGCTCATGATCTAAATTTACACAATAATGAAGAAATCAGCTACAAGGGGAGACAATCAGCAAAAACAATCAATATGAGAATTAGTTTCCCAAGGCCACCTATCAGATGTTGGAATAATCAGGTGCAAGGCAGAATATATACATAAAACTGGAACTGGAACAAGGAACAAGGATGTTTTCAAAGACTGGTAGGATCTCTAAAACATTTGTAAAGTACATGTCATTGATAAAGCTAAATACTCAAAGGTTGTGTAATACAACAGATTAATCATTGAGAAGAGTGAAATTATGCTGTTTTGAAAACTATGGCAGGTCAGATTTTCTGCCTAATGATATAAGAAGATTTCTCTCAAAAATACACATTATTTCAAAGACTTATTGGCTGTGAAATAAGTGAAGGGTATTTCAAATGGCTTGTCTGCAAAGAAAGGTGAGATGTAGGGAATCACAGAAAGTCGAGGGGAAAATATGTCAATATATACATTGCTATATGGTGAACTAAGCCTTAGGCCAGCAACAATGGAGAGGACCTGACCCTTAGAAACTTACAAGTAAGCTGGAATCTTCAAAAGTTCAAATCTTTCTAAGTAAAAAGATTTATTAAAATGAATAACCAAGTGTTTTAATTGACATCAGATGATCAAAACAACAAACCCTGAGAACATAGAAAAAATATAAATAAAGATATGAGCAGAACTGAATACAACAGAAAACGTATAAAATTGAGGTGATTTAGTAAGTCCAAAGAATATTCTTTGAAAAGATTTAAAAGACACACTTTGATTAAGGAAAACATAAACATATGTAAAGAATATACAGAAAGAATCAGGACAATGTTATAGCAGAGAATATATGAAATGCCAGTAAATTTGAACATTTCTGTAAAGGGGACCATTTCCTAGCTCCTAAAGTTGACCAAAACTGACACAAGAGGAAATCATTGAAGGTCATCATGTCTGCCCTTGGCATTCTTGGAACGCCCTGGCCTCAGAATGCAGCATCGGTAGTCCATGGTAACCTGCGGAGAGGGGGTGGGGCTGAAGGAGGTTGGAACACTGCCCTCACTGAGGGAGTGGGTGTGGCCATCTCTGCTGTGACTGAACAAAGGGCAGGGGAGCAGGGGGCCCAGGGCAGGGCCCTCAGAGCCCGGCAGGACCAGGGGAGTGTCACAAGCATTTGGCCCAGGCCAAAGCGCGCTTTCTTTGTCTGCACAGCTTCCCAAACACTCACATTTCCACTCAGGCCGCCCTCTTTGTTGAAGTGTGTGTGGAACGTGTCCTCGCAGTACACCTCGCTGCACAGCTAACCATAGGACTGGGCATCGTACCTTCCTGCCAGGTGACTGAAGTACGCAGGCAGATGGGTCCCTGGGACCAACGCGGAGAGGCTCCTGCCCTGACCGCATGTCGACCACAGCCGATGCCCGCGATCGGGGGCCGCAAAGCAGCCCTGTCTGAATCCCCTGCCTCTAGAGGGAGTATTGGACCAACACTTCTAAAAAATGGGGTCCTTGCGGGCAACTCATCGGAGGGACACAAATAAATCGTTGCCGACTTTCTCCTGGAGCTTATGAGCGTTCACACTTAAGCCTGATACAATGTCAGCTGTTTAGCTAAACATGAGCTCATGATCTAAATTTACACAATAATGAAGAAATCAGCTACAAGTGGAGACAACCAGCAAAAACAATCAATATGAGAATTAGTTTCCCAAGGCCATCCATCAGATGTTGGAATAATCAGGTGCAAGGCAGAAAATATACATAAAACTGGAACTGAAACAAGGAACAACGATGTTTACTAAGACTGGTAGGATCTCTAAAACATTTGTAAAGTACATGTCATTGATAAAGCTAAATACTCAAAGGTTGTGTAATACAACAGATTAATCATTGAGAAGAGTGAAATTATGCTGTTTTGAAAACTATGGCAGGTCAGATTTTCTGCCTAATGATATAAGAAGATTTCTCTCAAAAATACACATTATTTCAAAGACTTATTGGCTGTGAAATAAGTGAAGGGTATTTCAAATGGCTTGTCTGCAAAGAAAGGTGAGATGTAGGGAATCACAGAAAGTCGAGGGGAAAATATGTCAATATATACATTGCTATATGGTGAATTAAGCCTTAGGCCAGCAACAATGGAGAGGACCTGACCCTTAGAAACTTACAAGTAAGCTGGAATCTTCAAAAGTTCAAATCTTTATAAGTAAAAAGATTTATTAAAATGAATAACCAAGTGTTTTAATTGCCATCAGATGATCAAAACAACAAACCCTGAGAACATAGAAAAAAATATAAATAAAGATATGAGCAGAACTTAATACAACAGAAAACGTATAAAATTGAGGTGATTTAGTAAGTCCAAAGAATATTCTTTGAAAAGATTTAAAAGACACACTTTGATTAAGGAAAACATAAACATATGTAAAGAATATACAGAAAGAATCAGGACAATGTTATAGCAGAGAATATATGAAATGCCAGTAAATTTGAACATTTCTGTAAAGGGGACCATTTCCTAGCTCCTAAAGTTGACCAAAACTGACACAAGAGGAAATCATTGAAGGTCATCATGTCTGCCCTTGGCATTCTTGGAACGCCCTGGCCTCAGAATGCAGCATCGGTAGTCCATGGTAACCTGCGGAGAGGGGGTGGGGCTGAAGGAGGTTGGAACACTGCCCTCACTGAGGGAGTGGGTGTGGCCATCTCTGCTGTGACTGAACAAAGGGCAGGGGAGCAGGGGGCCCAGGGCAGGGCCCTCAGAGCCCGGCAGGACCAGGGGAGTGTCACAAGCATTTGGCCCAGGCCAAAGCGCGCTTTCTTTGTCTGCACAGCTTCCCAAACACTCACATTTCCACTCAGGCCGCCCTCTTTGTTGAAGTGTGTGTGGAACGTGTCCTCGCAGTACACCTCGCTGCACAGCTAACCATAGGACTGGGCATCGTACCTTCCTGCCAGGTGACCGAAGTTCGCAGGCAGATGGGTCACTGGGACCAACGCGGAGAGGCTCCTGCCCTGACCACAGGTCGACCACTGCCGCTGCCCCAGATCGGGGGTTGCAAAGCAGCCCTGTCTGAATCCCCTGCCTCTAGAGGGAGTATTGGACCAACACTTCTAAAAAATGGGGTCCTTGCGGGCAACTCATCGGAGGGACACAAAAAAATCTTTGCCGACTTTCTCCTGAAGCTTACGAGCGTTCACACTTAAGCCTTTTACAATGTCAGCTGTTTAGCTAAACATGAGCTCATGATCTAAATTTACACAATAATGAAGAAATCAGCTACAAGGGGAGACAATCAGCAAAAACAATCAATATGAGAATTAGTTTCCCAAGGCCACCCATCAGATGTTGGAATAATCAGGTGCAAGGCAGAATATATACATAAAACTGGAACTGGAACAAGGAACAAGGATGTTTTCAAAGACTGGTAGGATCTCTAAAACATTTGTAAAGTACATGTCATTGATAAAGCTAAATACTCAAAGGTTGTGTAATACAACAGATTAATCATTGAGAAGAGTGAAATTATGCTGTTTTGAAAACTATGGCAGGTCAGATTTTCTGCCTAATGATATAAGAAGATTTCTCTCAAAAATACACATTATTTCAAAGACTTATTGGCTGTGAAATAAGTGAAGGGTATTTCAAATGGCTTGTCTGCAAAGAAAGGTGAGATGTAGGGAATCACAGAAAGTCGAGGGGAAAATATGTCAATATATACATTGCTATATGGTGAACTAAGCCTTAGGCCAGCAACAATGGAGAGGACCTGACCCTTAGAAACTTACAAGTAAGCTGGAATCTTCAAAAGTTCAAATCTTTATAAGTAAAAAGATTTATTAAAATGAATAACCAAGTGTTTTAATTGACATCAGATGATCAAAACAACAAACCCTGAGAACATAGAAAAAATATAAATAAAGATATGAGCAGAACTGAATACAACAGAAAACGTATAAAATTGAGGTGATTTAGTAAGTCCAAAGAATATTCTTTGAAAAGATTTAAAAGACACACTTTGATTAAGGAAAACATAAACATATGTAAAGAATATACAGAAAGAATCAGGACAATGTTATAGCAGAGAATATATGAAATGCCAGTAAATTTGAACATTTCTGTAAAGGGGACCATTTCCTAGCTCCTAAAGTTGACCAAAACTGACACAAGAGGAAATCATTGAAGGTCATCATGTCTGCCCTTGGCATTCTTGGAACGCCCTGGCCTCAGAATGCAGCATCGGTAGTCCATGGTAACCTGCGGAGAGGGGGTGGGGCTGAAGGAGGTTGGAACACTGCCCTCACTGAGGGAGTGGGTGTGGCCATCTCTGCTGTGACTGAACAAAGGGCAGGGGAGCAGGGGGCCCAGGGCAGGGCCCTCAGAGCCCGGCAGGACCAGGGGAGTGTCACAAGCATTTGGCCCAGGCCAAAGCGCGCTTTCTTTGTCTGCACAGCTTCCCAAACACTCACATTTCCACTCAGGCCGCCCTCTTTGTTGAAGTGTGTGTGGAACGTGTCCTCGCAGTACACCTCGCTGCACAGCTAACCATAGGACTGGGCATCGTACCTTCCTGCCAGGTGACCGAAGTTCGCAGGCAGATGGGTCACTGGGACCAACGCGGAGAGGCTCCTGCCCTGACCACAGGTCGACCACTGCCGCTGCCCCAGATCGGGGGTTGCAAAGCAGCCCTGTCTGAATCCCCTGCCTCTAGAGGGAGTATTGGACCAACACTTCTAAAAAATGGGGTCCTTGCGGGCAACTCATCGGAGGGACACAAAAAAATCTTTGCCGACTTTCTCCTGAAGCTTACGAGCGTTCACACTTAAGCCTTTTACAATGTCAGCTGTTTAGCTAAACATGAGCTCATGATCTAAATTTACACAATAATGAAGAAATCAGCTACAAGGGGAGACAATCAGCAAAAACAATCAATATGAGAATTAGTTTCCCAAGGCCACCTATCAGATGTTGGAATAATCAGGTGCAAGGCAGAATATATACATAAAACTGGAACTGGAACAAGGAACAAGGATGTTTTCAAAGACTGGTAGGATCTCTAAAACATTTGTAAAGTACATGTCATTGATAAAGCTAAATACTCAAAGGTTGTGTAATACAACAGATTAATCATTGAGAAGAGTGAAATTATGCTGTTTTGAAAACTATGGCAGGTCAGATTTTCTGCCTAATGATATAAGAAGATTTCTCTCAAAAATACACATTATTTCAAAGACTTATTGGCTGTGAAATAAGTGAAGGGTATTTCAAATGGCTTGTCTGCAAAGAAAGGTGAGATGTAGGGAATCACAGAAAGTCGAGGGGAAAATATGTCAATATATACATTGCTATATGGTGAACTAAGCCTTAGGCCAGCAACAATGGAGAGGACCTGACCCTTAGAAACTTACAAGTAAGCTGGAATCTTCAAAAGTTCAAATCTTTCTAAGTAAAAAGATTTATTAAAATGAATAACCAAGTGTTTTAATTGACATCAGATGATCAAAACAACAAACCCTGAGAACATAGAAAAAATATAAATAAAGATATGAGCAGAACTGAATACAACAGAAAACGTATAAAATTGAGGTGATTTAGTAAGTCCAAAGAATATTCTTTGAAAAGATTTAAAAGACACACTTTGATTAAGGAAAACATAAACATATGTAAAGAATATACAGAAAGAATCAGGACAATGTTATAGCAGAGAATATATGAAATGCCAGTAAATTTGAACATTTCTGTAAAGGGGACCATTTCCTAGCTCCTAAAGTTGACCAAAACTGACACAAGAGGAAATCATTGAAGGTCATCATGTCTGCCCTTGGCATTCTTGGAACGCCCTGGCCTCAGAATGCAGCATCGGTAGTCCATGGTAACCTGCGGAGAGGGGGTGGGGCTGAAGGAGGTTGGAACACTGCCCTCACTGAGGGAGTGGGTGTGGCCATCTCTGCTGTGACTGAACAAAGGGCAGGGGAGCAGGGGGCCCAGGGCAGGGCCCTCAGAGCCCGGCAGGACCAGGGGAGTGTCACAAGCATTTGGCCCAGGCCAAAGCGCGCTTTCTTTGTCTGCACAGCTTCCCAAACACTCACATTTCCACTCAGGCCGCCCTCTTTGTTGAAGTGTGTGTGGAACGTGTCCTCGCAGTACACCTCGCTGCACAGCTAACCATAGGACTGGGCATCGTACCTTCCTGCCAGGTGACTGAAGTACGCAGGCAGATGGGTCCCTGGGACCAACGCGGAGAGGCTCCTGCCCTGACCGCATGTCGACCACAGCCGATGCCCGCGATCGGGGGCCGCAAAGCAGCCCTGTCTGAATCCCCTGCCTCTAGAGGGAGTATTGGACCAACACTTCTAAAAAATGGGGTCCTTGCGGGCAACTCATCGGAGGGACACAAATAAATCGTTGCCGACTTTCTCCTGGAGCTTATGAGCGTTCACACTTAAGCCTGATACAATGTCAGCTGTTTAGCTAAACATGAGCTCATGATCTAAATTTACACAATAATGAAGAAATCAGCTACAAGTGGAGACAACCAGCAAAAACAATCAATATGAGAATTAGTTTCCCAAGGCCATCCATCAGATGTTGGAATAATCAGGTGCAAGGCAGAAAATATACATAAAACTGGAACTGAAACAAGGAACAACGATGTTTACTAAGACTGGTAGGATCTCTAAAACATTTGTAAAGTACATGTCATTGATAAAGCTAAATACTCAAAGGTTGTGTAATACAACAGATTAATCATTGAGAAGAGTGAAATTATGCTGTTTTGAAAACTATGGCAGGTCAGATTTTCTGCCTAATGATATAAGAAGATTTCTCTCAAAAATACACATTATTTCAAAGACTTATTGGCTGTGAAATAAGTGAAGGGTATTTCAAATGGCTTGTCTGCAAAGAAAGGTGAGATGTAGGGAATCACAGAAAGTCGAGGGGAAAATATGTCAATATATACATTGCTATATGGTGAATTAAGCCTTAGGCCAGCAACAATGGAGAGGACCTGACCCTTAGAAACTTACAAGTAAGCTGGAATCTTCAAAAGTTCAAATCTTTATAAGTAAAAAGATTTATTAAAATGAATAACCAAGTGTTTTAATTGCCATCAGATGATCAAAACAACAAACCCTGAGAACATAGAAAAAAATATAAATAAAGATATGAGCAGAACTTAATACAACAGAAAACGTATAAAATTGAGGTGATTTAGTAAGTCCAAAGAATATTCTTTGAAAAGATTTAAAAGACACACTTTGATTAAGGAAAACATAAACATATGTAAAGAATATACAGAAAGAATCAGGACAATGTTATAGCAGAGAATATATGAAATGCCAGTAAATTTGAACATTTCTGTAAAGGGGACCATTTCCTAGCTCCTAAAGTTGACCAAAACTGACACAAGAGGAAATCATTGAAGGTCATCATGTCTGCCCTTGGCATTCTTGGAACGCCCTGGCCTCAGAATGCAGCATCGGTAGTCCATGGTAACCTGCGGAGAGGGGGTGGGGCTGAAGGAGGTTGGAACACTGCCCTCACTGAGGGAGTGGGTGTGGCCATCTCTGCTGTGACTGAACAAAGGGCAGGGGAGCAGGGGGCCCAGGGCAGGGCCCTCAGAGCCCGGCAGGACCAGGGGAGTGTCACAAGCATTTGGCCCAGGCCAAAGCGCGCTTTCTTTGTCTGCACAGCTTCCCAAACACTCACATTTCCACTCAGGCCGCCCTCTTTGTTGAAGTGTGTGTGGAACGTGTCCTCGCAGTACACCTCGCTGCACAGCTAACCATAGGACTGGGCATCGTACCTTCCTGCCAGGTGACCGAAGTTCGCAGGCAGATGGGTCACTGGGACCAACGCGGAGAGGCTCCTGCCCTGACCACAGGTCGACCACTGCCGCTGCCCCAGATCGGGGGTTGCAAAGCAGCCCTGTCTGAATCCCCTGCCTCTAGAGGGAGTATTGGACCAACACTTCTAAAAAATGGGGTCCTTGCGGGCAACTCATCGGAGGGACACAAAAAAATCTTTGCCGACTTTCTCCTGAAGCTTACGAGCGTTCACACTTAAGCCTTTTACAATGTCAGCTGTTTAGCTAAACATGAGCTCATGATCTAAATTTACACAATAATGAAGAAATCAGCTACAAGGGGAGACAATCAGCAAAAACAATCAATATGAGAATTAGTTTCCCAAGGCCACCTATCAGATGTTGGAATAATCAGGTGCAAGGCAGAATATATACATAAAACTGGAACTGGAACAAGGAACAAGGATGTTTTCAAAGACTGGTAGGATCTCTAAAACATTTGTAAAGTACATGTCATTGATAAAGCTAAATACTCAAAGGTTGTGTAATACAACAGATTAATCATTGAGAAGAGTGAAATTATGCTGTTTTGAAAACTATGGCAGGTCAGATTTTCTGCCTAATGATATAAGAAGATTTCTCTCAAAAATACACATTATTTCAAAGACTTATTGGCTGTGAAATAAGTGAAGGGTATTTCAAATGGCTTGTCTGCAAAGAAAGGTGAGATGTAGGGAATCACAGAAAGTCGAGGGGAAAATATGTCAATATATACATTGCTATATGGTGAACTAAGCCTTAGGCCAGCAACAATGGAGAGGACCTGACCCTTAGAAACTTACAAGTAAGCTGGAATCTTCAAAAGTTCAAATCTTTCTAAGTAAAAAGATTTATTAAAATGAATAACCAAGTGTTTTAATTGACATCAGATGATCAAAACAACAAACCCTGAGAACATAGAAAAAATATAAATAAAGATATGAGCAGAACTGAATACAACAGAAAACGTATAAAATTGAGGTGATTTAGTAAGTCCAAAGAATATTCTTTGAAAATATTTAAAAGACACACTTTGATTAAGGAAAACATA
Source organism: Hyperoodon ampullatus (assembly GCF_949752795.1). Taxonomy (NCBI): domain Eukaryota; kingdom Metazoa; phylum Chordata; class Mammalia; order Artiodactyla; family Ziphiidae; genus Hyperoodon; species Hyperoodon ampullatus. Next base: position 316,860 of record NW_027640919.1, read on the forward strand.
AACATATGTAAAGAATATACAGAAAGAATCAGGACAATGTTATAGCAGAGAATATATGAAATGCCAGTAAATTTGAACATTTCTGTAAAGGGGACCATTTCCTAGCTCCTAAAGTTGACCAAAACTGACACAAGAGGAAATCATTGAAGGTCATCATGTCTGCCCTTGGCATTCTTGGAACGCCCTGGCCTCAGAATGCAGCATCGGTAGTCCATGGTAACCTGCGGAGAGGGGGTGGGGCTGAAGGAGGTTGGAACACTGCCCTCACTGAGGGAGTGGGTGTGGCCATCTCTGCTGTGACTGAACAAAGGGCAGGGGAGCAGGGGGCCCAGGGCAGGGCCCTCAGAGCCCGGCAGGACCAGGGGAGTGTCACAAGCATTTGGCCCAGGCCAAAGCGCGCTTTCTTTGTCTGCACAGCTTCCCAAACACTCACATTTCCACTCAGGCCGCCCTCTTTGTTGAAGTGTGTGTGGAACGTGTCCTCGCAGTACACCTCGCTGCACAGCTAACCATAGGACTGGGCATCGTACCTTCCTGCCAGGTGACCGAAGTTCGCAGGCAGATGGGTCACTGGGACCAACGCGGAGAGGCTCCTGCCCTGACCACAGGTCGACCACTGCCGCTGCCCCAGATCGGGGGTTGCAAAGCAGCCCTGTCTGAATCCCCTGCCTCTAGAGGGAGTATTGGACCAACACTTCTAAAAAATGGGGTCCTTGCGGGCAACTCATCGGAGGGACACAAAAAAATCTTTGCCGACTTTCTCCTGAAGCTTACGAGCGTTCACACTTAAGCCTTTTACAATGTCAGCTGTTTAGCTAAACATGAGCTCATGATCTAAATTTACACAATAATGAAGAAATCAGCTACAAGGGGAGACAATCAGCAAAAACAATCAATATGAGAATTAGTTTCCCAAGGCCACCCATCAGATGTTGGAATAATCAGGTGCAAGGCAGAATATATACATAAAACTGGAACTGGAACAAGGAACAAGGATGTTTTCAAAGACTGGTAGGATCTCTAAAACATTTGTAAAGTACATGTCATTGATAAAGCTAAATACTCAAAGGTTGTGTAATACAACAGATTAATCATTGAGAAGAGTGAAATTATGCTGTTTTGAAAACTATGGCAGGTCAGATTTTCTGCCTAATGATATAAGAAGATTTCTCTCAAAAATACACATTATTTCAAAGACTTATTGGCTGTGAAATAAGTGAAGGGTATTTCAAATGGCTTGTCTGCAAAGAAAGGTGAGATGTAGGGAATCACAGAAAGTCGAGGGGAAAATATGTCAATATATACATTGCTATATGGTGAACTAAGCCTTAGGCCAGCAACAATGGAGAGGACCTGACCCTTAGAAACTTACAAGTAAGCTGGAATCTTCAAAAGTTCAAATCTTTATAAGTAAAAAGATTTATTAAAATGAATAACCAAGTGTTTTAATTGACATCAGATGATCAAAACAACAAACCCTGAGAACATAGAAAAAATATAAATAAAGATATGAGCAGAACTGAATACAACAGAAAACGTATAAAATTGAGGTGATTTAGTAAGTCCAAAGAATATTCTTTGAAAAGATTTAAAAGACACACTTTGATTAAGGAAAACATAAACATATGTAAAGAATATACAGAAAGAATCAGGACAATGTTATAGCAGAGAATATATGAAATGCCAGTAAATTTGAACATTTCTGTAAAGGGGACCATTTCCTAGCTCCTAAAGTTGACCAAAACTGACACAAGAGGAAATCATTGAAGGTCATCATGTCTGCCCTTGGCATTCTTGGAACGCCCTGGCCTCAGAATGCAGCATCGGTAGTCCATGGTAACCTGCGGAGAGGGGGTGGGGCTGAAGGAGGTTGGAACACTGCCCTCACTGAGGGAGTGGGTGTGGCCATCTCTGCTGTGACTGAACAAAGGGCAGGGGAGCAGGGGGCCCAGGGCAGGGCCCTCAGAGCCCGGCAGGACCAGGGGAGTGTCACAAGCATTTGGCCCAGGCCAAAGCGCGCTTTCTTTGTCTGCACAGCTTCCCAAACACTCACATTTCCACTCAGGCCGCCCTCTTTGTTGAAGTGTGTGTGGAACGTGTCCTCACAGTACACCTCGCTGCACAGCTAACCATAGGACTGGGCATCGTACCTTCCTGCCAGGTGACCGAAGTTCGCAGGCAGATGGGTCACTGGGACCAACGCGGAGAGGCTCCTGCCCTGACCACAGGTCGACCACTGCCGCTGCCCCAGATCGGGGGTTGCAAAGCAGCCCTGTCTGAATCCCCTGCCTCTAGAGGGAGTATTGGACCAACACTTCTAAAAAATGGGGTCCTTGCGGGCAACTCATCGGAGGGACACAAAAAAATCTTTGCCGACTTTCTCCTGAAGCTTACGAGCGTTCACACTTAAGCCTTTTACAATGTCAGCTGTTTAGCTAAACATGAGCTCATGATCTAAATTTACACAATAATGAAGAAATCAGCTACAAGGGGAGACAATCAGCAAAAACAATCAATATGAGAATTAGTTTCCCAAGGCCACCTATCAGATGTTGGAATAATCAGGTGCAAGGCAGAATATATACATAAAACTGGAACTGGAACAAGGAACAAGGATGTTTTCAAAGACTGGTAGGATCTCTAAAACATTTGTAAAGTACATGTCATTGATAAAGCTAAATACTCAAAGGTTGTGTAATACAACAGATTAATCATTGAGAAGAGTGAAATTATGCTGTTTTGAAAACTATGGCAGGTCAGATTTTCTGCCTAATGATATAAGAAGATTTCTCTCAAAAATACACATTATTTCAAAGACTTATTGGCTGTGAAATAAGTGAAGGGTATTTCAAATGGCTTGTCTGCAAACAAAGGTGAGATGTAGGGAATCACAGAAAGTCGAGGGGAAAATATGTCAATATATACATTGCTATATGGTGAACTAAGCCTTAGGCCAGCAACAATGGAGAGGACCTGACCCTTAGAAACTTACAAGTAAGCTGGAATCTTCAAAAGTTCAAATCTTTCTAAGTAAAAAGATTTATTAAAATGAATAACCAAGTGTTTTAATTGACATCAGATGATCAAAACAACAAACCCTGAGAACATAGAAAAAATATAAATAAAGATATGAGCAGAACTTAATACAACAGAAAACGTATAAAATTGAGGTGATTCAGTAAGTCCAAAGAATATTCTTTGAAAAGATTTAAAAGACACACTTTGATTAAGGAAAACAAAAACATAAGTAAAGAATATACAGAAAGAATCAGAACAATGTTATAGCAGAGAATATATGAAATGCCAGTAAAGTTGAACATTTCTGTAAAGGGGACCATTTCCTAGCTCCTAAAGTTGACCAAAACTGACACAAGAGGAAATCATTGAAGGTCATCATGTCTGCCCTTGGCATTCTCGGAACGCCCTGGCCTCAGAATGCAGCATCGGTAGTCCATGGTAACCTGCGGAGAGGGGGCGGGGCTGAAGGAGGTTGGAACACTGCCCTCACTGAGGGAGTGGGGGTGGCCATCTCTGCTGTGACTGAACAAAGGGCAGGGGAGCAGGGGGCCCAGGGCAGGGCCCTCAGAGGCCGGCAGGCCCAGGGGTGTGTCACAAGCATTTGGCCCAGGACAAAGGGCGCCTTCTTTGTCCGCACAGCTTCCCAAACACTCACCTTTCCACTCAGGCCGCCCTCTTTTTTGAAGTGTGTGTGGAACGTGTCCTCGCAGTACACCTCGCTGCACAGCTAACCATAGGACTGGGCATCGTACCTTCCTGCCAGGTGACCGAAGTTCGCAGGCAGATGGGTCCCTGGGACCAACGCGGAGAGGCTCCTGCCCTGACCACAGGTCGACCACAGCCGCTGCCCCCAATCGGGGGCCGCAAAGCAGCCTTGTCTGAATCCCCTGCCTCTAGAGGGAGTATTGGACCAACACTTCTAAAAAATGGGGTCCTTGCGGGCAACTCATCGGAGGGACACAAATAAATCTTTGCCGACTTTCTCCTGAAGCTTACGAGCGTTCACACTTAAGCCTGTTACAATGTCAGCTGTATAGCTAAACATGAGCTCATGATCTAAATTTACACAATAATGAAGAAATCAGCTACAAGGGGAGACAATCAGCAAAAACAATCAATATGAGAATTAGTTTCCCAAGGCCATCCATCAGATGTTGGAATAATCAGGGGCAAGGCAGAAAATGTACATAAAACTGGAACTGAAACAAGGAACAAGGATGTTTTCAAAGACTGGTAGGATCTCTAAAACATTTGTAAAGTACATGTCATTGATAAAGCTAAATACTCAAAGGTTGTGTAATACAACAGATTAATCATTGAGAAGAGTGAAATTATGCTGTTTTGAAAACTATGGCAGGTCAGATTTTCTGCCTAATGATATAAGAAGATTTCTCTCAAAAATACACATTATTTCAAAGACTTATTGGCTGTGAAATAAGTGAAGGGTATTTCAAATGGCTTGTCTGCAAAGAAAGGTGAGATGTAGGGAATCACAGAAAGTCGAGGGGAAAATATGTCAATATATACATTGCTATATGGTGAACTAAGCCTTAGGCCAGCAACAATGGAGAGGACCTGACCCTTAGAAACTTACAAGTAAGCTGGAATCTTCAAAAGTTCAAATCTTTATAAGTAAAAAGATTTATTAAAATGAATAACCAAGTGTTTTAATTGACATCAGATGAACAAAACAACAAACCCTGAGAACATAGAAAAAATATAAATAAAGATATGAGCAGAACTGAATACCACAGAAAACGTATAAAATTGAGGTGATTTAGTAAGTCCAAAGAATATTCTTTGAAAAGATTTAAAAGACACACTTTGATTAAGGAAAACATAAACTTATGTAAAGAATATACAGAAAGAATCAGGACAATGTTATAGCAGAGAATATATGAAATGCCAGTAAAGTTGAACATTTCTGTAAAGGGGACCATTTCCTAGCTCCTAAAGTTGACCAAAACTGACACAAGAGGAAATCATTGAAGGTCATCATGTCTGCCCTTGGCATTCTCGGAACGCCCTGGCCTCAGAATGCAGCATCGGTAGTCCATGGTAACCTGCGGAGAGGGGGTGGGGCTGAAGGAGGTTGGAACACTGCCCTCACTGAGGGAGTGGGTGTGGCCATCTCTGCTGTGACTGAACAAAGGGCAGGGGAGCAGGGGGCCCAGGGCAGGGCCCTCAGAGCCTGGCAGGACCAGGGGAGTGTCACAAGCATTTGGCCCAGGCCAAAGGGCGCCTTCTTTGTCTGCACAGCTTCCCAAACACTCACATTTCCACTCAGGCCGCCCTCTTTGTTGAAGTGTGTGTGGAACGTGTCCTCGCAGTACACCTCGCTGCACAGCTAACCATAGGACTGGGCATCGTACCTTCCTGCCAGGTGACCGAAGTTCGCAGGCAGATGGGTCACTGGGACCAACGCGGAGAGGCTCCTGCCCTGACCACAGGTAGACCACAGCCGCTGCCCCAGATCGGGGGTTGCAAAGCAGCCCTGTCTGAATCCCCTGCCTCTAGAGGGAGTATTGGACCAACACTTCTAAAAAATGGGGTCCTTGCGGGCAACTCATCGGAGGGACACAAAAAAATCTTTGCCGACTTTCTCCTGAAGCTTACGAGCGTTCACACTTAAGCCTGATACAATGTCAGCTGTTTAGCTAAACATGAGCTCATGATCTAAATTTACACAATAATGAAGAAATCAGCTACAAGGGGAGACAATCAGCAAAAACAATCAATATGAGAATTAGTTTCCCAAGGCCACCCATCAGATGTTGGAATAATCAGGTGCAAGGCAGAAAATATACATAAAACTGGAACTGGAACAAGGAACAAGGATGTTTACTAAGACTGGTAGGATCTCTAAAACATTTGTAAAGTACATGTCATTGATAAAGCTAAATACTCAAAGGTTGTGTAATACAACAGATTAATCATTGAGAAGAGTGAAATTATGCTGTTTTGAAAACTATGGCAGGTCAGATTTTCTGCCTAATGATATAAGAAGATTTCTCTCAAAAATACACATTATTTCAAAGACTTATTGGCTGTGAAATAAGTGAAGGGTATTTCAAATGGCTTGTCTGCAAAGAAAGGTGAGATGTAGGGAATCACAGAAAGTCGAGGGGAAAATATGTCAATATATACATTGCTATATGGTGAACTAAGCCTTAGGCCAGCAACAATGGAGAGGACCTGACCCTTAGAAACTTACAAGTAAGCTGGAATCTTCAAAAGTTCAAATCTTTATAAGTAAAAAGATTTATTAAAATGAATAACCAAGTGTTTTAATTGACATCAGATGATCAAAACAACAAACCCTGAGAACATAGAAAAAATATAAATAAAGATATGAGCAGAACTGAATACAACAGAAAACGTATAAAATTGAGGTGATTTAGTAAGTCCAAAGAATATTCTTTGAAAAGATTTAAAAGACACACTTTGATTAAGGAAAACATAAACATATGTAAAGAATATACAGAAAGAATCAGGACAATGTTATAGCAGAGAATATATGAAATGCCAGTAAATTTGAACATTTCTGTAAAGGGGACCATTTCCTAGCTCCTAAAGTTGACCAAAACTGACACAAGAGGAAATCATTGAAGGTCATCATGTCTGCCCTTGGCATTCTTGGAACGCCCTGGCCTCAGAATGCAGCATCGGTAGTCCATGGTAACCTGCGGAGAGGGGGTGGGGCTGAAGGAGGTTGGAACACTGCCCTCACTGAGGGAGTGGGTGTGGCCATCTCTGCTGTGACTGAACAAAGGGCAGGGGAGCAGGGGGCCCAGGGCAGGGCCCTCAGAGCCCGGCAGGACCAGGGGAGTGTCACAAGCATTTGGCCCAGGCCAAAGCGCGCTTTCTTTGTCTGCACAGCTTCCCAAACACTCACATTTCCACTCAGGCCGCCCTCTTTGTTGAAGTGTGTGTGGAACGTGTCCTCGCAGTACACCTCGCTGCACAGCTAACCATAGGACTGGGCATCGTACCTTCCTGCCAGGTGACTGAAGTACGCAGGCAGATGGGTCCCTGGGACCAACGCGGAGAGGCTCCTGCCCTGACCGCATGTCGACCACAGCCGATGCCCGCGATCGGGGGCCGCAAAGCAGCCCTGTCTGAATCCCCTGCCTCTAGAGGGAGTATTGGACCAACACTTCTAAAAAATGGGGTCCTTGCGGGCAACTCATCGGAGGGACACAAATAAATCGTTGCCGACTTTCTCCTGGAGCTTATGAGCGTTCACACTTAAGCCTGATACAATGTCAGCTGTTTAGCTAAACATGAGCTCATGATCTAAATTTACACAATAATGAAGAAATCAGCTACAAGTGGAGACAACCAGCAAAAACAATCAATATGAGAATTAGTTTCCCAAGGCCATCCATCAGATGTTGGAATAATCAGGTGCAAGGCAGAAAATATACATAAAACTGGAACTGAAACAAGGAACAACGATGTTTACTAAGACTGGTAGGATCTCTAAAACATTTGTAAAGTACATGTCATTGATAAAGCTAAATACTCAAAGGTTGTGTAATACAACAGATTAATCATTGAGAAGAGTGAAATTATGCTGTTTTGAAAACTATGGCAGGTCAGATTTTCTGCCTAATGATATAAGAAGATTTCTCTCAAAAATACACATTATTTCAAAGACTTATTGGCTGTGAAATAAGTGAAGGGTATTTCAAATGGCTTGTCTGCAAAGAAAGGTGAGATGTAGGGAATCACAGAAAGTCGAGGGGAAAATATGTCAATATATACATTGCTATATGGTGAATTAAGCCTTAGGCCAGCAACAATGGAGAGGACCTGACCCTTAGAAACTTACAAGTAAGCTGGAATCTTCAAAAGTTCAAATCTTTATAAGTAAAAAGATTTATTAAAATGAATAACCAAGTGTTTTAATTGCCATCAGATGATCAAAACAACAAACCCTGAGAACATAGAAAAAAATATAAATAAAGATATGAGCAGAACTTAATACAACAGAAAACGTATAAAATTGAGGTGATTTAGTAAGTCCAAAGAATATTCTTTGAAAAGATTTAAAAGACACACTTTGATTAAGGAAAACATAAACATATGTAAAGAATATACAGAAAGAATCAGGACAATGTTATAGCAGAGAATATATGAAATGCCAGTAAATTTGAACATTTCTGTAAAGGGGACCATTTCCTAGCTCCTAAAGTTGACCAAAACTGACACAAGAGGAAATCATTGAAGGTCATCATGTCTGCCCTTGGCATTCTTGGAACGCCCTGGCCTCAGAATGCAGCATCGGTAGTCCATGGTAACCTGCGGAGAGGGGGTGGGGCTGAAGGAGGTTGGAACACTGCCCTCACTGAGGGAGTGGGTGTGGCCATCTCTGCTGTGACTGAACAAAGGGCAGGGGAGCAGGGGGCCCAGGGCAGGGCCCTCAGAGCCCGGCAGGACCAGGGGAGTGTCACAAGCATTTGGCCCAGGCCAAAGGGCGCCTTCTTTGTCTGCACAGCTTCCCAAACACTCACATTTCCACTCAGGCCGCCCTCTTTGTTGAAGTGTGTGTGGAACGTGTCCTCGCAGTACACCTCGCTGCACAGCTAACCATAGGACTGGGCATCGTACCTTCCTGCCAGGTAACCGAAGTTCGCAGGCAGATGGGTCCCTGGGACCAACGCGGAGAGGCTCCTGCCCTGACCACAGGTCGACCACAGCCGCTGCCCCAGATCGGGGGTTGCAAAGCAGCCCTGTCTGAATCCCCTGCCTCTAGAGGGAGTATTGGACCAACACTTCTAAAAAATGGGGTCCTTGCGGGCAACTCATCGGAGGGACACAAAAAAATCTTTGCCGACTTTCTCCTGAAGCTTACGAGCGTTCACACTTAAGCCTTTTACAATGTCAGCTGTTTAGCTAAACATGAGCGCATGATCTAAATTTACACAATAATGAAGAAATCAGCTACAAGGGGAGACAATCAGCAAAAACAATCAATATGAGATTTAGTTTCCCAAGGCCACACATCAGATGTTGGAATAATCAGGTGCAAGGCAGAATATATACATAAAACTGGAACTGGAACAAGGAACAAGGATGTTTTCAAAGACTGGTAGGATCTCTAAAACATTTGTAAAGTACATGTCATTGATAAAGCTAAATACTCAAAGGTTGTGTAATACAACAGATTAATCATTGAGAAGAGTGAAATTATGCTGTTTTGAAAACTATGGCAGGTCAGATTTTCTGCCTAATGATATAAGAAGATTTCTCTCAAAAATACACATTATTTCAAAGACTTATTGGCTGTGAAATAAGTGAAGGGTATTTCAAATGGCTTGTCTGCAAAGAAAGGTGAGATGTAGGGAATCACAGAAAGTCGAGGGGAAAATATGTCAATATATACATTGCTATATGGTGAACTAAGCCTTAGGCCAGCAACAATGGAGAGGACCTGACCCTTAGAAACTTACAAGTAAGCTGGAATCTTCAAAAGTTCAAATCTTTCTAAGTAAAAAGATTTATTAAAATGAATAACCAAGTGTTTTAATTGACATCAGATGATCAAAACAACAAACCCTGAGAACATAGAAAAAATATAAATAAAGATATGAGCAGAACTGAATACAACAGAAAACGTATAAAATTGAGGTGATTTAGTAAGTCCAAAGAATATTCTTTGAAAAGATTTAAAAGACACACTTTGATTAAGGAAAACATAAACATATGTAAAGAATATACAGAAAGAATCAGGACAATGTTATAGCAGAGAATATATGAAATGCCAGTAAATTTGAACATTTCTGTAAAGGGGACCATTTCCTAGCTCCTAAAGTTGACCAAAACTGACACAAGAGGAAATCATTGAAGGTCATCATGTCTGCCCTTGGCATTCTTGGAACGCCCTGGCCTCAGAATGCAGCATCGGTAGTCCATGGTAACCTGCGGAGAGGGGGTGGGGCTGAAGGAGGTTGGAACACTGCCCTCACTGAGGGAGTGGGTGTGGCCATCTCTGCTGTGACTGAACAAAGGGCAGGGGAGCAGGGGGCCCAGGGCAGGGCCCTCAGAGCCCGGCAGGACCAGGGGAGTGTCACAAGCATTTGGCCCAGGCCAAAGGGCGCCTTCTTTGTCTGCACAGCTTCCCAAACACTCACATTTCCACTCAGGCCGCCCTCTTTGTTGAAGTGTGTGTGGAACGTGTCCTCGCAGTACACCTCGCTGCACAGCTAACCATAGGACTGGGCATCGTACCTCCCTGCCAGGTGACCGAAGTTCGCAGGCAGATGGGTCACTGGGACCAACGCGGAGAGGCTCCTGCCCTGACCACAGGTCGACCACAGCCGCTGCCCCAGATCGGGGGTTGCAAAGCAGCCCTGTCTGAATCCCCTGCCTCTAGAGGGAGTATTGGACCAACACTTCTAAAAAATGGGGTCCTTGCGGGCAACTCATCGGAGGGACACAAAAAAATCTTTGCCGACTTTCTCCTGAAGCTTACGAGCGTTCACACTTAAGCCTTTTACAATGTCAGCTGTTTAGCTAAACATGAGCGCATGATCTAAATTTACACAATAATGAAGAAATCAGCTACAAGGGGAGACAATCAGCAAAAACAATCAATATGAGATTTAGTTTCCCAAGGCCACCCATCAGATGTTGGAATAATCAGGTGCAAGGCAGAATATATACATAAAACTGGAACTGGAACAAGGAACAAGGATGTTTTCAAAGACTGGTAGGATCTCTAAAACATTTGTAAAGTACATGTCATTGATAAAGCTAAATACTCAAAGGTTGTGTAATACAACAGATTAATCATTGAGAAGAGTGAAATTATGCTGTTTTGAAAACTATGGCAGGTCAGATTTTCTGCCTAATGATATAAGAAGATTTCTCTCAAAAATACACATTATTTCAAAGACTTATTGGCTGTGAAATAAGTTAAGGGTATTTCAAATGGCTTGTCTGCAAAGAAAGGTGAGATGTAGGGAATCACAGAAAGTCGAGGGGAAAATATGTCAATATATACATTGCTATATGGTGAACTAAGCCTTAGGCCAGCAACAATGGAGAGGACCTGACCCTTAGAAACTTACAAGTAAGCTGGAATCTTCAAAAGTTCAAATCTTTATAAGTAAAAAGATTTATTAAAATGAATAACCAAGTGTTTTAATTGACATCAGATGATCAAAACAACAAACCCTGAGAACATAGAAAAAATATAAATAAAGATATGAGCAGAACTGAATACAACAGAAAACGTATAAAATTGAGGTGATTTAGTAAGTCCAAAGAATATTCTTTGAAAAGATTTAAAAGACACACTTTGATTAAGGAAAACATAAACATATGTAAAGAATATACAGAAAGAATCAGGACAATGTTATAGCAGAGAATATATGAAATGCCAGTAAATTTGAACATTTCTGTAAAGGGGACCATTTCCTAGCTCCTAAAGTTGACCAAAACTGACACAAGAGGAAATCATTGAAGGTCATCATGTCTGCCCTTGGCATTCTTGGAACGCCCTGGCCTCAGAATGCAGCATCGGTAGTCCATGGTAACCTGCGGAGAGGGGGCGGGGCTGAAGGAGGTTGGAACACTGCCCTCACTGAGGGAGTGGGTGTGGCCATCTCTGCTGTGACTGAACAAAGGGCAGGGGAGCAGGGGGCCCAGGGCAGGGCCCTCAGAGCCCGGCAGGAGCAGGGGAGTGTCACAAGCATTTGGCCCAGGCCAAAGCGCGCTTTCTTTGTCTGCACAGCTTCCCAAACACTCACATTTCCACTCAGGCCGCCCTCTTTGTTGAAGTGTGTGTGGAACGTGTCCTCGCAGTACACCTCGCTGCACAGCTAACCATAGGACTGGGCATCGTACCTTCCTGCCAGGTGACCGAAGTTCGCAGGCAGATGGGTCACTGGGACCAACGCGGAGAGGCTCCTGCCCTGACCACAGGTCGACCACTGCCGCTGCCCCAGATCGGGCGTTGCAAAGCAGCCCTGTCTGAATCCCCTGCCTCTAGAGGGAGTATTGGACCAACACTTCTAAAAAATGGGGTCCTTGCGGGCAACTCATTGGAGGGACACAAAAAAATCTTTGCCGACTTTCTCCTGAAGCTTACGAGCGTTCACACTTAAGCCTTTTACAATGTCAGCTGTTTAGCTAAACATGAGCTCATGATCTAAATTTACACAATAATGAAGAAATCAGCTACAAGGGGAGACAATCAGCAAAAACAATCAATATGAGAATTAGTTTCCCAAGGCCACCCATCAGATGTTGGAATAATCAGGTGCAAGGCAGAATATATACATAAAACTGGAACTGGAACAAGGAACAAGGATGTTTTCAAAGACTGGTAGGATCTCTAAAACATTTGTAAAGTACATGTCATTGATAAAGCTAAATACTCAAAGGTTGTGTAATACAACAGATTAATCATTGAGAAGAGTGAAATTATGCTGTTTTGAAAACTATGGCAGGTCAGATTTTCTGCCTAATGATATAAGAAGATTTCTCTCAAAAATACACATTATTTCAAAGACTTATTGGCTGTGAAATAAGTGAAGGGTATTTCAAATGGCTTGTCTGCAAAGAAAGGTGAGATGTAGGGAATCACAGAAAGTCGAGGGGAAATTATGTCAATATATACATTGCTATATGGTGAACTAAGCCTTAGGCCAGCAACAATGGAGAGGACCTGACCCTTAGAAACTTACAAGTAAGCTGGAATCTTCAAAAGTTCAAATCTTTATAAGTAAAAAGATTTATTAAAATGAATAACCAAGTGTTTTAATTGACATCAGATGATCAAAACAACAAACCCTGAGAACATAGAAAAAATATAAATAAAGATATGAGCAGAACTGAATACAACAGAAAACGTATAAAATTGAGGTGATTTAGTAAGTCCAAAGAATATTCTTTGAAAAGATTTAAAAGACACACTTTGATTAAGGAAAACATAAACATATGTAAAGAATATACAGAAAGAATCAGGACAATGTTATAGCAGAGAATATATGAAATGCCAGTAAATTTGAACATTTCTGTAAAGGGGACCATTTCCTAGCTCCTAAAGTTGACCAAAACTGACACAAGAGGAAATCATTGAAGGTCATCATGTCTGCCCTTGGCATTCTTGGAACGCCCTGGCCTCAGAATGCAGCATCGGTAGTCCATGGTAACCTGCGGAGAGGGGGCGGGGCTGAAGGAGGTTGGAACACTGCCCTCACTGAGGGAGTGGGTGTGGCCATCTCTGCTGTGACTGAACAAAGGGCAGGGGAGCAGGGGGCCCAGGGCAGGGCCCTCAGAGCCCGGCAGGAGCAGGGGAGTGTCACAAGCATTTGGCCCAGGCCAAAGCGCGCTTTCCTTGTCTGCACAGCTTCCCAAACACTCACATTTCCACTCAGGCCGCCCTCTTTGTTGAAGTGTGTGTGGAACGTGTCCTCGCAGTACACCTCGCTGCACAGCTAACCATAGGACTGGGCATCGTCCCTTCCTGCCAGGTGACGGAAGTTCGCAGGCAGATGGGTCACTGGGACCAACGTGGAGAGGCTCCTGCCCTGACCACAGGTCGACCACTGCCGCTGCCCCAGATCGGGGGTTGCAAAGCAGCCCTGTCTGAATCCCCTGCCTCTAGAGGGAGTATTGGACCAACACTTCTAAAAAATGGGGTCCTTGCGGGCAACTCATCGGAGGGACACAAAAAAATCTTTGCCGACTTTCTCCTGAAGCTTACGAGCGTTCACACTTAAGCCTTTTACAATGTCAGCTGTTTAGCTAAACATGAGCTCATGATCTAAATTTACACAATAATGAAGAAATCAGCTACAAGGGGAGACAATCAGCAAAAACAATCAATATGAGAATTAGTTTCCCAAGGCCACCCATCAGATGTTGGAATAATCAGGTGCAAGGCAGAATATATACATAAAACTGGAACTGGAACAAGGAACAAGGATGTTTTCAAAGACTGGTAGGATCTCTAAAACATTTGTAAAGTACATGTCATTGATAAAGCTAAATACTCAAAGGTTGTGTAATACAACAGATTAATCATTGAGAAGAGTGAAATTATGCTGTTTTGAAAACTATGGCAGGTCAGATTTTCTGCCTAATGATATAAGAAGATTTCTCTCAAAAATACACATTATTTCAAAGACTTATTGGCTGTGAAATAAGTGAAGGGTATTTCAAATGGCTTGTCTGCAAAGAAAGGTGAGATGTAGGGAATCACAGAAAGTCGAGGGGAAAATATGTCAATATATACATTGCTATATGGTGAACTAAGCCTTAGGCCAGCAACAATGGAGAGGACCTGACCCTTAGAAACTTACAAGTAAGCTGGAATCTTCAAAAGTTCAAATCTTTCTAAGTAAAAAGATTTATTAAAATGAATAACCAAGTGTTTTAATTGACATCAGATGATCAAAACAACAAACCCTGAGAACATAGAAAAAATATAAATAAAGATATGAGCAGAACTGAATAAAACAGAAAACGTATAAAATTGAGGTGATTTAGTAAGTCCAAAGAATATTCTTTGAAAAGATTTAAAAGACACACTTTGATTAAGGAAAACATAAACATATGTAAAGAATATACAGAAAGAATCAGAACAATGTTATAGCAGAGAATATATGAAATGCCAGTAAATTTGAACATTTCTGTAAAGGGGACCATTTCCTAGCTCCTAAAGTTGACCAAAACTGACACAAGAGGAAATCATTGAAGGTCATCATGTCTGCCCTTGGCATTCTTGGAACGCCCTGGCCTCAGAATGCAGCATCGGTAGTCCATGGTAACCTGCGGAGAGGGGGTGGGGCTGAAGGAGGTTGGAACACTGCCCTCACTGAGGGAGTGGGTGTGGCCATCTCTGCTGTGACTGAAAAAAGGGCAGGGGAGCAGGGGGCCCAGGGCAGGGCCCTCAGAGCCCGGCAGGACCAGGGGAGTGTCACAAGCATTTGGCCCAGGCCAAAGCGCGCTTTCTTTGTCTGCACAGCTTCCCAAACACTCACATTTCCACTCAGGCCGCCCTCTTGGTTGAAGTGTGTGTGGAACGTGTCCTCGCAGTACACCTCGCTGCACAGCTAACCATAGGACTGGGCATCGTACCTTCCTGCCAGGTGACCGAAGTTCGCAGGCAGATGGGTCACTGGGACCAACGCGGAGAGGCTCCTGCCCTGACCACAGGTCGACCACTGCCGCTGCCCCAGATTGGGGGTTGCAAAGCAGCCCTGTCTGAATCCCCTGCCTCTAGAGGGAGTATTGGACCAACACTTCTAAAAAATGGGGTCCTTGCGGGCAACTCATCGGAGGGACACAAAAAAATATTTGCCGACTTTCTCCTGAAGCTTACGAGCGTTCACACTTAAGCCTTTTACAATGTCAGCTGTTTAGCTAAACATGAGCTCATGATCTAAATTTACACAATAATGAAGAAATCAGCTACAAGGGGAGACAATCAGCAAAAACAATCAATATGAGAATTAGTTTCCCAAGGCCACCGATCAGATGTTGGAATAATCAGGTGCAAGGCAGAATATATACATAAAACTGGAACTGGAACAAGGAACAAGGATGTTTTCAAAGACTGGTAGGATCTCTAAAACATTTGTAAAGTACATGTCATTGATAAAGCTAAATACTCAAAGGTTGTGTAATACAACAGATTAATCATTGAGAAGAGTGAAATTATGCTGTTTTGAAAACTATGGCAGGTCAGATTTTCTGCCTAATGATATAAGAAGATTTCTCTCAAAAATACACATTATTTCAAAGACTTATTGGCTGTGAAATAAGTGAAGGGTATTTCAAATGGCTTGTCTGCAAAGAAAGGTGAGATGTAGGGAATCACAGAAAGTCGAGGGGAAAATATGTCAATATATACATTGCTATATGGTGAACTAAGCCTTAGGCCAGCAACAATGGACAGGACCTGACCCTTAGAAACTTACAAGTAAGCTGGAATCTTCAAAAGTTCAAATCTTTATAAGTAAAAAGATTTATTAAAATGAATAACCAAGTGTTTTAATTGACATCAGATGATCAAAACAACAAACCCTGAGAACATAGAAAAAATATAAATAAAGATATGAGCAGAACTGAATACAACAGAAAACGTATAAAATTGAGGTGATTTAGTAAGTCCAAAGAATATTCTTTGAAAAGATTTAAAAGACACACTTTGATTAAGGAAAACATAAACATATGTAAAGAATATACAGAAAGAATCAGGACAATGTTATAGCAGAGAATATATGAAATGCCAGTAAATTTGAACATTTCTGTAAAGGGGACCATTTCCTAGCTCCTAAAGTTGACCAAAACTGACACAAGAGGAAATCATTGAAGGTCATCATGTCTGCCCTTGGCATTCTTGGAACGCCCTGGCCTCAGAATGCAGCATCGGTAGTCCATGGTAACCTGCGGAGAGGGGGTGGGGCTGAAGGAGGTTGGAACACTGCCCTCACTGAGGGAGTGGGTGTGGCCATCTCTGCTGTGACTGAACAAAGGGCAGGGGAGCAGGGGGCCCAGGGCAGGGCCCTCAGAGCCCGGCAGGACCAGGGGAGTGTCACAAGAATTTGGCCCAGGCCAAAGGGCGCCTTCTTTGTCTGCACAGCTTCCCAAACACTCACATTTCCACTCAGGCCGCCCTCTTTGTTGAAGTGTGTGTGGAACGTGTCCTCGCAGTACACCTCGCTGCACAGCTAACCATAGGACTGGGCATCGTACCTTCCTGCCAGGTGACCGAAGTTCGCAGGCAGATGGGTCCCTGGGACCAACGCGGAGAGGCTCCTGCCCTGACCACAGGTCGACCACAGCCGCTGCCCCAGATCGGGGGTTGCAAAGCAGCCCTGTCTGAATCCCCTGCCTCTAGAGGGAGTATTGGACCAACACTTCTAAAAAATGGGGTCCTTGCGGGCAACTCATCGGAGGGACACAAAAAAATCTTTGCCGACTTTCTCCTGAAGCTTACGAGCGTTCACACTTAAGCCTTTTACAATGTCAGCTGTTTAGCTAAACATGAGCTCATGATCTAAATTTACACAATAATGAAGAAATCAGCTACAAGGGGAGACAATCAGCAAAAACAATCAATATGAGAATTAGTTTCCCAAGGCCACCCATCAGATGTTGGAATAATCAGGTGCAAGGCAGAATATATACATAAAACTGGAACTGGAACAAGGAACAAGGATGTTTTCAAAGACTGGTAGGATCTCTAAAACATTTGTAAAGTACATGTCATTGATAAAGCTAAATACTCAAAGGTTGTGTAATACAACAGATTAATCATTGAGAAGAGTGAAATTATGCTGTTTTGAAAACTATGGCAGGTCAGATTTTCTGCCTAATGATATAAGAAGATTTCTCTCAAAAATACACATTATTTCAAAGACTTATTGGCTGTGAAATAAGTGAAGGGTATTTCAAATGGCTTGTCTGCAAAGAAAGGTGAGATGTAGGGAATCACAGAAAGTCGAGGGGAAAATATGTCAATATATACATTGCTATATGGTGAACTAAGCCTTAGGCCAGCAACAATGGAGAGGACCTGACCCTTAGAAACTTACAAGTAAGCTGGAATCTTCAAAAGTTCAAATCTTTATAAGTAAAAAGATTTATTAAAATGAATAACCAAGTGTTTTAATTGACATCAGATGATCAAAACAACAAACCCTGAGAACATAGAAAAAATATAAATAAAGATATGAGCAGAACTTAATACAACAGAAAACGTATAAAATTGAGGTGATTTAGTAAGTCCAAAGAATATTCTTTGAAAAGATTTAAAAGACACACTTTGATTAAGGAAAACAAAAACATAAGTAAAGAATACACAGAAAGAATCAGGACAATGTTATAGCAGAGAATATATGAAATGCCAGTAAATTTGAACATTTCTGTAAAGGGGACCATTTCCTAGCTCCTAAAGTTGACCAAAACTGACACAAGAGGAAATCATTGAAGGTCATCATGTCTGCCCTTGGCATTCTCGGAACGCCCTGGCCTCAGAATGCAGCATGGGTAGTCCATGGTAACCTGCGGAGAGGGGGCGGGGCTGAAGGAGGTTGGAACACTGCCCTCACTGAGGGAGTGGGTGTGGCCATCTCTGCTGTGACTGAACAAAGGGCAGGGGAGCAGGGGGCCCAGGGCAGGGCCCTCAGAGCCCGGCAGGACCAGGGGAGTGTCACAAGCATTTGGCCCAGGCCAAAGCGCGCTTTCTTTGTCTGCACAGCTTCCCAAACACTCACATTTCCACTCAGGCCGCCCTCTTGGTTGAAGTGTGTGTGGAACGTGTCCTCGCAGTACACCTCGCTGCACAGCTAACCATAGGACTGGGCATCGTACCTTCCTGCCAGGTGACCGAAGTTCGCAGGCAGATGGGTCACTGGGACCAACGCGGAGAGGCTCCTGCCCTGACCACAGGTCGACCACTGCCGCTGCCCCAGATCGGGGGTTGCAAAGCAGCCCTGTCTGAATCCCCTGCCTCTAGAGGGAGTATTGGACCAACACTTCTAAAAAATGGGGTCCTTGCGGGCAACTCATCGGAGGGACACAAAAAAATCTTTGCCGACTTTCTCCTGAAGCTTACGAGCGTTCACACTTAAGCCTTTTACAATGTCAGCTGTTTAGCTAAACATGAGCTCATGATCTAAATTTACACAATAATGAAGAAATCAGCTACAAGGGGAGACAATCAGCAAAAACAATCAATATGAGAATTAGTTTCCCAAGGCCACCGATCAGATGTTGGAATAATCAGGTGCAAGGCAGAATATATACATAAAACTGGAACTGGAACAAGGAACAAGGATGTTTTCAAAGACTGGTAGGATCTCTAAAACATTTGTAAAGTACATGTCATTGATAAAGCTAAATACTCAAAGGTTGTGTAATACAACAGATTAATCATTGAGAAGAGTGAAATTATGCTGTTTTGAAAACTATGGCAGGTCAGATTTTCTGCCTAATGATATAAGAAGATTTCTCTCAAAAATACACATTATTTCAAAGACTTATTGGCTGTGAAATAAGTGAAGGGTATTTCAAATGGCTTGTCTGCAAAGAAAGGTGAGATGTAGGGAATCACAGAAAGTCGAGGGGAAAATATGTCAATATATACATTGCTATATGGTGAACTAAGCCTTAGGCCAGCAACAATGGAGAGGACCTGACCCTTAGAAACTTACAAGTAAGCTGGAATCTTCAAAAGTTCAAATCTTTATAAGTAAAAAGATTTATTAAAATGAATAACCAAGTGTTTTAATTGACATCAGATGATCAAAACAACAAACCCTGAGAACATAGAAAAAAATATAAATAAAGATATGAGCAGAACTTAATACAACAGAAAACGTATAAAATTGAGGTGATTTAGTAAGTCCAAAGAATATTCTTTGAAAAGATTTAAAAGACACACTTTGATTAAGGAAAATATAAACATATGTAAAGAATATACAGAAAGAATCAGGACAATGTTATAGCAGAGAATATATGAAATGCCAGTAAATTTGAACATTTCTGTAAAGGGGACCATTTCCTAGCTCCTAAAGTTGACCAAAACTGACACAAGAGGAAATCATTGAAGGTCATCATGTCTGCCCTTGGCATTCTCGGAACGCCCTGGCCTCAGAATGCAGCATGGGTAGTCCATGGTAACCTGCGGAGAGGGGGCGGGGCTGAAGGAGGTTGGAACACTGCCCTCACTGAGGGAGTGGGTGTGGCCATCTCTGCTGTGACTGAACAAAGGGCAGGGGAGCAGGGGGCCCAGGGCAGGGCCCTCAGAGCCCGGCAGGACCAGGGGAGTGTCACAAGCATTTGGCCCAGGCCAAAGCGCGCTTTCTTTGTCTGCACAGCTTCCCAAACACTCACATTTCCACTCAGGCCGCCCTCTTGGTTGAAGTGTGTGTGGAACGTGTCCTCGCAGTATACCTCGCTGCACAGCTAACCATAGGACTGGGCATCGTACCTTCCTGCCAGGTGACCGAAGTTCGCAGGCAGATGGGTCACTGGGACCAACGCGGAGAGGCTCCTGCCCTGACCACAGGTCGACCACTGCCGCTGCCCCAGATCGGGGGTTGCAAAGCAGCCCTGTCTGAATCCCCTGCCTCTAGAGGGAGTATTGGACCAACACTTCTAAAAAATGGGGTCCTTGCGGGCAACTCATCGGAGGGACACAAAAAAATCTTTGCCGACTTTCTCCTGAAGCTTACGAGCGTTCACACTTAAGCCTTTTGCAATGTCAGCTGTTTAGCTAAACATGAGCTCATGATCTAAATTTACACAATAATGAAGAAATCAGCTACAAGGGGAGACAATCAGCAAAAACAATCAATATGAGAATTAGTTTCCCAAGGCCACCGATCAGATGTTGGAATAATCAGGTGCAAGGCAGAATATATACATAAAACTGGAACTGGAACAAGGAACAAGGATGTTTTCAAAGACTGGTAGGATCTCTAAAACATTTGTAAAGTACATGTCATTGATAAAGCTAAATACTCAAAGGTTGTGTAATACAACAGATTAATCATTGAGAAGAGTGAAATTATGCTGTTTTGAAAACTATGGCAGGTCAGATTTTCTGCCTAATGATATAAGAAGATTTCTCTCAAAAATACACATTATTTCAAAGACTTATTGGCTGTGAAATAAGTGAAGGGTATTTCAAATGGCTTGTCTGCAAAGAAAGGTGAGATGTAGGGAATCACAGAAAGTCGAGGGGAAAATATGTCAATATATACATTGCTATATGGTGAACTAAGCCTTAGGCCAGCAACAATGGACAGGACCTGACCCTTAGAAACTTACAAGTAAGCTGGAATCTTCAAAAGTTCAAATCTTTATAAGTAAAAAGATTTATTAAAATGAATAACCAAGTGTTTTAATTGACATCAGATGATCAAAACAACAAACCCTGAGAACATAGAAAAAAATATAAATAAAGATATGAGCAGAACTTAATACAACAGAAAACGTATAAAATTGAGGTGATTTAGTAAGTCCAAAGAATATTCTTTGAAAAGATTTAAAAGACACACTTTGATTAAGGAAAACATAAACATATGTAAAGAATATACAGAAAGAATCAGGACAATGTTATAGCAGAGAATATATGAAATGCCAGTAAATTTGAACATTTCTGTAAAGGGGACCATTTCCTAGCTCCTAAAGTTGACCAAAACTGACACAAGAGGAAATCATTGAAGGTCATCATGTCTGCCCTTGGCATTCTTGGAACGCCCTGGCCTCAGAATGCAGCATCGGTAGTCCATGGTAACCTGCGGAGAGGGGGTGGGGCTGAAGGAGGTTGGAACACTGCCCTCACTGAGGGAGTGGGTGTGGCCATCTCTGCTGTGACTGAACAAAGGGCAGGGGAGCAGGGGGCCCAGGGCAGGGCCCTCAGAGCCCGGCAGGACCAGGGGAGTGTCACAAGCATTTGGCCCAGGCCAAAGGGCGCCTTCTTTGTCTGCACAGCTTCCCAAACACTCACATTTCCACTCAGGCCGCCCTCTTTGTTGAAGTGTGTGTGGAACGTGTCCTCGCAGTACACCTCGCTGCACAGCTAACCATAGGACTGGGCATCGTACCTTCCTGCCAGGTAACCGAAGTTCGCAGGCAGATGGGTCCCTGGGACCAACGCGGAGAGGCTCCTGCCCTGACCACAGGTCGACCACAGCCGCTGCCCCAGATCGGGGGTTGCAAAGCAGCCCTGTCTGAATCCCCTGCCTCTAGAGGGAGTATTGGACCAACACTTCTAAAAAATGGGGTCCTTGCGGGCAACTCATCGGAGGGACACAAAAAAATCTTTGCCGACTTTCTCCTGAAGCTTACGAGCGTTCACACTTAAGCCTTTTACAATGTCAGCTGTTTAGCTAAACATGAGCTCATGATCTAAATTTACACAATAATGAAGAAATCAGCTACAAGGGGAGACAATCAGCAAAAACAATCAATATGAGAATTAGTTTCCCAAGGCCACCCATCAGATGTTGGAATAATCAGGTGCAAGGCAGAATATATACATAAAACTGGAACTGGAACAAGGAACAAGGATGTTTTCAAAGACTGGTAGGATCTCTAAAACATTTGTAAAGTACATGTCATTGATAAAGCTAAATACTCAAAGGTTGTGTAATACAACAGATTAATCATTGAGAAGAGTGAAATTATGCTGTTTTGAAAACTATGGCAGGTCAGATTTTCTGCCTAATGATATAAGAAGATTTCTCTCAAAAATACACATTATTTCAAAGACTTATTGGCTGTGAAATAAGTGAAGGGTATTTCAAATGGCTTGTCTGCAAAGAAAGGTGAGATGTAGGGAATCACAGAAAGTCGAGGGGAAAATATGTCAATATATACATTGCTATATGGTGAACTAAGCCTTAGGCCAGCAACAATGGAGAGGACCTGACCCTTAGAAACTTACAAGTAAGCTGGAATCTTCAAAAGTTCAAATCTTTATAAGTAAAAAGATTTATTAAAATGAATAACCAAGTGTTTTAATTGACATCAGATGATCAAAACAACAAACCCTGAGAACATAGAAAAAATATAAATAAAGATATGAGCAGAACTTAATACAACAGAAAACGTATAAAATTGAGGTGATTTAGTAAGTCCAAAGAATATTCTTTGAAAAGATTTAAAAGACACACTTTGATTAAGGAAAACATAAACATATGTAAAGAATATACAGAAAGAGTCAGCACAATGTTATAGCAGAGAATATATGAAATGCCAGTAAATTTGAACATTTCTGTAAAGGGGACCATTTCCTAGCTCCTAAAGTTGACCAAAACTGACACAAGAGGAAATCATTGAAGGTCATCATGTCTGCCCTTGGCATTCTTGGAACGCCCTGGCCTCAGAATGCAGCATCGGTAGTCCATGGTAACCTGCGGAGAGGGGGTGGGGCTGAAGGAGGTTGGAACACTGCCCTCACTGAGGGAGTGGGTGTGGCCATCTCTGCTGTGACTGAACAAAGGGCAGGGGAGCAGGGGGCCCAGGGCAGGGCCCTCAGAGCCCGGCAGGACCAGGGGAGTGTCACAAGCATTTGGCCCAGGCCAAAGGGCGCCTTCTTTGTCTGCACAGCTTCCCAAACACTCACATTTCCACTCAGGCCGCCCTCTTTGTTGAAGTGTGTGTGGAACGTGTCCTCGCAGTACACCTCGCTGCACAGCTAACCATAGGACTGGGCATCGTACCTTCCTGCCACGTGACCGAAGTTCGCAGGCAGATGGGTCACTGGGACCAACGCGGAGAGGCTCCTGCCCTGACCACAGGTCGACCACAGCCGCTGCCCCAGATCGGGGGTTGCAAAGCAGCCCTGTCTGAATCTCCTGCCTCTAGAGGGAGTATTGGACCAACACTTCTAAAAAATGGGGTCCTTGCGGGCAACTCATCGGAGGGACACAAAAAAATCTTTGCCGACTTTCTCCTGAAGCTTACGAGCGTTCACACTTAAGCCTTTTACAATGTCAGCTGTTTAGCTAAACATGAGCGCATGATCTAAATTTACACAATAATGAAGAAAGCAGCTACAAGGGGAGACAATCAGCAAAAACAATCAATATGAGAATTAGTTTCCCAAGGCCACACATCAGATGTTGGAATAATCAGGTGCAAGGCAGAATATATACATAAAACTGGAACTGGAACAAGGAACAAGGATGTTTTCAAAGACTGGTAGGATCTCTAAAACATTTGTAAAGTACATGTCATTGATAAAGCTAAATACTCAAAGGTTGTGTAATACAACAGATTAATCATTGAGAAGAGTGAAATTATGCTGTTTTGAAAACTATGGCAGGTCAGATTTTCTGCCTAATGATATAAGAAGATTTCTCTCAAAAATACACATTATTTCAAAGACTTATTGGCTGTGAAATAAGTGAAGGGTATTTCAAATGGCTTGTCTGCAAAGAAAGGTGAGATGTAGGGAATCACAGAAAGTCGAGGGGAAAATATGTCAATATATACATTGCTATATGGTGAACTAAGCCTTAGGCCAGCAACAATGGAGAGGACCTGACCCTTAGAAACTTACAAGTAAGCTGGAATCTTCAAAAGTTCAAATCTTTCTAAGTAAAAAGATTTATTAAAATGAATAACCAAGTGTTTTAATTGACATCAGATGATCCAAACAACAAACCCTGAGAACATAGAAAAAATATAAATAAAGATATGAGCAGAACTGAATACAACAGAAAACGTATAAAATTGAGGTGATTTAGTAAGTCCAAAGAATATTCTTTGAAAAGATTTAAAAGACACACTTTGATTAAGGAAAACATAAACATATGTAAAGAATATACAGAAAGAATCAGGACAATGTTATAGCAGAGAATATATGAAATGCCAGTAAATTTGAACATTTCTGTAAAGGGGACCATTTCCTAGCTCCTAAAGTTGACCAAAACTGACACAAGAGGAAATCATTGAAGGTCATCATGTCTGCCCTTGGCATTCTTGGAACGCCCTGGCCTCAGAATGCAGCATCGGTAGTCCATGGTAACCTGCGGAGAGGGGGTGGGGCTGAAGGAGGTTGGAACACTGCCCTCACTGAGGGAGTGGGTGTGGCCATCTCTGCTGTGACTGAACAAAGGGCAGGGGAGCAGGGGGCCCAGGGCAGGGCCCTCAGAGCCCGGCAGGACCAGGGGAGTGTCACAAGCATTTGGCCCAGGCCAAAGGGCGCCTTCTTTGTCTGCACAGCTTCCCAAACACTCACATTTCCACTCAGGCCGCCCTCTTTGTTGAAGTGTGTGTGGAACGTGTCCTCGCAGTACACCTCGCTGCACAGCTAACCATAGGACTGGGCATCGTACCTTCCTGCCACGTGACCGAAGTTCGCAGGCAGATGGGTCACTGGGACAAACGCGGAGAGGCTCCTGCCCTGACCACAGGTCGACCACAGCCGCTGCCCCAGATCGGGGGTTGCAAAGCAGCCCTGTCTGAATCCCCTGCCTCTAGAGGGAGTATTGGACCAACACTTCTAAAAAATGGGGTCCTTGCGGGCAACTCATCGGAGGGACACAAAAAAATCTTTGCCGACTTTCTCCTGAAGCTTACGAGCGTTCACACTTAAGCCTTTTACAATGTCAGCTGTTTAGCTAAACATGAGCGCATGATCTAAATTTACACAATAATGAAGAAATCAGCTACAAGGGGAGACAATCAGCAAAAACAATCAATATGAGAATTAGTTTCCCATGGCCACACATCAGATGTTGGAATAATCAGGTGCAAGGCAGAATATATACATAAAACTGGAACTGGAACAAGGAACAAGGATGTTTTCAAAGACTGGTAGGATCTCTAAAACATTTGTAAAGTACATGTCATTGATAAAGCTAAATACTCAAAGGTTGTGTAATACAACAGATTAATCATTGAGAAGAGTGAAATTATGCTGTTTTGAAAACTATGGCAGGTCAGATTTTCTGCCTAATGATATAAGAAGATTTCTCTCAAAAATACACATTATTTCAAAGACTTATTGGCTGTGAAATAAGTGAAGGGTATTTCAAATGGCTTGTCTGCAAAGAAAGGTGAGATGTAGGGAATCACAGAAAGTCGAGGGGAAAATATGTCAATATATACATTGCTATATGGTGAACTAAGCCTTAGGCCAGCAACAATGGAGAGGACCTGACCCTTAGAAACTTACAAGTAAGCTGGAATCTTCAAAAGTTCAAATCTTTCTAAGTAAAAAGATTTATTAAAATGAATAACCAAGTGTTTTAATTGACATCAGATGATCCAAACAACAAACCCTGAGAACATAGAAAAAATATAAATAAAGATATGAGCAGAACTGAATACAACAGAAAACGTATAAAATTGAGGTGATTTAGTAAGTCCAAAGAATATTCTTTGAAAAGATTTAAAAGACACACTTTCATTAAGGAAAACATAAACATATGTAAAGAATATACAGAAAGAATCAGGACAATGTTATAGCAGAGAATATATGAAATGCCAGTAAATTTGAACATTTCTGTAAAGGGGACCATTTCCTAGCTCCTAAAGTTGACCAAAACTGACACAAGAGGAAATCATTGAAGGTCATCATGTCTGCCCTTGGCATTCTTGGAACGCCCTGGCCTCAGAATGCAGCATCGGTAGTCCATGGTAACCTGCGGAGAGGGGGTGGGGCTGAAGGAGGTTGGAACACTGCCCTCACTGAGGGAGTGGGTGTGGCCATCTCTGCTGTGACTGAACAAAGGGCAGGGGAGCAGGGGGCCCAGGGCAGGGCCCTCAGAGCCCGGCAGGACCAGGGGAGTGTCACAAGCATTTGGCCCAGGCCAAAGGGCGCCTTCTTTGTCTGCACAGCTTCCCAAACACTCACATTTCCACTCAGGCCGCCCTCTTTGTTGAAGTGTGTGTGGAACGTGTCCTCGCAGTACACCTCGCTGCACAGCTAACCATAGGACTGGGCATCGTACCTTCCTGCCACGTGACCGAAGTTCGCAGGCAGATGGGTCACTGGGACCAACGCGGAGAGGCTCCTGCCCTGACCACAGGTCGACCACAGCCGCTGCCCCAGATCGGGGGTTGCAAAGCAGCCCTGTCTGAATCCCCTGCCTCTAGAGGGAGTATTGGACCAACACTTCTAAAAAATGGGGTCCTTGCGGGCAACTCATCGGAGGGACACAAAAAAATCTTTGCCGACTTTCTCCTGAAGCTTACGAGCGTTCACACTTAAGCCTTTTACAATGTCAGCTGTTTAGCTAAACATGAGCTCATGATCTAAATTTACACAATAATGAAGAAATCAGCTACAAGGGGAGACAATCAGCAAAAACAATCAATATGAGAATTAGTTTCCCAAGGACACCCATCAGATGTTGGAATAATCAGGTGCAAGGCAGAATATATACATAAAACTGGAACTGGAACAAGGAACAAGGATGTTTTCAAAGACTGGTAGGATCTCTAAAACATTTGTAAAGTACATGTCATTGATAAAGCTAAATACTCAAAGGTTGTGTAATACAACAGATTAATCATTGAGAAGAGTGAAATTATGCTGTTTTGAAAACTATGGCAGGTCAGATTTTCTGCCTAATGATATAAGAAGATTTCTCTCAAAAATACACATTATTTCAAAAACTTATTGGCTGTGAAATAAGTGAAGGGTATTTCAAATGGCTTGTCTGCAAAGAAAGGTGAGATGTAGGGAATCACAGAAAGTCGAGGGGAAAATATGTCAATATATACATTGCTATATGGTGAACTAAGCCTTAGGCCAGCAACAATGGAGAGGACCTGACCCTTAGAAACTTACAAGTAAGCTGGAATCTTCAAAAGTTCAAATCTTTCTAAGTAAAAAGATTTATTAAAATGAATAACCAAGTGTTTTAATTGACATCAGATGATCAAAACAACAAACCCTGAGAACATAGAAAAAATATAAATAAAGATATGAGCAGAACTTAATACAACAGAAAACGTATAAAATTGAGGTGATTTAGTAAGTCCAAAGAATATTCTTTGAAAAGATTTAAAAGACACACTTTGATTAAGGAAAACATAAACATATGTAAAGAATATACAGAAAGAATCAGGACAATGTTATAGCAGAGAATATATGAAATGCCAGTAAATTTGAACATTTCTGTAAAGGGGACCATTTCCTAGCTCCTAAAGTTGACCAAAACTGACACAAGAGGAAATCATTGAAGGTCATCATGTCTGCCCTTGGCATTCTTGGAACGCCCTGGCCTCAGAATGCAGCATCGGTAGTCCATGGTAACCTGCGGAGAGGGGGTGGGGCTGAAGGAGGTTGGAACACTGCCCTCACTGAGGGAGTGGGTGTGGCCATCTCTGCTGTGACTGAACAAAGGGCAGGGGAGCAGGGGGCCCAGGGCAGGGCCCTCAGAGCCCGGCAGGACCAGGGGAGTGTCACAAGCATTTGGCCCAGGCCAAAGGGCGCCTTCTTTGTCTGCACAGCTTCCCAAACACTCACATTTCCACTCAGGCCGCCCTCTTTGTTGAAGTGTGTGTGGAACGTGTCCTCGCAGTACACCTCGCTGCACAGCTAACCATAGGACTGGGCATCGTACCTTCCTGCCAGGTGACCGAAGTTCGCAGGCAGATGGGTCACTGGGACCAACGCGGAGAGGCTCCTGCCCTGACCACAGGTCGACCACAGCCGCTGCCCCAGATCGGGGGTTGCAAAGCAGCCCTGTCTGAATCCCCTGCCTCTAGAGGGAGTATTGGACCAACACTTCTAAAAAATGGGGTCCTTGCGGGCAACTCATCGGAGGGACACAAAAAAATCTTTGCCGACTTTCTCCTGAAGCTTACGAGCGTTCACACTTAAGCCTTTTACAATGTCAGCTGTTTAGCTAAACATGAGCGCATGATCTAAATTTACACAATAATGAAGAAATCAGCTACAAGGGGAGACAATCAGCAAAAACAATCAATATGAGATTTAGTTTCCCAAGGCCACCCATCAGATGTTGGAATAATCAGGTGCAAGGCAGAATATATACATAAAACTGGAACTGGAACAAGGAACAAGGATGTTTTCAAAGACTGGTAGGATCTCTAAAACATTTGTAAAGTACATGTCATTGATAAAGCTAAATACTCAAAGGTTGTGTAATACAACAGATTAATCATTGAGAAGAGTGAAATTATGCTGTTTTGAAAACTATGGCAGGTCAGATTTTCTGCCTAATGATATAAGAAGATTTCTCTCAAAAATACACATTATTTCAAAGACTTATTGGCTGTGAAATAAGTGAAGGGTATTTCAAATGGCTTGTCTGCAAAGAAAGGTGAGATGTAGGGAATCACAGAAAGTCGAGGGGAAAATATGTCAATATATACATTGCTATATGGTGAACTAAGCCTTAGGCCAGCAACAATGGAGAGGACCTGACCCTTAGAAACTTACAAGTAAGCTGGAATCTTCAAAAGTTCAAATCTTTCTAAGTAAAAAGATTTATTAAAATGAATAACCAAGTGTTTTAATTGACATCAGATGATCAAAACAACAAACCCTGAGAACATAGAAAAAATATAAATAAAGATATGAGCAGAACTTAATACAACAGAAAACGTATAAAATTGAGGTGATTTAGTAAGTCCAAAGAATATTCTTTGAAAAGATTTAAAAGACACACTTTGATTAAGGAAAACATAAACATATGTAAAGAATATACAGAAAGAATCAGGACAATGTTATAGCAGAGAATATATGAAATGCCAGTAAATTTGAACATTTCTGTAAAGGGGACCATTTCCTAGCTCCTAAAGTTGACCAAAACTGACACAAGAGGAAATCATTGAAGGTCATCATGTCTGCCCTTGGCATTCTTGGAACGCCCTGGCCTCAGAATGCAGCATCGGTAGTCCATGGTAACCTGCGGAGAGGGGGTGGGGCTGAAGGAGGTTGGAACACTGCCCTCACTGAGGGAGTGGGTGTGGCCATCTCTGCTGTGACTGAACAAAGGGCAGGGGAGCAGGGGGCCCAGGGCAGGGCCCTCAGAGCCCGGCAGGACCAGGGGAGTGTCACAAGCATTTGGCCCAGGCCAAAGGGCGCCTTCTTTGTCTGCACAGCTTCCCAAACACTCACATTTCCACTCAGGCCGCCCTCTTTGTTGAAGTGTGTGTGGAACGTGTCCTCGCAGTACACCTCGCTGCACAGCTAACCATAGGACTGGGCATCGTACCTTCCTGCCACGTGACCGAAGTTCGCAGGCAGATGGGTCACTGGGACCAACGCGGAGAGGCTCCTGCCCTGACCACAGGTCGACCACAGCCGCTGCCCCAGATCGGGGGTTGCAAAGCAGCCCTGTCTGAATCCCCTGCCTCTAGAGGGAGTATTGGACCAACACTTCTAAAAAATGGGGTCCTTGCGGGCAACTCATCGGAGGGACACAAAAAAATCTTTGCCGACTTTCTCCTGAAGCTTACGAGCGTTCACACTTAAGCCTTTTACAATGTCAGCTGTTTAGCTAAACATGAGCTCATGATCTAAATTTACACAATAATGAAGAAATCAGCTACAAGGGGAGACAATCAGCAAAAACAATCAATATGAGAATTAGTTTCCCAAGGCCACCCATCAGATGTTGGAATAATCAGGTGCAAGGCAGAATATATACATAAAACTGGAACTGGAACAAGGAACAAGGATGTTTTCAAAGACTGGTAGGATCTCTAAAACATTTGTAAAGTACATGTCATTGATAAAGCTAAATACTCAAAGGTTGTGTAATACAACAGATTAATCATTGAGAAGAGTGAAATTATGCTGTTTTGAAAACTATGGCAGGTCAGATTTTCTGCCTAATGATATAAGAAGATTTCTCTCAAAAATACACATTATTTCAAAGACTTATTGGCTGTGAAATAAGTGAAGGGTATTTCAAATGGCTTGTCTGCAAAGAAAGGTGAGATGTAGGGAATCACAGAAAGTCGAGGGGAAAATATGTCAATATATACATTGCTATATGGTGAACTAAGCCTTAGGCCAGCAACAATGGACAGGACCTGACCCTTAGAAACTTACAAGTAAGCTGGAATCTCCAAAAGTTCAAATCTTTATAAATAAAAAGATTTATTAAAATGAATAACCAAGTGTTTTAATTGACATCAGATGATCAAAACAACAAACCCTGAGAACATAGAAAAAATATAAATAAAGATATGAGCAGAACTGAATACAACAGAAAACGTATAAAATTGAGGTGATTTAGTAAGTCCAAAGAATATTCTTTGAAAAGATTTAAAAGACACACTTTGATTAAGGAAAACATAAACATATGTAAAGAATATACAGAAAGAATCAGGACAATGTTATAGCAGAGAATATATGAAATGCCAGTAAATTTGAACATTTCTGTAAAGGGGACCATTTCCTAGCTCCTAAAGTTGACCAAAACTGACACAAGAGGAAATCATTGAAGGTCATCATGTCTGCCCTTGGCATTCTCGGAACGCCCTGGCCTCAGCATGCAGCATGGGTAGTCCATGGTAACCTGCGGAGAGGGGGCGGGGTTGAAGGAAGTTGGAACACTGCCCTCACTGAGGGAGTGGGTGTGGCCATCTCTGCTGAGACTGAACAAAGGGCAGGGGAGCAGGGGGCCCAGGGCAGGGCCCTCAGAGGCCGGCAGGCCCAGGGGTGTGTCACAAGCAATTGGCCCAGGGCAAAGGGCACCTTCTTTGTCCGCACAGCTTCCCAAACAATCACCTTTCCACTCAGGCCGCCCTCTTTGTTGAAGTGTGTGTGGAACGTGTCCTCGCAGTACACCTCGCTGCACAGCTAACCATAGGACTGGGCATCGTACCTTCCTGCCAGGTGACTGAAGTTCGCAGGCAGATGGGTCCCTGGGACCAACGCGGAGAGGCTCCTGCCCTGACCACAGGTCGACCACAGCCGCTGCCCCCGATCGGGGGCCGCAAAGCAGCCCTGTCTGAATCCCCGGCCTCTAGAGGGAGTATTGGACCAACACTTCTAAAAAATGGGGTCCTTGCGGGCAACTCATCGGAGGGACACAAATAAATCATTGCCGACTTTCTCCTGGAGCTTACGAGCGTTCACACTTAAGCCTGATACAATGTCAGTTGTTTAGCTAAACATGAGCTCATGATCTAAATTTACACAATAATGAAGAAATCAGCTACAAGTGGAGACAATCAGCAAAAACAATCAATATGAGAATTAGTTTCCCAAGGCCATCCATCAGATGTTGGAATAATCAGGTGCAAGGCAGAAAATATACATAAAACTG
Organism: Hyperoodon ampullatus; assembly: GCF_949752795.1. Taxonomy (NCBI): domain Eukaryota; kingdom Metazoa; phylum Chordata; class Mammalia; order Artiodactyla; family Ziphiidae; genus Hyperoodon; species Hyperoodon ampullatus. The sequence continues at coordinate 348,617 of NW_027640919.1, forward strand.
GAACTGAAACAAGGAACAAGGATGTTTACTAAGACTGGTAGGATCTCTAAAACATTTGTGAAGTACATGTCATTGATAAAGCTAAATACTCAAAGGTTGTGTAATACAACAGATTAATCATTGAGAAGAGTGAAATTATGCTGTTTTGAAAACTATGGCAGTTCAGATTTTCTGCCTACTGATATAAGAAGATTTCTCTCAAAAATACACATTATTTCAAAGACTTATTGGCTGTGAAATAAGTGAAGGGTATTTAAAATGGCTTGTCTGCAAAGAAAGGTGAGATGTAGGGAATCACAGAAAGTCGAGGGGAAAATATGTCAATATATACATTGCTATATGGTGAACTAAGCCTTAGGCCAGCAACAATGGAGAGGACCTGACCCTTAGAAACTTACAAGTAAGCTGGAATCTTCAAAAGTTCAAATCTTTCTAAGTAAAAAGATTTATTAAAATGAATAACCAAGTGTTTTAATTGACATCAGATGATCCAAACAACAAACCCTGAGAACATAGAAAAAATATAAATAAAGATATGAGCAGAACTTAATACAACAGAAAACGTATAAAATTGAGGTGATTTAGTAAGTCCAAAGAATATTCTTTGAAAAGATTTAAAAGACACACTTTGATTAAGGAAAACATAAACATATGTAAAGAATATACAGAAAGAATCAGGACAATGTTATAGCAGAGAATATATGAAATGCCAGTAAATTTGAACATTTCTGTAAAGGGGACCATTTCCTAGCTCCTAAAGTTGACCAAAACTGACACAAGAGGAAATCATTGAAGGTCATCATGTCTGCCCTTGGCATTCTTGGAACGCCCTGGCCTCAGAATGCAGCATCGGTAGTCCATGGTAACCTGCGGAGAGGGGGTGGGGCTGAAGGAGGTTGGAACACTGCCCTCACTGAGGGAGTGGGTGTGGCCATCTCTGCTGTGACTGAACAAAGGGCAGGGGAGCAGGGGGCCCAGGGCAGGGCCCTCAGAGCCCGGCAGGACCAGGGGAGTGTCACAAGCATTTGGCCCAGGCCAAAGGGCGCCTTCTTTGTCTGAACAGCTTCCCAAGCACTCACATTTCTACTCAGGCCGCCCTCATTGTGGAAGTGTGTGTGGAACGTGTCCTCGCAGTACACCTCGCTGCACAGCTAACCATAGGACTGGGCATCGTACCTTCCTGCCAGGTGACCGAAGTTCGCAGGCAGATGGGTCACTGGGACCAACGCGGAGAGGCTCCTGCCCTGACCACAGGTCGACCACAGCCGCTGCCCCAGATCGGGGGTTGCAAAGCAGCCCTGTCTGAATCCCCTGCCTCTAGAGGGTGTATTGGACCAACACTTCTAAAAAATGGGGTCCTTGCGGGCAACTCATCGGAGGGACACAAAAAAATCTTTGCCGACTTTCTCCTGAAGCTTACGAGCGTTCACACTTAAGCCTTTTACAATGTCAGCTGTTTAGCTAAACATGAGCGCATGATCTAAATTTACACAATAATGAAGAAATCAGCTACAAGGGGAGACAATCAGCAAAAACAATCAATATGAGATTTAGTTTCCCAAGGCCACCCATCAGATGTTGGAATAATCAGGTGCAAGGCAGAATATATACATAAAACTGGAACTGGAACAAGGAACAAGGATGTTTTCAAAGACTGGTAGGATCTCTAAAACATTTGTAAAGTACATGTCATTGATAAAGCTAAATACTCAAAGGTTGTGTAATACAACAGATTAATCATTGAGAAGAGTGAAATTATGCTGTTTTGAAAACTATGGCAGGTCAGATTTTCTGCCTAATGATATAAGAAGATTTCTCTCAAAAATACACATTATTTCAAAGACTTATTGGCTGTGAAATAAGTGAAGGGTATTTCAAATGGCTTGTCTGCAAAGAAAGGTGAGATGTAGGGAATCACAGAAAGTCGAGGGGAAAATATGTCAATATATACATTGCTATATGGTGAACTAAGCCTTAGGCCAGCAACAATGGAGAGGACCTGACCCTTAGAAACTTACAAGTAAGCTGGAATCTTCAAAAGTTCAAATCTTTATAAGTAAAAAGATTTATTAAAATGAATAACCAAGTGTTTTAATTGACATCAGATGATCAAAACAACAAACCCTGAGAACATAGAAAAAATATAAATAAAGATATGAGCAGAACTTAATACAACAGAAAACGTATAAAATTGAGGTGATTTAGTAAGTCCAAAGAATATTCTTTGAAAAGATTTAAAAGACACACTTTGATTAAGGAAAACATAAACATATGTAAAGAATATACAGAAAGAATCAGGACAATGTTATAGCAGAGAATATATGAAATGCCAGTAAATTTGAACATTTCTGTAAAGGGGACCATTTCCTAGCTCCTAAAGTTGACCAAAACTGACACAAGAGGAAATCATTGAAGGTCATCATGTCTGCCCTTGGCATTCTTGGAACGCCCTGGCCTCAGAATGCAGCATCGGTAGTCCATGGTAACCTGCGGAGAGGGGGTGGGGCTGAAGGAGGTTGGAACACTGCCCTCACTGAGGGAGTGGGTGTGGCCATCTCTGCTGTGACTGAACAAAGGGCAGGGGAGCAGGGGGCCCAGGGCAGGGTCCTCAGAGCCCGGCAGGACCAGGGGAGTGTCACAAGCATTTGGCCCAGGCCAAAGGGCGCCTTCTTTGTCTGCACAGCTTCCCAAACACTCACATTTCCACTCAGGCCGCCCTCTTTGTTGAAGTGTGTGTGGAACGTGTCCTCGCAGTACACCTCGCTGCACAGCTAACCATAGGACTGGGCATCGTACCTTCCTGCCACGTGACCGAAGTTCGCAGGCAGATGGGTCACTGGGACCAACGCGGAGAGGCTCCTGCCCTGACCACAGGTCGACCACAGCCGCTGCCCCAGATCGGGGGTTGCAAAGCAGCCCTGTCTGAATCCCCTGCCTCTAGAGGGAGTATTGGACCAACACTTCTAAAAAATGGGGTCCTTGCGGGCAACTCATCGGAGGGACACAAAAAAATCTTTGCCGACTTTCTCCTGAAGCTTACGAGCGTTCACACTTAAGCCTTTTACAATGTCAGCTGTTTAGCTAAACATGAGCTCATGATCTAAATTTACACAATAATGAAGAAATCAGCTACAAGGGGAGACAATCAGCAAAAACAATCAATATGAGAATTAGTTTCCCAAGGCCACCCATCAGATGTTGGAATAATCAGGTGCAAGGCAGAATATATACATAAAACTGGAACTGGAACAAGGAACAAGGATGTTTTCAAAGACTGGTAGGATCTCTAAAACATTTGTAAAGTACATGTCATTGATAAAGCTAAATACTCAAAGGTTGTGTAATACAACAGATTAATCATTGAGAAGAGTGAAATTATGCTGTTTTGAAAACTATGGCAGGTCAGATTTTCTGCCTAATGATATAAGAAGATTTCTCTCAAAAATACACATTATTTCGAAGACTTATTGGCTGTGAAATAAGTGAAGGGTATTTCAAATGGCTTGTCTGCAAAGAAAGGTGAGATGTAGGGAATCACAGAAAGTCGAGGGGAAAATATGTCAATATATACATTGCTCTATGGTGAACTAAGCCTTAGGCCAGCAACAATGGAGAGGACCTGACCCTTAGAAACTTACAAGTAAGCTGGAATCTTCAAAAGTTCAAATCTTTCTAAGTAAAAAGTTTTATTAAAATGAATAACCAAGTGTTTTAATTGACATCAGATGATCAAAACAACAAACCCTGAGAACATAGAAAAAATATAAATAAAGATATGAGCAGAACTGAATACAACAGAAAACGTATAAAATTGAGGTGATTTAGTAAGTCCAAAGAATATTCTTTGAAAAGATTTAAAAGACACACTTTGATTAAGGAAAACATAAACATATGTAAAGAATATACAGAAAGAATCAGGACAATGTTATAGCAGAGAATATATGAAATGCCAGTAAATTTGAACATTTCTGTAAAGGGGACCATTTCCTAGCTCCTAAAGTTGACCAAAACTGACACAAGAGGAAATCATTGAAGGTCATCATGTCTGCCCTTGGCATTCTTGGAACGCCCTGGCCTCAGAATGCAGCATCGGTAGTCCATGGTAACCTGCGGAGAGGGGGTGGGGCTGAAGGAGGTTGGAACACTGCCCTCACTGAGGGAGTGGGTGTGGCCATCTCTGCTGTGACTGAACAAAGGGCAGGGGAGCAGGGGGCCCAGGGCAGGGCCCTCAGAGCCCGGCAGGACCAGGGGAGTGTCACAAGCATTTGGCCCAGGCCAAAGGGCGCCTTCTTTGTCTGCACAGCTTCCCAAACACTCACATTTCCACTCAGGCCGCCCTCTTTGTTGAAGTGTGTGTGGAACGTGTCCTCGCAGTACACCTCGCTGCACAGCTAACCATAGGACTGGGCATCGTACCTTCCTGCCAGGTGACCGAAGTTCGCAGGCAGATGGGTCACTGGGACCAACGCGGAGAGGCTCCTGCCCTGACCACAGGTCGACCACAGCCGCTGCCCCAGATCGGGGGTTGCAAAGCAGCCCTGTCTGAATCCCCTGCCTCTAGAGGGAGTATTGGACCAACACTTCTAAAAAATGGGGTCCTTGCGGGAAACTCATCGGAGGGACACAAAAAAATCTTTGCCGACTTTCTCCTGAAGCTTACGAGCGTTCACACTTAAGCCTTTTACAATGTCAGCTGTTTAGCTAAACATGAGCTCATGATCTAAATTTACACAATAATGAAGAAATCAGCTACAAGGGGAGACAATCAGCAAAAACAATCAATATGAGAATTAGTTTCCCAAGGCCACCCATCAGATGTTGGAATAATCAGGTGCAAGGCAGAATATATACATAAAACTGGAACTGGTACAAGGAACAAGGATGTTTTCAAAGACTGGTAGGATCTCTAAAACATTTGTAAAGTACATGTCATTGATAAAGCTAAATACTCAAAGGTTGTGTAATACAACAGATTAATCATTGAGAAGAGTGAAATTATGCTGTTTTGAAAACTATGGCAGGTCAGATTTTCTGCCTAATGATATAAGAAGATTTCTCTCAAAAATACACATTATTTCAAAAACTTATTGGCTGTGAAATAAGTGAAGGGTATTTCAAATGGCTTGTCTGCAAAGAAAGGTGAGATGTAGGGAATCACAGAAAGTCGAGGGGAAAATATGTCAATATATACATTGCTATATGGTGAACTAAGCCTTAGGCCAGCAACAATGGAGAGGACCTGACCCTTAGAAACTTACAAGTAAGCTGGAATCTTCAAAAGTTCAAATCTTTATAAGTAAAAAGATTTATTAAAATGAATAACCAAGTGTTTTAATTGACATCAGATGATCAAAACAACAAACCCTGAGAACATAGAAAAAATATAAATAAAGATATGAGCAGAACTTAATACAACAGAAAACGTATAAAATTGAGGTGATTTAGTAAGTCCAAAGAATATTCTTTGAAAAGATTTAAAAGACACACTTTGATTAAGGAAAACATAAACATATGTAAAGAATATACAGAAAGAATCAGGACAATGTTATAGCAGAGAATATATGAAATGCCAGTAAATTTGAACATTTCTGTAAAGGGGACCATTTCCTAGCTCCTAAAGTTGACCAAAACTGACACAAGAGGAAATCATTGAAGGTCATCATGTCTGCCCTTGGCATTCTTGGAACGCCCTGGCCTCAGAATGCAGCATCGGTAGTCCATGGTAACCTGCGGAGAGGGGGTGGGGCTGAAGGAGGTTGGAACACTGCCCTCACTGAGGGAGTGGGTGTGGCCATCTCTGCTGTGACTGAACAAAGGGCAGGGGAGCAGGGGGCCCAGGGCAGGGCCCTCAGAGCCCGGCAGGACCAGGGGAGTGTCACAAGCATTTGGCCCAGGCCAAAGGGCGCCTTCTTTGTCTGCACAGCTTCCCAAACACTCACATTTCCACTCAGGCCGCCCTCTTTGTTGAAGTGTGTGTGGAACGTGTCCTCGCAGTACACCTCGCTGCACAGCTAACCATAGGACTGGGCATCGTACCTTCCTGCCAGGTGACCGAAGTTCGCAGGCAGATGGGTCACTGGGACCAACGCGGAGAGGCTCCTGCCCTGACCACAGGTCGACCACAGCCGCTGCCCCAGATCGGGGGTTGCAAAGCAGCCCTGTCTGAATCCCCTGCCTCTAGAGGGAGTATTGGACCAACACTTCTAAAAAATGGGGTCCTTGCGGGCAACTCATCGGAGGGACACAAAAAAATCTTTGCCGACTTTCTCCTGAAGCTTACGAGCGTTCACACTTAAGCCTTTTACAATGTCAGCTGTTTAGCTAAACATGAGCGCATGATCTAAATTTACACAATAATGAAGAAATCAGCTACAAGGGGAGACAATCAGCAAAAACAATCAATATGAGATTTAGTTTCCCAAGGCCACCCATCAGATGTTGGAATAATCAGGTGCAAGGCAGAATATATACATAAAACTGGAACTGGAACAAGGAACAAGGATGTTTTCAAAGACTGGTAGGATCTCTAAAACATTTGTAAAGTACATGTCATTGATAAAGCTAAATACTCAAAGGTTGTGTAATACAACAGATTAATCATTGAGAAGAGTGAAATTATGCTGTTTTGAAAACTATGGCAGGTCAGATTTTCTGCCTAATGATATAAGAAGATTTCTCTCAAAAATACACATTATTTCAAAGACTTATTGGCTGTGAAATAAGTGAAGGGTATTTCAAATGGCTTGTCTGCAAAGAAAGGTGAGATGTAGGGAATCACAGAAAGTCGAGGGGAAAATATGTCAATATATACATTGCTATATGGTGAACTAAGCCTTAGGCCAGCAACAATGGAGAGGACCTGACCCTTAGAAACTTACAAGTAAGCTGGAATCTTCAAAAGTTCAAATCTTTATAAGTAAAAAGATTTATTAAAATGAATAACCAAGTGTTTTAATTGACATCAGATGATCAAAACAACAAACCCTGAGAACATAGAAAAAATATAAATAAAGATATGAGCAGAACTTAATACAACAGAAAACGTATAAAATTGAGGTGATTTAGTAAGTCCAAAGAATATTCTTTGAAAAGATTTAAAAGACACACTTTGATTAAGGAAAACATAAACATATGTAAAGAATATACAGAAAGAATCAGGACAATGTTATAGCAGAGAATATATGAAATGCCAGTAAATTTGAACATTTCTGTAAAGGGGACCATTTCCTAGCACCTAAAGTTGACCAAAACTGACACAAGAGGAAATCATTGAAGGTCATCATGTCTGCCCTTGGCATTCTTGGAACGCCCTGGCCTCAGAATGCAGCATCGGTAGTCCATGGTAACCTGCGGAGAGGGGGTGGGCTGAAGGAGGTTGGAACACTGCCCTCACTGAGGGAGTGGGTGTGGCCATCTCTGCTGTGACTGAACAAAGGGCAGGGGAGCAGGGGGCCCAGGGCAGGGCCCTCAGAGCCCGGCAGGACCAGGGGAGTGTCACAAGCATTTGGCCCAGGCCAAAGGGCGCCTTCTTTGTCTGCACAGCTTCCCAAACACTCACATTTCCACTCAGGCCGCCCTCTTTGTTGAAGTGTGTGTGGAACGTGTCCTCGCAGTACACCTCGCTGCACAGCTAACCATAGGACTGGGCATCGTACCTTCCTGCCAGGTGACCGAAGTTCGCAGGCAGATGGGTCACTGGGACCAACGCGGAGAGGCTCCTGCCCTGACCACAGGTCGACCACAGCCGCTGCCCCAGATCGGGGGTTGCAAAGCAGCCCTGTCTGAATCCCCTGCCTCTAGAGGGAGTATTGGACCAACACTTCTAAAAAATGGGGTCCTTGCGGGCAACTCATCGGAGGGACACAAAAAAATCTTTGCCGACTTTCTCCTGAAGCTTACGAGCGTTCACACTTAAGCCTTTTACAATGTCAGCTGTTTAGCTAAACATGAGCGCATGATCTAAATTTACACAATAATGAAGAAATCAGCTACAAGGGGAGACAATCAGCAAAAACAATCAATATGAGATTTAGTTTCCCAAGGCCACCCATCAGATGTTGGAATAATCAGGTGCAAGGCAGAATATATACATAAAACTGGAACTGGAACAAGGAACAAGGATGTTTTCAAAGACTGGTAGGATCTCTAAAACATTTGTAAAGTACATGTCATTGATAAAGCTAAATACTCAAAGGTTGTGTAATACAACAGATTAATCATTGAGAAGAGTGAAATTATGCTGTTTTGAAAACTATGGCAGGTCAGATTTTCTGCCTAATGATATAAGAAGATTTCTCTCAAAAATACACATTATTTCAAAGACTTATTGGCTGTGAAATAAGTGAAGGGTATTTCAAATGGCTTGTCTGCAAAGAAAGGTGAGATGTAGGGAATCACAGAAAGTCGAGGGGAAAATATGTCAATATATACATTGCTATATGGTGAACTAAGCCTTAGGCCAGCAACAATGGAGAGGACCTGACCCTTAGAAACTTACAAGTAAGCTGGAATCTTCAAAAGTTCAAATCTTTCTAAGTAAAAAGATTTATTAAAATGAATAACCAAGTGTTTTAATTGACATCAGATGATCAAAACAACAAACCCTGAGAACATAGAAAAAATATAAATAAAGATATGAGCAGAACTTAATACAACAGAAAACGTATAAAATTGAGGTGATTTAGTAAGTCCAAAGAATATTCTTTGAAAAGATTTAAAAGACACACTTTGATTAAGGAAAACATAAACATATGTAAAGAATATACAGAAAGAATCAGGACAATGTTATAGCAGAGAATATATGAAATGCCAGTAAATTTGAACATTTCTGTAAAGGGGACCATTTCCTAGCTCCTAAAGTTGACCAAAACTGACACAAGAGGAAATCATTGAAGGTCATCATGTCTGCCCTTGGCATTCTTGGAACGCCCTGGCCTCAGAATGCAGCATCGGTAGTCCATGGTAACCTGCGGAGAGGGGGTGGGGCTGAAGGAGGTTGGAACACTGCCCTCACTGAGGGAGTGGGTGTGGCCATCTCTGCTGTGACTGAACAAAGGGCAGGGGAGCAGGGGGCCCAGGGCAGGGTCCTCAGAGCCCGGCAGGACCAGGGGAGTGTCACAAGCATTTGGCCCAGGCCAAAGGGCGCCTTCTTTGTCTGCACAGCTTCCCAAACACTCACATTTCCACTCAGGCCGCCCTCTTTGTTGAAGTGTGTGTGGAACGTGTCCTCGCAGTACACCTCGCTGCACAGCTAACCATAGGACTGGGCATCGTACCTTCCTGCCACGTGACCGAAGTTCGCAGGCAGATGGGTCACTGGGACCAACGCGGAGAGGCTCCTGCCCTGACCACAGGTCGACCACAGCCGCTGCCCCAGATCGGGGGTTGCAAAGCAGCCCTGTCTGAATCCCCTGCCTCTAGAGGGAGTATTGGACCAACACTTCTAAAAAATGGGGTCCTTGCGGGCAACTCATCGGAGGGACACAAAAAAATCTTTGCCGACTTTCTCCTGAAGCTTACGAGCGTTCACACTTAAGCCTTTTACAATGTCAGCTGTTTAGCTAAACATGAGCTCATGATCTAAATTTACACAATAATGAAGAAATCAGCTACAAGGGGAGACAATCAGCAAAAACAATCAATATGAGAATTAGTTTCCCAAGGCCACCCATCAGATGTTGGAATAATCAGGTGCAAGGCAGAATATATACATAAAACTGGAACTGGAACAAGGAACAAGGATGTTTTCAAAGACTGGTAGGATCTCTAAAACATTTGTAAAGTACATGTCATTGATAAAGCTAAATACTCAAAGGTTGTGTAATACAACAGATTAATCATTGAGAAGAGTGAAATTATGCTGTTTTGAAAACTATGGCAGGTCAGATTTTCTGCCTAATGATATAAGAAGATTTCTCTCAAAAATACACATTATTTCGAAGACTTATTGGCTGTGAAATAAGTGAAGGGTATTTCAAATGGCTTGTCTGCAAAGAAAGGTGAGATGTAGGGAATCACAGAAAGTCGAGGGGAAAATATGTCAATATATACATTGCTCTATGGTGAACTAAGCCTTAGGCCAGCAACAATGGAGAGGACCTGACCCTTAGAAACTTACAAGTAAGCTGGAATCTTCAAAAGTTCAAATCTTTCTAAGTAAAAAGTTTTATTAAAATGAATAACCAAGTGTTTTAATTGACATCAGATGATCAAAACAACAAACCCTGAGAACATAGAAAAAATATAAATAAAGATATGAGCAGAACTGAATACAACAGAAAACGTATAAAATTGAGGTGATTTAGTAAGTCCAAAGAATATTCTTTGAAAAGATTTAAAAGACACACTTTGATTAAGGAAAACATAAACATATGTAAAGAATATACAGAAAGAATCAGGACAATGTTATAGCAGAGAATATATGAAATGCCAGTAAATTTGAACATTTCTGTAAAGGGGACCATTTCCTAGCTCCTAAAGTTGACCAAAACTGACACAAGAGGAAATCATTGAAGGTCATCATGTCTGCCCTTGGCATTCTTGGAACGCCCTGGCCTCAGAATGCAGCATCGGTAGTCCATGGTAACCTGCGGAGAGGGGGTGGGGCTGAAGGAGGTTGGAACACTGCCCTCACTGAGGGAGTGGGTGTGGCCATCTCTGCTGTGACTGAACAAAGGGCAGGGGAGCAGGGGGCCCAGGGCAGGGCCCTCAGAGCCCGGCAGGACCAGGGGAGTGTCACAAGCATTTGGCCCAGGCCAAAGGGCGCCTTCTTTGTCTGCACAGCTTCCCAAACACTCACATTTCCACTCAGGCCGCCCTCTTTGTTGAAGTGTGTGTGGAACGTGTCCTCGCAGTACACCTCGCTGCACAGCTAACCATAGGACTGGGCATCGTACCTTCCTGCCAGGTGACCGAAGTTCGCAGGCAGATGGGTCACTGGGACCAACGCGGAGAGGCTCCTGCCCTGACCACAGGTCGACCACAGCCGCTGCCCCAGATCGGGGGTTGCAAAGCAGCCCTGTCTGAATCCCCTGCCTCTAGAGGGAGTATTGGACCAACACTTCTAAAAAATGGGGTCCTTGCGGGAAACTCATCGGAGGGACACAAAAAAATCTTTGCCGACTTTCTCCTGAAGCTTACGAGCGTTCACACTTAAGCCTTTTACAATGTCAGCTGTTTAGCTAAACATGAGCTCATGATCTAAATTTACACAATAATGAAGAAATCAGCTACAAGGGGAGACAATCAGCAAAAACAATCAATATGAGAATTAGTTTCCCAAGGCCACCCATCAGATGTTGGAATAATCAGGTGCAAGGCAGAATATATACATAAAACTGGAACTGGTACAAGGAACAAGGATGTTTTCAAAGACTGGTAGGATCTCTAAAACATTTGTAAAGTACATGTCATTGATAAAGCTAAATACTCAAAGGTTGTGTAATACAACAGATTAATCATTGAGAAGAGTGAAATTATGCTGTTTTGAAAACTATGGCAGGTCAGATTTTCTGCCTAATGATATAAGAAGATTTCTCTCAAAAATACACATTATTTCAAAAACTTATTGGCTGTGAAATAAGTGAAGGGTATTTCAAATGGCTTGTCTGCAAAGAAAGGTGAGATGTAGGGAATCACAGAAAGTCGAGGGGAAAATATGTCAATATATACATTGCTATATGGTGAACTAAGCCTTAGGCCAGCAACAATGGAGAGGACCTGACCCTTAGAAACTTACAAGTAAGCTGGAATCTTCAAAAGTTCAAATCTTTATAAGTAAAAAGATTTATTAAAATGAATAACCAAGTGTTTTAATTGACATCAGATGATCAAAACAACAAACCCTGAGAACATAGAAAAAATATAAATAAAGATATGAGCAGAACTTAATACAACAGAAAACGTATAAAATTGAGGTGATTTAGTAAGTCCAAAGAATATTCTTTGAAAAGATTTAAAAGACACACTTTGATTAAGGAAAACATAAACATATGTAAAGAATATACAGAAAGAATCAGGACAATGTTATAGCAGAGAATATATGAAATGCCAGTAAATTTGAACATTTCTGTAAAGGGGACCATTTCCTAGCTCCTAAAGTTGACCAAAACTGACACAAGAGGAAATCATTGAAGGTCATCATGTCTGCCCTTGGCATTCTTGGAACGCCCTGGCCTCAGAATGCAGCATCGGTAGTCCATGGTAACCTGCGGAGAGGGGGTGGGGCTGAAGGAGGTTGGAACACTGCCCTCACTGAGGGAGTGGGTGTGGCCATCTCTGCTGTGACTGAACAAAGGGCAGGGGAGCAGGGGGCCCAGGGCAGGGCCCTCAGAGCCCGGCAGGACCAGGGGAGTGTCACAAGCATTTGGCCCAGGCCAAAGGGCGCCTTCTTTGTCTGCACAGCTTCCCAAACACTCACATTTCCACTCAGGCCGCCCTCTTTGTTGAAGTGTGTGTGGAACGTGTCCTCGCAGTACACCTCGCTGCACAGCTAACCATAGGACTGGGCATCGTACCTTCCTGCCACGTGACCGAAGTTCGCAGGCAGATGGGTCACTGGGACCAACGCGGAGAGGCTCCTGCCCTGACCACAGGTCGACCACAGCCGCTGCCCCAGATCGGGGGTTGCAAAGCAGCCCTGTCTGAATCCCCTGCCTCTAGAGGGAGTATTGGACCAACACTTCTAAAAAATGGGGTCCTTGCGGGCAACTCATCGGAGGGACACAAAAAAATCTTTGCCGACTTTCTCCTGAAGCTTACGAGCGTTCACACTTAAGCCTTTTACAATGTCAGCTGTTTAGCTAAACATGAGCTCATGATCTAAATTTACACAATAATGAAGAAATCAGCTACAAGGGGAGACAATCAGCAAAAACAATCAATATGAGAATTAGTTTCCCAAGGCCACCCATCAGATGTTGGAATAATCAGGTGCAAGGCAGAATATATACATAAAACTGGAACTGGAACAAGGAACAAGGATGTTTTCAAAGACTGGTAGGATCTCTAAAACATTTGTAAAGTACATGTCATTGATAAAGCTAAATACTCAAAGGTTGTGTAATACAACAGATTAATCATTGAGAAGAGTGAAATTATGCTGTTTTGAAAACTATGGCAGGTCAGATTTTCTGCCTAATGATATAAGAAGATTTCTCTCAAAAATACACATTATTTCGAAGACTTATTGGCTGTGAAATAAGTGAAGGGTATTTCAAATGGCTTGTCTGCAAAGAAAGGTGAGATGTAGGGAATCACAGAAAGTCGAGGGGAAAATATGTCAATATATACATTGCTCTATGGTGAACTAAGCCTTAGGCCAGCAACAATGGAGAGGACCTGACCCTTAGAAACTTACAAGTAAGCTGGAATCTTCAAAAGTTCAAATCTTTCTAAGTAAAAAGTTTTATTAAAATGAATAACCAAGTGTTTTAATTGACATCAGATGATCAAAACAACAAACCCTGAGAACATAGAAAAAATATAAATAAAGATATGAGCAGAACTGAATACAACAGAAAACGTATAAAATTGAGGTGATTTAGTAAGTCCAAAGAATATTCTTTGAAAAGATTTAAAAGACACACTTTGATTAAGGAAAACATAAACATATGTAAAGAATATACAGAAAGAATCAGGACAATGTTATAGCAGAGAATATATGAAATGCCAGTAAATTTGAACATTTCTGTAAAGGGGACCATTTCCTAGCTCCTAAAGTTGACCAAAACTGACACAAGAGGAAATCATTGAAGGTCATCATGTCTGCCCTTGGCATTCTTGGAACGCCCTGGCCTCAGAATGCAGCATCGGTAGTCCATGGTAACCTGCGGAGAGGGGGTGGGGCTGAAGGAGGTTGGAACACTGCCCTCACTGAGGGAGTGGGTGTGGCCATCTCTGCTGTGACTGAACAAAGGGCAGGGGAGCAGGGGGCCCAGGGCAGGGCCCTCAGAGCCCGGCAGGACCAGGGGAGTGTCACAAGCATTTGGCCCAGGCCAAAGGGCGCCTTCTTTGTCTGCACAGCTTCCCAAACACTCACATTTCCACTCAGGCCGCCCTCTTTGTTGAAGTGTGTGTGGAACGTGTCCTCGCAGTACACCTCGCTGCACAGCTAACCATAGGACTGGGCATCGTACCTTCCTGCCAGGTGACCGAAGTTCGCAGGCAGATGGGTCACTGGGACCAACGCGGAGAGGCTCCTGCCCTGACCACAGGTCGACCACAGCCGCTGCCCCAGATCGGGGGTTGCAAAGCAGCCCTGTCTGAATCCCCTGCCTCTAGAGGGAGTATTGGACCAACACTTCTAAAAAATGGGGTCCTTGCGGGAAACTCATCGGAGGGACACAAAAAAATCTTTGCCGACTTTCTCCTGAAGCTTACGAGCGTTCACACTTAAGCCTTTTACAATGTCAGCTGTTTAGCTAAACATGAGCTCATGATCTAAATTTACACAATAATGAAGAAATCAGCTACAAGGGGAGACAATCAGCAAAAACAATCAATATGAGAATTAGTTTCCCAAGGCCACCCATCAGATGTTGGAATAATCAGGTGCAAGGCAGAATATATACATAAAACTGGAACTGGTACAAGGAACAAGGATGTTTTCAAAGACTGGTAGGATCTCTAAAACATTTGTAAAGTACATGTCATTGATAAAGCTAAATACTCAAAGGTTGTGTAATACAACAGATTAATCATTGAGAAGAGTGAAATTATGCTGTTTTGAAAACTATGGCAGGTCAGATTTTCTGCCTAATGATATAAGAAGATTTCTCTCAAAAATACACATTATTTCAAAAACTTATTGGCTGTGAAATAAGTGAAGGGTATTTCAAATGGCTTGTCTGCAAAGAAAGGTGAGATGTAGGGAATCACAGAAAGTCGAGGGGAAAATATGTCAATATATACATTGCTATATGGTGAACTAAGCCTTAGGCCAGCAACAATGGAGAGGACCTGACCCTTAGAAACTTACAAGTAAGCTGGAATCTTCAAAAGTTCAAATCTTTATAAGTAAAAAGATTTATTAAAATGAATAACCAAGTGTTTTAATTGACATCAGATGATCAAAACAACAAACCCTGAGAACATAGAAAAAATATAAATAAAGATATGAGCAGAACTTAATACAACAGAAAACGTATAAAATTGAGGTGATTTAGTAAGTCCAAAGAATATTCTTTGAAAAGATTTAAAAGACACACTTTGATTAAGGAAAACATAAACATATGTAAAGAATATACAGAAAGAATCAGGACAATGTTATAGCAGAGAATATATGAAATGCCAGTAAATTTGAACATTTCTGTAAAGGGGACCATTTCCTAGCTCCTAAAGTTGACCAAAACTGACACAAGAGGAAATCATTGAAGGTCATCATGTCTGCCCTTGGCATTCTTGGAACGCCCTGGCCTCAGAATGCAGCATCGGTAGTCCATGGTAACCTGCGGAGAGGGGGTGGGGCTGAAGGAGGTTGGAACACTGCCCTCACTGAGGGAGTGGGTGTGGCCATCTCTGCTGTGACTGAACAAAGGGCAGGGGAGCAGGGGGCCCAGGGCAGGGCCCTCAGAGCCCGGCAGGACCAGGGGAGTGTCACAAGCATTTGGCCCAGGCCAAAGGGCGCCTTCTTTGTCTGCACAGCTTCCCAAACACTCACATTTCCACTCAGGCCGCCCTCTTTGTTGAAGTGTGTGTGGAACGTGTCCTCGCAGTACACCTCGCTGCACAGCTAACCATAGGACTGGGCATCGTACCTTCCTGCCAGGTGACCGAAGTTCGCAGGCAGATGGGTCACTGGGACCAACGCGGAGAGGCTCCTGCCCTGACCACAGGTCGACCACAGCCGCTGCCCCAGATCGGGGGTTGCAAAGCAGCCCTGTCTGAATCCCCTGCCTCTAGAGGGAGTATTGGACCAACACTTCTAAAAAATGGGGTCCTTGCGGGCAACTCATCGGAGGGACACAAAAAAATCTTTGCCGACTTTCTCCTGAAGCTTACGAGCGTTCACACTTAAGCCTTTTACAATGTCAGCTGTTTAGCTAAACATGAGCGCATGATCTAAATTTACACAATAATGAAGAAATCAGCTACAAGGGGAGACAATCAGCAAAAACAATCAATATGAGATTTAGTTTCCCAAGGCCACCCATCAGATGTTGGAATAATCAGGTGCAAGGCAGAATATATACATAAAACTGGAACTGGAACAAGGAACAAGGATGTTTTCAAAGACTGGTAGGATCTCTAAAACATTTGTAAAGTACATGTCATTGATAAAGCTAAATACTCAAAGGTTGTGTAATACAACAGATTAATCATTGAGAAGAGTGAAATTATGCTGTTTTGAAAACTATGGCAGGTCAGATTTTCTGCCTAATGATATAAGAAGATTTCTCTCAAAAATACACATTATTTCAAAGACTTATTGGCTGTGAAATAAGTGAAGGGTATTTCAAATGGCTTGTCTGCAAAGAAAGGTGAGATGTAGGGAATCACAGAAAGTCGAGGGGAAAATATGTCAATATATACATTGCTATATGGTGAACTAAGCCTTAGGCCAGCAACAATGGAGAGGACCTGACCCTTAGAAACTTACAAGTAAGCTGGAATCTTCAAAAGTTCAAATCTTTATAAGTAAAAAGATTTATTAAAATGAATAACCAAGTGTTTTAATTGACATCAGATGATCAAAACAACAAACCCTGAGAACATAGAAAAAATATAAATAAAGATATGAGCAGAACTTAATACAACAGAAAACGTATAAAATTGAGGTGATTTAGTAAGTCCAAAGAATATTCTTTGAAAAGATTTAAAAGACACACTTTGATTAAGGAAAACATAAACATATGTAAAGAATATACAGAAAGAATCAGGACAATGTTATAGCAGAGAATATATGAAATGCCAGTAAATTTGAACATTTCTGTAAAGGGGACCATTTCCTAGCACCTAAAGTTGACCAAAACTGACACAAGAGGAAATCATTGAAGGTCATCATGTCTGCCCTTGGCATTCTTGGAACGCCCTGGCCTCAGAATGCAGCATCGGTAGTCCATGGTAACCTGCGGAGAGGGGGTGGGGCTGAAGGAGGTTGGAACACTGCCCTCACTGAGGGAGTGGGTGTGGCCATCTCTGCTGTGACTGAACAAAGGGCAGGGGAGCAGGGGGCCCAGGGCAGGGCCCTCAGAGCCCGGCAGGACCAGGGGAGTGTCACAAGCATTTGGCCCAGGCCAAAGGGCGCCTTCTTTGTCTGCACAGCTTCCCAAACACTCACATTTCCACTCAGGCCGCCCTCTTTGTTGAAGTGTGTGTGGAACGTGTCCTCGCAGTACACCTCGCTGCACAGCTAACCATAGGACTGGGCATCGTACCTTCCTGCCAGGTGACCGAAGTTCGCAGGCAGATGGGTCACTGGGACCAACGCGGAGAGGCTCCTGCCCTGACCACAGGTCGACCACAGCCGCTGCCCCAGATCGGGGGTTGCAAAGCAGCCCTGTCTGAATCCCCTGCCTCTAGAGGGAGTATTGGACCAACACTTCTAAAAAATGGGGTCCTTGCGGGCAACTCATCGGAGGGACACAAAAAAATCTTTGCCGACTTTCTCCTGAAGCTTACGAGCGTTCACACTTAAGCCTTTTACAATGTCAGCTGTTTAGCTAAACATGAGCGCATGATCTAAATTTACACAATAATGAAGAAATCAGCTACAAGGGGAGACAATCAGCAAAAACAATCAATATGAGATTTAGTTTCCCAAGGCCACCCATCAGATGTTGGAATAATCAGGTGCAAGGCAGAATATATACATAAAACTGGAACTGGAACAAGGAACAAGGATGTTTTCAAAGACTGGTAGGATCTCTAAAACATTTGTAAAGTACATGTCATTGATAAAGCTAAATACTCAAAGGTTGTGTAATACAACAGATTAATCATTGAGAAGAGTGAAATTATGCTGTTTTGAAAACTATGGCAGGTCAGATTTTCTGCCTAATGATATAAGAAGATTTCTCTCAAAAATACACATTATTTCAAAGACTTATTGGCTGTGAAATAAGTGAAGGGTATTTCAAATGGCTTGTCTGCAAAGAAAGGTGAGATGTAGGGAATCACAGAAAGTCGAGGGGAAAATATGTCAATATATACATTGCTATATGGTGAACTAAGCCTTAGGCCAGCAACAATGGAGAGGACCTGACCCTTAGAAACTTACAAGTAAGCTGGAATCTTCAAAAGTTCAAATCTTTATAAGTAAAAAGATTTATTAAAATGAATAACCAAGTGTTTTAATTGACATCAGATGATCAAAACAACAAACCCTGAGAACATAGAAAAAATATAAATAAAGATATGAGCAGAACTTAATACAACAGAAAACGTATAAAATTGAGGTGATTTAGTAAGTCCAAAGAATATTCTTTGAAAAGATTTAAAAGACACACTTTGATTAAGGAAAACATAAACATATGTAAAGAATATACAGAAAGAATCAGGACAATGTTATAGCAGAGAATATATGAAATGCCAGTAAATTTGAACATTTCTGTAAAGGGGACCATTTCCTAGCTCCTAAAGTTGACCAAAACTGACACAAGAGGAAATCATTGAAGGTCATCATGTCTGCCCTTGGCATTCTTGGAACGCCCTGGCCTCAGAATGCAGCATCGGTAGTCCATGGTAACCTGCGGAGAGGGGGTGGGGCTGAAGGAGGTTGGAACACTGCCCTCACTGAGGGAGTGGGTGTGGCCATCTCTGCTGTGACTGAACAAAGGGCAGGGGAGCAGGGGGCCCAGGGCAGGGTCCTCAGAGCCCGGCAGGACCAGGGGAGTGTCACAAGCATTTGGCCCAGGCCAAAGGGCGCCTTCTTTGTCTGCACAGCTTCCCAAACACTCACATTTCCACTCAGGCCGCCCTCTTTGTTGAAGTGTGTGTGGAACGTGTCCTCGCAGTACACCTCGCTGCACAGCTAACCATAGGACTGGGCATCGTACCTTCCTGCCACGTGACCGAAGTTCGCAGGCAGATGGGTCACTGGGACCAACGCGGAGAGGCTCCTGCCCTGACCACAGGTCGACCACAGCCGCTGCCCCAGATCGGGGGTTGCAAAGCAGCCCTGTCTGAATCCCCTGCCTCTAGAGGGAGTATTGGACCAACACTTCTAAAAAATGGGGTCCTTGCGGGCAACTCATCGGAGGGACACAAAAAAATCTTTGCCGACTTTCTCCTGAAGCTTACGAGCGTTCACACTTAAGCCTTTTACAATGTCAGCTGTTTAGCTAAACATGAGCTCATGATCTAAATTTACACAATAATGAAGAAATCAGCTACAAGGGGAGACAATCAGCAAAAACAATCAATATGAGAATTAGTTTCCCAAGGCCACCCATCAGATGTTGGAATAATCAGGTGCAAGGCAGAATATATACATAAAACTGGAACTGGAACAAGGAACAAGGATGTTTTCAAAGACTGGTAGGATCTCTAAAACATTTGTAAAGTACATGTCATTGATAAAGCTAAATACTCAAAGGTTGTGTAATACAACAGATTAATCATTGAGAAGAGTGAAATTATGCTGTTTTGAAAACTATGGCAGGTCAGATTTTCTGCCTAATGATATAAGAAGATTTCTCTCAAAAATACACATTATTTCAAAGACTTATTGGCTGTGAAATAAGTGAAGGGTATTTCAAATGGCTTGTCTGCAAAGAAAGGTGAGATGTAGGGAATCACAGAAAGTCGAGGGGAAAATATGTCAATATATACATTGCTATATGGTGAACTAAGCCTTAGGCCAGCAACAATGGACAGGACCTGACCCTTAGAAACTTACAAGTAAGCTGGAATCTCCAAAAGTTCAAATCTTTATAAATAAAAAGATTTATTAAAATGAATAACCAAGTGTTTTAATTGACATCAGATGATCAAAACAACAAACCCTGAGAACATAGAAAAAATATAAATAAAGATATGAGCAGAACTTAATACAACAGAAAACGTATAAAATTGAGGTGATTTAGTAAGTCCAAAGAATATTCTTTGAAAAGATTTAAAAGACACACTTTGATTAAGGAAAACATAAACATATGTAAAGAATATACAGAAAGGGGCCTCCCTGGTGGCGCAGTGGTTGAGAGTCCGCCTGCCGATGCAGGGGATACGGGTTCGTGCCCCGGTCTGGGAGGATCCCATATGCCGCGGAGCGGCTGGGCCCGTGAGCCATGGCTGCTGAGCCTGCGCATCCGGAGCCTGTGCTCCGCAACGGGAGAGGCCACAACAGTGAGAGGCCCGCATACCACAAAAAAAAAAAAAAAAAAAAAAAAAAAAAAAAAAAAAAAAAAGAATATACAGAAAGAATCAGGACAATGTTATAGCAGAGAATATATGAAATGCCAGTAAATTTGAACATTTCTGTAAAGGGGACCATTTCCTAGCTCCTAAAGTTGACCAAAACTGACACAAGAGGAAATCATTGAAGGTCATCATGTCTGCCCTTGGCATTCTCGGAACGCCCTGGCCTCAGCATGCAGCATGGGTAGTCCATGGTAACCTGCGGAGAGGGGGCGGGGTTGAAGGAGGTTGGAACACTGCCCTCACTGAGGGAGTGGGTGTGGCCATCTCTGCTGTGACTGAACAAAGGGCAGGGGAGCAGGGGGCCCAGGGCAGGGCCCTCAGAGGCCGGCAGGCCCAGGGGTGTGTCACAAGCAATTGGCCCAGGCCAAAGGGCACCTTCTTTGTCCGCACAGCTTCCCAAACAATCACCTTTCCACTCAGGCCGCCCTCTTTGTTGAAGTGTGTGTGGAACGTGTCCTCGCAGTACACCTCGCTGCACAGCTAACCATAGGACTGGGCATCGTACCTTCCTGCCAGGTGACTGAAGTTCGCAGGCAGATCGGTCCCTGGGACCAACGCGGAGAGGCTCCTGCCCTGACCACAGGTCGACCACAGCCGCTGCCCCCGATCGGGGGCCGCAAAGCAGCCCTGTCTGAATCCCCGGCCTCTAGAGGGAGTATTGGACCAACACTTCTAAAAAATGGGGTCCTTGCGGGCAACTCATCGGAGGGACACAAATAAATCATTGCCGACTTTCTCCTGGAGCTTAGGAGCGTTCACACTTAAGCCTGATACAATGTCAGCTGTTTAGCTAAACATGAGCTCATGATCTAAATTTACACAATAATGAAGAAATCAGCTACAAGGGGAGACAATCAGCAAAAACAATCAATATGAGAATTAGTTTCCCAAGGCCACCCATCAGATGTTGGAATAATCAGGTGCAAGGCAGAATATATACATAAAACTGGAACTGGAACAAGGAACAAGGATGTTTTCAAAGACTGGTAGGATCTCTAAAACATTTGTAAAGTACATGTCATTGATAAAGCTAAATACTCAAAGGTTGTGTAATACAACAGATTAATCATTGAGAAGAGTGAAATTATGCTGTTTTGAAAACTATGGCAGGTCAGATTTTCTGCCTAATGATATAAGAAGATTTCTCTCAAAAATACACATTATTTCAAAGACTTATTGGCTGTGAAATAAGTGAAGGGTATTTCAAATGGCTTGTCTGCAAAGAAAGGTGAGATGTAGGGAATCACAGAAAGTCGAGGGGAAAATATGTCAATATATACATTGCTATATGGTGAACTAAGCCTTAGGCCAGCAACAATGGACAGGACCTGACCCTTAGAAACTTACAAGTAAGCTGGAATCTCCAAAAGTTCAAATCTTTATAAATAAAAAGATTTATTAAAATGAATAACCAAGTGTTTTAATTGACATCAGATGATCAAAACAACAAACCCTGAGAACATAGAAAAAATATAAATAAAGATATGAGCAGAACTTAATACAACAGAAAACGTATAAAATTGAGGTGATTTAGTAAGTCCAAAGAATATTCTTTGAAAAGATTTAAAAGACACACTTTGATTAAGGAAAACATAAACATATGTAAAGAATATACAGAAAGGGGCCTCCCTGGTGGCGCAGTGGTTGAGAGTCCGCCTGCCGATGCAGGGGATACGGGTTCGTGCCCCGGTCTGGGAGGATCCCATATGCCGCGGAGCGGCTGGGCCCGTGAGCCATGGCTGCTGAGCCTGCGCATCCGGAGCCTGTGCTCCGCAACGGGAGAGGCCACAACAGTGAGAGGCCCGCATACCACAAAAAAAAAAAAAAAAAAAAAAAAAAAAAAAAAAAAAAAAAGAATATACAGAAAGAATCAGGACAATGTTATAGCAGAGAATATATGAAATGCCAGTAAATTTGAACATTTCTGTAAAGGGGACCATTTCCTAGCTCCTAAAGTTGACCAAAACTGACACAAGAGGAAATCATTGAAGGTCATCATGTCTGCCCTTGGCATTCTCGGAACGCCCTGGCCTCAGAATGCAGCATCGGTAGTCCATGGTAACCTGCGGAGAGGGGGTGGGGCTGAAGGAGGTTGGAACACTGCCCTCACTGAGGGAGTGGGTGTGGCCATCTCTGCTGTGACTGAACAAAGGGCAGGGGAGCAGGGGGCCCAGGGCAGGGCCCTCAGAGCCCGGCAGGACCAGGGGAGTGTCACAAGCATTTGGCCCAGGCCAAAGGGCGCCTTCTTTGTCTGCACAGCTTCCCAAACACTCACATTTCCACTCAGGCCGCCCTCTTTGTTGAAGTGTGTGTGGAACGTGTCCTCGCAGTACACCTCGCTGCACAGCTAACCATAGGACTGGGCATCGTACCTTCCTGCCAGGTGACCGAAGTTCGCAGGCAGATGGGTCACTGGGACCAACGCGGAGAGGCTCCTGCCCTGACCACAGGTCGACCACAGCCGCTGCCCCAGATCGGGGGTTGCAAAGCAGCCCTGTCTGAATCCCCTGCCTCTAGAGGGAGTATTGGACCAACACTTCTAAAAAATGGGGTCCTTGCGGGCAACTCATCGGAGGGACACAAAAAAATCTTTGCCGACTTTCTCCTGAAGCTTACGAGCGTTCACACTTAAGCCTTTTACAATGTCAGCTGTTTAGCTAAACATGAGCGCATGATCTAAATTTACACAATAATGAAGAAATCAGCTACAAGGGGAGACAATCAGCAAAAACAATCAATATGAGATTTAGTTTCCCAAGGCCACCCATCAGATGTTGGAATAATCAGGTGCAAGGCAGAATATATACATAAAACTGGAACTGGAACAAGGAACAAGGATGTTTTCAAAGACTGGTAGGATCTCTAAAACATTTGTAAAGTACATGTCATTGATAAAGCTAAATACTCAAAGGTTGTGTAATACAACAGATTAATCATTGAGAAGAGTGAAATTATGCTGTTTTGAAAACTATGGCAGGTCAGATTTTCTGCCTAATGATATAAGAAGATTTCTCTCAAAAATACACATTATTTCAAAGACTTATTGGCTGTGAAATAAGTGAAGGGTATTTCAAATGGCTTGTCTGCAAAGAAAGGTGAGATGTAGGGAATCACAGAAAGTCGAGGGGAAAATATGTCAATATATACATTGCTATATGGTGAACTAAGCCTTAGGCCAGCAACAATGGAGAGGACCTGACCCTTAGAAACTTACAAGTAAGCTGGAATCTTCAAAAGTTCAAATCTTTATAAGTAAAAAGATTTATTAAAATGAATAACCAAGTGTTTTAATTGACATCAGATGATCAAAACAACAAACCCTGAGAACATAGAAAAAATATAAATAAAGATATGAGCAGAACTTAATACAACAGAAAACGTATAAAATTGAGGTGATTTAGTAAGTCCAAAGAATATTCTTTGAAAAGATTTAAAAGACACACTTTGATTAAGGAAAACATAAACATATGTAAAGAATATACAGAAAGAATCAGGACAATGTTATAGCAGAGAATATATGAAATGCCAGTAAATTTGAACATTTCTGTAAAGGGGACCATTTCCTAGCTCCTAAAGTTGACCAAAACTGACACAAGAGGAAATCATTGAAGGTCATCATGTCTGCCCTTGGCATTCTTGGAACGCCCTGGCCTCAGAATGCAGCATCGGTAGTCCATGGTAACCTGCGGAGAGGGGGTGGGGCTGAAGGAGGTTGGAACACTGCCCTCACTGAGGGAGTGGGTGTGGCCATCTCTGCTGTGACTGAACAAAGGGCAGGGGAGCAGGGGGCCCAGGGCAGGGTCCTCAGAGCCCGGCAGGACCAGGGGAGTGTCACAAGCATTTGGCCCAGGCCAAAGGGCGCCTTCTTTGTCTGCACAGCTTCCCAAACACTCACATTTCCACTCAGGCCGCCCTCTTTGTTGAAGTGTGTGTGGAACGTGTCCTCGCAGTACACCTCGCTGCACAGCTAACCATAGGACTGGGCATCGTACCTTCCTGCCACGTGACCGAAGTTCGCAGGCAGATGGGTCACTGGGACCAACGCGGAGAGGCTCCTGCCCTGACCACAGGTCGACCACAGCCGCTGCCCCAGATCGGGGGTTGCAAAGCAGCCCTGTCTGAATCCCCTGCCTCTAGAGGGAGTATTGGACCAACACTTCTAAAAAATGGGGTCCTTGCGGGCAACTCATCGGAGGGACACAAAAAAATCTTTGCCGACTTTCTCCTGAAGCTTACGAGCGTTCACACTTAAGCCTTTTACAATGTCAGCTGTTTAGCTAAACATGAGCTCATGATCTAAATTTACACAATAATGAAGAAATCAGCTACAAGGGGAGACAATCAGCAAAAACAATCAATATGAGAATTAGTTTCCCAAGGCCACCCATCAGATGTTGGAATAATCAGGTGCAAGGCAGAATATATACATAAAACTGGAACTGGAACAAGGAACAAGGATGTTTTCAAAGACTGGTAGGATCTCTAAAACATTTGTAAAGTACATGTCATTGATAAAGCTAAATACTCAAAGGTTGTGTAATACAACAGATTAATCATTGAGAAGAGTGAAATTATGCTGTTTTGAAAACTATGGCAGGTCAGATTTTCTGCCTAATGATATAAGAAGATTTCTCTCAAAAATACACATTATTTCAAAGACTTATTGGCTGTGAAATAAGTGAAGGGTATTTCAAATGGCTTGTCTGCAAAGAAAGGTGAGATGTAGGGAATCACAGAAAGTCGAGGGGAAAATATGTCAATATATACATTGCTATATGGTGAACTAAGCCTTAGGCCAGCAACAATGGACAGGACCTGACCCTTAGAAACTTACAAGTAAGCTGGAATCTCCAAAAGTTCAAATCTTTATAAATAAAAAGATTTATTAAAATGAATAACCAAGTGTTTTAATTGACATCAGATGATCAAAACAACAAACCCTGAGAACATAGAAAAAATATAAATAAAGATATGAGCAGAACTTAATACAACAGAAAACGTATAAAATTGAGGTGATTTAGTAAGTCCAAAGAATATTCTTTGAAAAGATTTAAAAGACACACTTTGATTAAGGAAAACATAAACATATGTAAAGAATATACAGAAAGGGGCCTCCCTGGTGGCGCAGTGGTTGAGAGTCCGCCTGCCGATGCAGGGGATACGGGTTCGTGCCCCGGTCTGGGAGGATCCCATATGCCGCGGAGCGGCTGGGCCCGTGAGCCATGGCTGCTGAGCCTGCGCATCCGGAGCCTGTGCTCCGCAACGGGAGAGGCCACAACAGTGAGAGGCCCGCATACCACAAAAAAAAAAAAAAAAAAAAAAAAAAAAAAGAATATACAGAAAGAATCAGGACAATGTTATAGCAGAGAATATATGAAATGCCAGTAAATTTGAACATTTCTGTAAAGGGGACCATTTCCTAGCTCCTAAAGTTGACCAAAACTGACACAAGAGGAAATCATTGAAGGTCATCATGTCTGCCCTTGGCATTCTCGGAACGCCCTGGCCTCAGCATGCAGCATGGGTAGTCCATGGTAACCTGCGGAGAGGGGGCGGGGTTGAAGGAGGTTGGAACACTGCCCTCACTGAGGGAGTGGGTGTGGCCATCTCTGCTGTGACTGAACAAAGGGCAGGGGAGCAGGGGGCCCAGGGCAGGGCCCTCAGAGGCCGGCAGGCCCAGGGGTGTGTCACAAGCAATTGGCCCAGGCCAAAGGGCACCTTCTTTGTCCGCACAGCTTCCCAAACAATCACCTTTCCACTCAGGCCGCCCTCTTTGTTGAAGTGTGTGTGGAACGTGTCCTCGCAGTACACCTCGCTGCACAGCTAACCATAGGACTGGGCATCGTACCTTCCTGCCAGGTGACTGAAGTTCGCAGGCAGATCGGTCCCTGGGACCAACGCGGAGAGGCTCCTGCCCTGACCACAGGTCGACCACAGCCGCTGCCCCCGATCGGGGGCCGCAAAGCAGCCCTGTCTGAATCCCCGGCCTCTAGAGGGAGTATTGGACCAACACTTCTAAAAAATGGGGTCCTTGCGGGCAACTCATCGGAGGGACACAAATAAATCATTGCCGACTTTCTCCTGGAGCTTAGGAGCGTTCACACTTAAGCCTGATACAATGTCAGCTGTTTAGCTAAACATGAGCTCATGATCTAAATTTACACAATAATGAAGAAATCAGCTACAAGGGGAGACAATCAGCAAAAACAATCAATATGAGAATTAGTTTCCCAAGGCCACCCATCAGATGTTGGAATAATCAGGTGCAAGGCAGAATATATACATAAAACTGGAACTGGAACAAGGAACAAGGATGTTTTCAAAGACTGGTAGGATCTCTAAAACATTTGTAAAGTACATGTCATTGATAAAGCTAAATACTCAAAGGTTGTGTAATACAACAGATTAATCATTGAGAAGAGTGAAATTATGCTGTTTTGAAAACTATGGCAGGTCAGATTTTCTGCCTAATGATATAAGAAGATTTCTCTCAAAAATACACATTATTTCAAAGACTTATTGGCTGTGAAATAAGTGAAGGGTATTTCAAATGGCTTGTCTGCAAAGAAAGGTGAGATGTAGGGAATCACAGAAAGTCGAGGGGAAAATATGTCAATATATACATTGCTATATGGTGAACTAAGCCTTAGGCCAGCAACAATGGACAGGACCTGACCCTTAGAAACTTACAAGTAAGCTGGAATCTCCAAAAGTTCAAATCTTTATAAATAAAAAGATTTATTAAAATGAATAACCAAGTGTTTTAATTGACATCAGATGATCAAAACAACAAACCCTGAGAACATAGAAAAAATATAAATAAAGATATGAGCAGAACTTAATACAACAGAAAACGTATAAAATTGAGGTGATTTAGTAAGTCCAAAGAATATTCTTTGAAAAGATTTAAAAGACACACTTTGATTAAGGAAAACATAAACATATGTAAAGAATATACAGAAAGGGGCCTCCCTGGTGGCGCAGTGGTTGAGAGTCCGCCTGCCGATGCAGGGGATACGGGTTCGTGCCCCGGTCTGGGAGGATCCCATATGCCGCGGAGCGGCTGGGCCCGTGAGCCATGGCTGCTGAGCCTGCGCATCCGGAGCCTGTGCTCCGCAACGGGAGAGGCCACAACAGTGAGAGGCCCGCATACCACAAAAAAAAAAAAAAAAAAAAAAAAAAAAAAAAAAAAAAAAAAGAATATACAGAAAGAATCAGGACAATGTTATAGCAGAGAATATATGAAATGCCAGTAAATTTGAACATTTCTGTAAAGGGGACCATTTCCTAGCTCCTAAAGTTGACCAAAACTGACACAAGAGGAAATCATTGAAGGTCATCATGTCTGCCCTTGGCATTCTCGGAACGCCCTGGCCTCAGCATGCAGCATGGGTAGTCCATGGTAACCTGCGGAGAGGGGGCGGGGTTGAAGGAGGTTGGAACACTGCCCTCACTGAGGGAGTGGGTGTGGCCATCTCTGCTGTGACTGAACAAAGGGCAGGGGAGCAGGGGGCCCAGGGCAGGGCCCTCAGAGGCCGGCAGGCCCAGGGGTGTGTCACAAGCAATTGGCCCAGGCCAAAGGGCACCTTCTTTGTCCGCACAGCTTCCCAAACAATCACCTTTCCACTCAGGCCGCCCTCTTTGTTGAAGTGTGTGTGGAACGTGTCCTCGCAGTACACCTCGCTGCACAGCTAACCATAGGACTGGGCATCGTACCTTCCTGCCAGGTGACTGAAGTTCGCAGGCAGATCGGTCCCTGGGACCAACGCGGAGAGGCTCCTGCCCTGACCACAGGTCGACCACAGCCGCTGCCCCCGATCGGGGGCCGCAAAGCAGCCCTGTCTGAATCCCCGGCCTCTAGAGGGAGTATTGGACCAACACTTCTAAAAAATGGGGTCCTTGCGGGCAACTCATCGGAGGGACACAAATAAATCATTGCCGACTTTCTCCTGGAGCTTACGAGCGTTCACACTTAAGCCTGATACAATGTCAGCTGTTTAGCTAAACATGAGCTCATGATCTAAATTTACACAATAATGAAGAAATCAGCTACAAGTGGAGACAATCAGCAAAAACAATCAATATGAGAATTAGTTTCCCAAGGCCATCCATCAGATGTTGGAATAATCAGGTGCAAGGCAGAAAATATACATAAAACTGGAACTGAAACAAGGAACAAGGATGTTTACTAAGACTGGTAGGATCTCTAAAACATTTGTGAAGTACATGTCATTGATAAAGCTAAATACTCAAAGGTTGTGTAATACAACAGATTAATCATTGAGAAGAGTGAAATTATGCTGTTTTGAAAACTATGGCAGGTCAGATTTTCTGCCTACTGATATAAGAAGATTTCTCTCAAAAATACACATTATTTCAAAGACTTATTGGCTGTGAAATAAGTGAAGGGTATTTCAAATGGCTTGTCTGCAAAGAAAGGTGAGATGTAGGGAATCACAGAAAGTCGAGGGGAAAATATGTCAATATATACATTGCTATATGGTGAACTAAGCCTTAGGCCAGCAACAATGGAGAGGACCTGACCCTTAGAAACTTACAAGTAAGCTGGAATCTTCAAAAGTTCAAATCTTTCTAAGTAAAAAGATTTATTAAAATGAATAACCAAGTGTTTTAATTGACATCAGATGATCCAAACAACAAACCCTGAGAACATAGAAAAAATATAAATAAAGATATGAGCAGAACTTAATACAACAGAAAACGTATAAAATTGAGGTGATTTAGTAAGTCCAAAGAATATTCTTTGAAAAGATTTAAAAGACACACTTTGATTAAGGAAAACATAAACATATGTAAAGAATATACAGAAAGAATCAGGACAATGTTATAGCAGAGAATATATGAAATGCCAGTAAATTTGAACATTTCTGTAAAGGGGACCATTTCCTAGCTCCTAAAGTTGACCAAAACTGACACAAGAGGAAATCATTGAAGGTCATCATGTCTGCCCTTGGCATTCTTGGAACGCCCTGGCCTCAGAATGCAGCATCGGTAGTCCATGGTAACCTGCGGAGAGGGGGTGGGGCTGAAGGAGGTTGGAACACTGCCCTCACTGAGGGAGTGGGTGTGGCCATCTCTGCTGTGACTGAACAAAGGGCAGGGGAGCAGGGGGCCCAGGGCAGGGCCCTCAGAGCCCGGCAGGACCAGGGGAGTGTCACAAGCATTTGGCCCAGGCCAAAGGGCGCCTTCTTTGTCTGAACAGCTTCACAAGCACTCACATTTCTACTCAGGCCGCCCTCATTGTGGAAGTGTGTGTGGAACGTGTCCTCGCAGTACACCTCGCTGCACAGCTAACCATAGGACTGGGCATCGTACCTTCCTGCCAGGTGACCGAAGTTCGCAGGCAGATGGGTCACTGGGACCAACGCGGAGAGGCTCCTGCCCTGACCACAGGTCGACCACAGCCGCTGCCCCAGATCGGGGGTTGCAAAGCAGCCCTGTCTGAATCCCCTGCCTCTAGAGGGTGTATTGGACCAACACTTCTAAAAAATGGGGTCCTTGCGGGCAACTCATCGGAGGGACACAAAAAAATCTTTGCCGACTTTCTCCTGAAGCTTACGAGCGTTCACACTTAAGCCTTTTACAATGTCAGCTGTTTAGCTAAACATGAGCTCATGATCTAAATTTACACAATAATGAAGAAATCAGCTACAAGGGGAGACAATCAGCAAAAACAATCAATATGAGAATTAGTTTCCCAAGGCCACCCATCAGATGTTGGAATAATCAGGTGCAAGGCAGAATATATACATAAAACTGGAACTGGAACAAGGAACAAGGATGTTTTCAAAGACTGGTAGGATCTCTAAAACATTTGTAAAGTACATGTCATTGATAAAGCTAAATACTCAAAGGTTGTGTAATACAACAGATTAATCATTGAGAAGAGTGAAATTATGCTGTTTTGAAAACTATGGCAGGTCAGATTTTCTGCCTAATGATATAAGAAGATTTCTCTCAAAAATACACATTATTTCGAAGACTTATTGGCTGTGAAATAAGTGAAGGGTATTTCAAATGGCTTGTCTGCAAAGAAAGGTGAGATGTAGGGAATCACAGAAAGTCGAGGGGAAAATATGTCAATATATACATTGCTATATGGTGAACTAAGCCTTAGGCCAGCAACAATGGAGAGGACCTGACCCTTAGAAACTTACAAGTAAGCTGGAATCTTCAAAAGTTCAAATCTTTCTAAGTAAAAAGATTTATTAAAATGAATAACCAAGTGTTTTAATTGACATCAGATGATCAAAACAACAAACCCTGAGAACATAGAAAAAATATAAATAAAGATATGAGCAGAACTGAATACAACAGAAAACGTATAAAATTGAGGTGATTTAGTAAGTCCAAAGAATATTCTTTGAAAAGATTTAAAAGACACACTTTGATTAAGGAAAACATAAACATATGTAAAGAATATACAGAAAGAATCAGGACAATGTTATAGCAGAGAATATATGAAATGCCAGTAAATTTGAACATTTCTGTAAAGGGGACCATTTCCTAGCTCCTAAAGTTGACCAAAACTGACACAAGAGGAAATCATTGAAGGTCATCATGTCTGCCCTTGGCATTCTTGGAACGCCCTGGCCTCAGAATGCAGCATCGGTAGTCCATGGTAACCTGCGGAGAGGGGGTGGGGCTGAAGGAGGTTGGAACACTGCCCTCACTGAGGGAGTGGGTGTGGCCATCTCTGCTGTGACTGAACAAAGGGCAGGGGAGCAGGGGGCCCAGGGCAGGGCCCTCAGAGCCCGGCAGGACCAGGGGAGTGTCACAAGCATTTGGCCCAGGCCAAAGGGCGCCTTCTTTGTCTGCACAGCTTCCCAAACACTCACATTTCCACTCAGGCCGCCCTCTTTGTTGAAGTGTGTGTGGAACGTGTCCTCGCAGTACACCTCGCTGCACAGCTAACCATAGGACTGGGCATCGTACCTTCCTGCCAGGTGACCGAAGTTCGCAGGCAGATGGGTCACTGGGACCAACGCGGAGAGGCTCCTGCCCTGACCACAGGTCGACCACAGCCGCTGCCCCAGATCGGGGGTTGCAAAGCAGCCCTGTCTGAATCCCCTGCCTCTAGAGGGAGTATTGGACCAACACTTCTAAAAAATGGGGTCCTTGCGGGCAACTCATCGGAGGGACACAAAAAAATCTTTGCCGACTTTCTCCTGAAGCTTACGAGCGTTCACACTTAAGCCTTTTACAATGTCAGCTGTTTAGCTAAACATGAGCTCATGATCTAAATTTACACAATAATGAAGAAATCAGCTACAAGGGGAGACAATCAGCAAAAACAATCAATATGAGAATTAGTTTCCCAAGGCCACCCATCAGATGTTGGAATAATCAGGTGCAAGGCAGAATATATACATAAAACTGGAACTGGAACAAGGAACAAGGATGTTTTCAAAGACTGGTAGGATCTCTAAAACATTTGTAAAGTACATGTCATTGATAAAGCTAAATACTCAAAGGTTGTGTAATACAACAGATTAATCATTGAGAAGAGTGAAATTATGCTGTTTTGAAAACTATGGCAGGTCAGATTTTCTGCCTAATGATATAAGAAGATTTCTCTCAAAAATACACATTATTTCAAAGACTTATTGGCTGTGAAATAAGTGAAGGGTATTTCAAATGGCTTGTCTGCAAAGAAAGGTGAGATGTAGGGAATCACAGAAAGTCGAGGGGAAAATATGTCAATATATACATTGCTCTATGGTGAACTAAGCCTTAGGCCAGCAACAATGGACAGGACCTGACCCTTAGAAACTTACAAGTAAGCTGGAATCTTCAAAAGTTCAAATCTTTCTAAGTAAAAAGATTTATTAAAATGAATAACCAAGTGTTTTAATTGACATCAGATGATCAAAACAACAAACCCTGAGAACATAGAAAAAATATAAATAAAGATATGAGCAGAACTTAATACAACAGAAAACGTATAAAATTGAGGTGATTTAGTAAGTCCAAAGAATATTCTTTGAAAAGATTTAAAAGACACACTTTGATTAAGGAAAACATAAACATATGTAAAGAATATACAGAAAGAATCAGGACAATGTTATAGCAGAGAATATATGAAATGCCAGTAAATTTGAACATTTCTGTAAAGGGGACCATTTCCTAGCTCCTAAAGTTGACCAAAACTGACACAAGAGGAAATCATTGAAGGTCATCATGTCTGCCCTTGGCATTCTTGGAACGCCCTGGCCTCAGAATGCAGCATCGGTAGTCCATGGTAACCTGCGGAGAGGGGGTGGGGCTGAAGGAGGTTGGAACACTGCCCTCACTGAGGGAGTGGGTGTGGCCATCTCTGCTGTGACTGAACAAAGGGCAGGGGAGCAGGGGGCCCAGGGCAGGGCCCTCAGAGCCCGGCAGGACCAGGGGAGTGTCACAAGCATTTGGCCCAGGCCAAAGGGCGCCTTCTTTGTCTGCACAGCTTCCCAAACACTCACATTTCCACTCAGGCCGCCCTCTTTGTGGAAGTGTGTTTGGAACGTGTCCTCGCAGTACACCTCGCTGCACAGCTAACCATAGGACTGGGCATCGTACCTTCCTGCCAGGTGACCGAAGTTCGCAGGCAGATGGGTCACTGGGACCAACGCGGAGAGGCTCCTGCCCTGACCACAGGTCGACCACAGCCGCTGCCCCAGATCGGGGGTTGCAAAGCAGCCCTGTCTGAATCCCCTGCCTCTAGAGTGAGTATTGGACCAACACTTCTAAAAAATGGGGTCCTTGCGGGCAACTCATTGGAGCGACACAAATAAATCTTTGCCGACTTTCTCCTGAAGCTTACGAGCGTTCACACTTAAGCCTTTTACAATGTCAGCTGTTTAGCTAAACATGAGCTCATGATCTAAATTTACACAATAATGAAGAAATCAGCTACAAGGGGAGACAATCAGCAAAAACAATCAATATGAGAATTAGTTTCCCAAGGCCACCCATCAGATGTTGGAATAATCAGGTGCAAGGCAGAAAATATACATAAAACTGGAACTGGAACAAGGAACAAGGATGTTTTCAAAGACTGGTAGGATCTCTAAAACATTTGTAAAGTACATGTCATTGATAAAGCTAAATACCCAAGGTTGTGTAATACAACAGACTAATCATTGAGAAGAGTGAAATTATGCTGTTTTGAAAACTATGGCAGGTCAGATTTTCTGCCTAATGATATAAGAAGATTTCTCTCAAAAATACACATTATTTCAAAGACTTATTGGCTGTGAAATAAGTGAAGGGTATTTCAAATGGCTTGTCTGCAAAGAAAGGTGAGATGTAGGGAATCACAGAAAGTCGAGGGGAAAATATGTCAATATATACATTGCTATATGGTGAACTAAGCTTAGGCCAGCAACAATGGAGAGGACCTGACCCTTAGAAACTT
Source organism: Hyperoodon ampullatus (assembly GCF_949752795.1). Lineage (NCBI taxonomy): Eukaryota > Metazoa > Chordata > Mammalia > Artiodactyla > Ziphiidae > Hyperoodon > Hyperoodon ampullatus. The sequence continues at coordinate 382,389 of NW_027640919.1, forward strand.
ACAAGTAAGCTGGAATCTTCAAAAGTTCAAATCTTTCTAAGTAAAAAGATTTATTAAAATGAATAACCAAGTGTTTTAATTGACATCAGATGATCAAAACAACAAACCCTGAGAACATAGAAAAAATATAAATAAAGATATGAGCAGAACTTAATACAACAGAAAACGTATAAAATTGAGGTGATTTAGTAAGTCCAAAGAATATTCTTTGAAAAGATTTAAAAGACACACTTTGATTAAGGAAAACATAAACATATGTAAAGAATATACAGAAAGAATCAGGACAATGTTATAGCAGAGAATATATGAAATGCCAGTAAATTTGAACATTTCTGTAAAGGGGACCATTTCCTAGCTCCTAAAGTTGACCAAAACTGACACAAGAGGAAATCATTGAAGGTCATCATGTCTGCCCTTGGCATTCTTGGAACGCCCTGGCCTCAGAATGCAGCATCGGTAGTCCATGGTAACCTGCGGAGAGGGGGTGGGGCTGAAGGAGGTTGGAACACTGCCCTCACTGAGGGAGTGGGTGTGGCCATCTCTGCTGTGACTGAACAAAGGGCAGGGGAGCAGGGGGCCCAGGGCAGGGCCCTCAGAGCCCGGCAGGACCAGGGGAGTGTCACAAGCATTTGGCCCAGGCCAAAGGGCGCCTTCTTTGTCTGCACAGCTTCCCAAACACTCACATTTCCACTCAGGCCGCCCTCTTTGTGGAAGTGTGTTTGGAACGTGTCCTCGCAGTACACCTCGCTGCACAGCTAACCATAGGACTGGGCATCGTACCTTCCTGCCAGGTGACCGAAGTTCGCAGGCAGATGGGTCACTGGGACCAACGCGGAGAGGCTCCTGCCCTGACCACAGGTCGACCACAGCCGCTGCCCCAGATCGGGGGTTGCAAAGCAGCCCTGTCTGAATCCCCTGCCTCTAGAGGGCGTATTGGACCAACACTTCTAAAAAATGGGGTCCTTGCGGGCAACTCATCGGAGGGACACAAAAAAATCTTTGCCGACTTTCTCCTGAAGCTTACGAGCGTTCACACTTAAGCCTTTTACAATGTCAGCTGTTTAGCTAAACATGAGCTCATGATCTAAATTTACACAATAATGAAGAAATCAGCTACAAGGGGAGACAATCAGCAAAAACAATCAATATGAGAATTAGTTTCCCAAGGCCACCCATCAGATGTTGGAATAATCAGGTGCAAGGCAGAATATATACATAAAACTGGAACTGGAACAAGGAACAAGGATGTTTTCAAAGACTGGTAGGATCTCTAAAACATTTGTAAAGTACATGTCATTGATAAAGCTAAATACTCAAAGGTTGTGTAATACAACAGATTAATCATTGAGAAGAGTGAAATTATGCTGTTTTGAAAACTATGGCAGGTCAGATTTTCTGCCTAATGATATAAGAAGATTTCTCTCAAAAATACACATTATTTCAAAGACTTATTGGCTGTGAAATAAGTGAAGGGTATTTCAAATGGCTTGTCTGCAAAGAAAGGTGAGATGTAGGGAATCACAGAAAGTCGAGGGGAAAATATGTCAATATATACATTGCTCTATGGTGAACTAAGCCTTAGGCCAGCAACAATGGACAGGACCTGACCCTTAGAAACTTACAAGTAAGCTGGAATCTTCAAAAGTTCAAATCTTTATAAGTAAAAAGATTTATTAAAATGAATAACCAAGTGTTTTAATTGACATCAGATGATCAAAACAACAAACCCTGAGAACATAGAAAAAATATAAATAAAGATATGAGCAGAACTTAATACAACAGAAAACGTATAAAATTGAGGTGATTTAGTAAGTCCAAAGAATATTCTTTGAAAAGATTTAAAAGACACACTTTGATTAAGGAAAACATAAACATATGTAAAGAATATACAGAAAGAATCAGGACAATGTTATAGCAGAGAATATATGAAATGCCAGTAAATTTGAACATTTCTGTAAAGGGGACCATTTCCTAGCTCCTAAAGTTGACCAAAACTGACACAAGAGGAAATCATTGAAGGTCATCATGTCTGCCCTTGGCATTCTTGGAATGCCCTTGCCTGAGAATGCAGCATCCGTAGTCCATGGTAACCTGCGGAGAGGGGGTGGGGCTGAAGGAGGTTGGAACACTGCCCTCACTGAGGGAGTGGGTGTGGCCATCTCTGCTGTGACTGAACAAAGGGCAGGGGAGCAGGGGGCCCAGGGCAGGGCCCTCAGAGCCCGGCAGGACCAGGGGAGTGTCACAAGCATTTGGCCCAGGCCAAAGGGCGCCTTCTTTGTCTGCACAGCTTCCCAAACACTCACATTTCCACTCAGGCCGCCCTCTTTGTTGAAGTGTGTGTGGAACGTGTCCTCGCAGTACACCTCACTGCACAGCTAACCATAGGACTGGGCATCGTACCTTCCTGCCAGGTGACCGAAGTTCGCAGGCAGATGGGTCACTGGGACCAACGCGGAGAGGCTCCTGCCCTGACCACAGGTCGACCACAGCCGCTGCCCCAGATCGGGGGTTGCAAAGCAGCCCTGTCTGAATCCCCTGCCTCTAGAGGGAGTATTGGACCAACACTTCTAAAAAATGGGGTCCTTGCGGGCAACTCATCGGAGGGACACAAATAAATCTTTGCCGACTTTCTCCTGAAGCTTTCGAGCGTTCACACTTAAGCCTGATACAATGTCAGCTGTTTAGCTAAACATGAGCTCATGATCTAAATTTACACAATAATGAAGAAATCAGCTACAAGTGGAGACAATCAGCAAAAACAATCAATATGAGAATTAGTTTCCCAAGGCCATCCATCAGATGTTGGAATTATCAGGTGCAAGGCAGAAAATATACATAAAACTGGAACTGAAACAAGGAACAAGGATGTTTACTAAGACTGGTAGGATCTCTAAAACATTTGTAAAGTACATGTCATTGATAAAGCTAAATACTCAAAGGTTGTGTAATACAACAGATTAATCATTGAGAAGAGTGAAATTATGCTGTTTTGAAAACTATGGCAGGTCAGATTTTCTGCCTAATGATATAAGAAGATTTCTCTCAAAAATACACATTATTTCAAAGACTTATTGGCTGTGAAATAAGTTAAGGGTATTTCAAATGGCTTGTCTGCAAAGAAAGGTGAGATGTAGGGAATCACAGAAAGTCGAGGGGAAAATATGTCAATATATACATTGCTATATGGTGAACTAAGCCTTAGGCCAGCAACAATGGAGAGGACCTGACCCTTAGAAACTTACAAGTAAGCTGGAATCTTCAAAAGTTCAAATCTTTATAAGTAAAAAGATTTATTAAAATGAATAACCAAGTGTTTTAATTGACATCAGATGATCAAAACAACAAACCCTGAGAACATAGAAAAAATATAAATAAAGATATGAGCAGAACTGAATACAACAGAAAACGTATAAAATTGAGGTGATTTAGTAAGTCCAAAGAATATTCTTTGAAAAGATTTAAAAGACACACTTTGATTAAGGAAAACATAAACATATGTAAAGAATATACAGAAAGAATCAGGACAATGTTATAGCAGAGAATATATGAAATGCCAGTAAATTTGAACATTTCTGTAAAGGGGACCATTTCCTAGCTCCTAAAGTTGACCAAAACTGACACTAGAGGAAATCATTGAAGGTCATCATGTCTGCCCTTGGCATTCTTGGAACGCCCTGGCCTCAGAATGCAGCATCGGTAGTCCATGGTAACCTGCGGAGAGGGGGTGGGGCTGAAGGAGGTTGGAACACTGCCCTCACTGAGGGAGTGGGTGTGGCCATCTCTGCTGTGACTGAACAAAGGGCAGGGGAGCAGGGGGCCCAGGGCAGGGCCCTCAGAGCCCGGCAGGACCAGGGGAGTGTCACAAGCATTTGGCCCAGGCCAAAGGGCGCCTTCTTTGTCCGCACAGCTTCCCAAACACTCACATTTCCACTCAGGCCGCCCTCTTTGTTGAAGTGTGTGTGGAACGTGTCCTCGCAGTACACCTCGCTGCACAGCTAACCATAGGACTGGGCATCGTACCTTCCTGCCAGGTGACCGAAGTTCGCAGGCAGATGGGTCACTGGGACCAACGCGGAGAGGCTCCTGCCCTGACCACAGGTCGACCACAGCCGCTGCCCCAGATCGGGGGTTGCAAAGCAGCCCTGTCTGAATCCCCTGCCTCTAGAGGGAGTATTGGACCAACACTTCTAAAAAATGGGGTCCTTGCGGGCAACTCATCGGAGGGACACAAAAAAATCTTTGCCGACTTTCTCCTGAAGCTTACGAGCGTTCACACTTAAGCCTTTTACAATGTCAGCTGTTTAGCTAAACATGAGCTCATGATCTAAATTTACACAATAATGAAGAAATCAGCTACAAGGGGAGACAATCAGCAAAAACAATCAATATGAGAATTAGTTTCCCAAGGCCACCCATCAGATGTTGGAATAATCAGGTGCAAGGCAGAATATATACATAAATCTGGAACTGGAACAAGGAACAAGGATGTTTTCAAAGACTGGTAGGATCTCTAAAACATTTGTAAAGTACATGTCATTGATAAAGCTAAATACTCAAAGGTTGTGTAATACAGCAGATTAATCATTGAGAAGAGTGAAATTATGCTGTTTTGAAAACTATGGCAGGTCAGATTTTCTGCCTAATGATATAAGAAGATTTCTCTCAAAAATACACATTATTTCAAAGACTTATTGGCTGTGAAATAAGTGAAGGGTATTTCAAATGGCTTGTCTGCAAAGAAAGGTGAGATGTAGGGAATAACAGAAAGTCGAGGGGAAAATATGTCAATATATACATTGCTATATGGTGAACTAAGCCTTAGGCCAGCAACAATGGAGAGGACCTGACCCTTAGAAACTTACAAGTAAGCTGGAATCTTCAAAAGTTCAAATCTTTATAAGTAAAAAGATTTATTAAAATGAATAACCAAGTGTTTTAATTGACATCAGATGATCAAAACAACAAACCCTGAGAACATAGAAAAAATATAAATAAAGATATGAGCAGAACTTAATACAACAGAAAACGTATAAAATTGAGGTGATTTAGTAAGTCCAAAGAATATTTTTAAAAAGATTTAAAAGACACACTTTGATTAAGGAAAACATAAACATATATAAAGAATATACAGATAGAATCAGGACAATGTTATAGCAGAGAATATATGAAATGCCAGTAAATTTGAACATTTCTGTAAAGGGGACCATTTCCTAGCTCCTAAAGTTGAACAAAACTGACACAAGAGGAAATCATTGAAGGTCATCATGTCTGCCCTTGGCATTCTCGGAACGCCCTGGCCTCAGAATGCAGCATCGGTAGTCCATGGTAACCTGTGGAGAGGGGGTGGGGCTGAAGGAGGTTGGAACACTGCCCTCACTGAGGGAGTGGGTGTGGCCATCTCTGCTGTGACTGAACAAAGGGCAGGGGAGCAGGGGCCCAGGGCAGGGCCCTCAGAGCCCGGCAGGACCAGGGGAGTGTCACAAGCATTTGGCCCAGGCCAAAGGGCGCCTTCTTTGTCCGCACAGCTTCCCAAACACTCACATTTCCACTCAGGCCGCCCTCTTTGTTGAAGTGTGTGTGGAACGTGTCCTCGCAGTACACCTCGCTGCACAGCTAACCATAGGACTGGGCATCGTACCTTCCTGCCAGGTGACCGAAGTTCGCAGGCAGATGGGTCACTGGGACCAACGCGGAGAGGCTCCTGCCCTGACCACAGGTCGACCACAGCCGCTGCCCCAGATCGGGGGTTGCAAAGCAGCCCTGTCTGAATCCCCTGCCTCTAGAGGGAGTATTGGACCAACACTTCTAAAAAATGGGGTCCTTGCGGGCAACTCATCGGAGGGACACAAAAAATTCTTTGCCGACTTTCTCCTGAAGCTTACGAGCGTTCACACTTAAGCCTTTTACAATGTCAGCTGTTTAGCTAAACATGAGCTCATGATCTAAATTTACACAATAATGAAGAAATCAGCTACAAGGGGAGACAATCAGCAAAAACAATCAATATGAGAATTAGTTTCCCAAGGCCACCCATCAGATGTTGGAATAATCAGGTGCAAGGCAGAATATATACATAAAACTGGAACTGGAACAAGGAACAAGGATGTTTTCAAAGACTGGTAGGATTTCTAAAACATTTGTAAAGTACATGTCATTGATAAAGCTAAATACTCAAAGGTTGTGTAATACAACAGATTAATCATTGAGAAGAGTGAAATTATGCTGTTTTGAAAACTATGGCAGGTCAGATTTTCTGCCTAATGATATAAGAAGATTTCTCTCAAAAATACACATTATTTCAAAGACTTATTGGCTGTGAAATAAGTGAAGGGTATTTCAAATGGCTTGTCTGCAAAGAAAGGTGAGATGTAGGGAATCACAGAAAGTCGAGGGGAAAATATGTCAATATATACATTGCTATATGGTGAACTAAGCCTTAGGCCAGCAACAATGGAGAGGACCTGACCCTTAGAAACTTACAAGTAAGCTGGAATCTTCAAAAGTTCAAATCTTTATAAGTAAAAAGATTTATTAAAATGAATAACCAAGTGTTTTAATTGACATCAGATGATCAAAACAACAAACCCTGAGAACATAGAAAAAATAACAATAAAGATATGAGCAGAACTTAACACAACAGAAAACGTATAAAATTGAGGTGATTTAGTAAGTCCAAAGAATATTCTTTGAAAAGATTTAAAAGACACACTTTGATTAAGGAAAACATAAACATATATAAAGAATATACAGATAGAATCAGGACAATGTTATAGCAGAGAATATATGAAATGCCAGTAAATTTGAACATTTCTGTAAAGGGGACCATTTCCTAGCTCCTAAAGTTGACCAAAACTGACACAAGAGGAAATCATTGAAGGTCATCATGTCTGCCCTTGGCATTCTTGGAACGCACTGGCCTCAGAATGCAGCATCGGTAGTCCATGGTAAACTGCGGAGAGGGGGTGGGGCTGAAGGAGGTTGGAACACTGCCCTCACTGAGGGAGTGGGTGTGGCCATCTCTGCTGTGACTGAACAAAGGGCAGGGGAGCAGGGGGCCCAGGGCAGGGCCCTCAGAGCCCGGCAGGACCAGGGGAGTGTCACAAGCATTTGGCCCAGGCCAAAGGGCGCCTTCTTTGTCCGCACAGCTTCCCAAACACTCACATTTCCACTCAGGCCGCCCTCTTTGTTGAAGTGTGTGTGGAACGTGTCCTCGCAGTACACCTCGCTGCACAGCTAACCATAGGACTGGGCATCGTACCTTCCTGCCAGGTGACCGAAGTTCGCAGGCAGATGGGTCACTGGGACCAACGCGGAGAGGCTCCTGCCCTGACCACAGGTCGACCACAGCCGCTGCCCCAGATCGGGGGTTGCAAAGCAGCCCTGTCTGAATCCCCTGCCTCTAGAGGCAGTATTGGACCAACACTTCTAAAAAATAGGGTCCTTGCGGGCAACTCATAGGAGGGACACAAAAAAATCTTTGCCGACTTTCTCCTGAAGCTTACGAGCGTTCACACTTAAGCCTTTTACAATGTCAGCTGTTTAGCTAAACATGAGCTCATGATCTAAATTTACACAATAATGAAGAAATCAGCTACAAGGGGAGACAATCAGCAAAAACAATCAATATGAGAATTAGTTTCCCAAGGCCACCCATCAGATGTTGGAATAATCAGGTGCAAGGCAGAATATATACATAAAACTGGAACTGGAACAAGGAACAAGGATGTTTTCAAAGACTGGTAGGATCTCTAAAACATTTGTAAAGTACATGTCATTGATAAAGCTAAATACTCAAAGGTTGTGTAATACAACAGATTAATCATTGAGAAGAGTGAAATTATGCTGTTTTGAAAACTATGGCAGGTCAGATTTTCTGCCTAATGATATAAGAAGATTTCTCTCAAAAATACACATTATTTCAAAGACTTATTGGCTGTGAAATAAGTTAAGGGTATTTCAAATGGCTTGTCTACAAAGAAAGGTGAGATGTAGGGAATCACAGAAAGTCGAGGGGAAAATATGTCAATATATACATTGCTATATGGTGAACTAAGCCTTAGGCCAGCAAAAATGGAGAGGACATGACCCTTAGAAACTTACAAGTAAGCTGGAATCTTCAAAAGTTCAAATCTTTCTAAGTAAAAAGATTTATTAAAATGAATAACCAAGTGTTTTAATTGACATCAGATGATCAAAACAACAAACCCTGAGAACATAGAAAAAATATAAATAAAGATATGAGCAGAACTTAATACAACAGAAAACGTATAAAATTGAGGTGATTTAGTAAGTCCAAAGAATATTCTTTGAAAAGATTTAAAAGACACACTTTGATTAAGGAAAACATAAACATATGTAAAGAATATACAGAAAGAATCAGGACAATGTTATAGCAGAGAATATATGAAATGCCAGTAAATTTGAACATTTCTGTAAAGGGGACCACTTCCTAGCTCCTAAAGTTGACCAAAACTGACACAAGAGGAAATCATTGAAGGTCATCATGTCTGCCCTTGGCATTCTTGGAACGCCCTGGCCTCAGAATGCAGCATCGGTAGTCCATGGTAACCTGCGGAGATGGGGTGGGGCTGAAGGAGTTTGGAACACTGCCCTCACTGAGGGAGTGGGTGTGGCCATCTCTGCTGTGACTGAACAAAGGGCAGGGGAGCAGGGTGTCCAGGGCAGGAACCTCAGAGCCCGGCAGGACCAGGGGAGTGTCACAAGCATTTGGCCCAGGCCAAAGGGCGCCTTCTTTGTCTGCACAGCTTCCCAAACATTCACATTTCCACTCAGGCCGCCCTCTTTGTTGAAGTGTGTGTGGAACGTGTCCTCGCAGTACACCTCGCTGCACAGCTAACCATAGGACTGGGCATCGTACCTTCCTGCCTCGTGACCGAAGTTCGCAGGCAGATGGGTCACTGGGACCAACGCGGAGAGGCTCCTGCCCTGACCACATGTCGACCACAGCCACTGCCCCAGATCGGGGGTTGCAAAGCAGCCCTGTCTGAATCCCCTGCCTCTAGAGGGAGTATTGGACCAACACTTCTAAAAAATGGGGTCCTTGCGGGCAACTCATCGGAGGGACACAAAAAAATCTTTGCCGACTTTCTCCTGAAGCTTATGAGCGTTCACACTTAAGCCTTTTACAATGTCAGCTGTTTAGCTAAACATGAGCTCATGATCTAAATTTACACAATAATGAAGGAATCAGCTACAAGGGGAGACAATCAGCAAAAACAATCAATATGAGAATTAGTTTCCCAAGGCCACCCATCAGATGTTGGAATAATCAGGTGCAAGGCAGAATATATACATAAAACTGGAACTGGAACAAGCTACAAGGATGTTTTCAAAGACTGGTAGGATCTCTAAAACATTTGTAAAGTACATGTCATTGAGAAAGCTAAATACTCAAAGGTTGTGTAATACAACAGATTAATCATTGAGAAGAGTGAAATTATGCTGTTTTGAAAACTATGGCAGGTCAGATTTTCTGCCTAATGATATAAGAAGATTTCTCTCAAAAATACACATTATTTCAAAGACTTATTGGCTGTGAAATAAGTTAAGGGTATTTCAAATGGCTTGCCTACAAAGAAAGGTGAGATGTAGGGAATCACAGAAAGTCGAGGGGAAAATATGTCAATATATACATTGCTATATGGTGAACTAAGCCTTAGGCCAGCTAAACTGGAGAGGACCTGACCCTTAGAAACTTACAAGTAAGCTGGAATCTTCAAAAGTTCAAATCTTTATAAGTAAAAAGATTTATTAAAATGAATAACCAAGTGTTTTAATTGACATCAGATGATCAAAACAACAAACCCTGAGAACATAGAAAAAATATAAATAAAGATATGAGCAGAACTTAATACAACAGAAAACGTATAAAATTGAGGTGATTTAGTAAGTCCAAAGAATATTCTTTGAAAAGATTTAAAAGACACACTTTGATTAAGGAAAACATAAACATATGTAAAGAATATACAGAAAGAATCAGGACAATGTTATAGCAGAGAATATATGAAATGCCAGTAAATTTGAACATTTCTGTAAAGGGGACCATTTCCTAGCTCCTAAAGTTGACCAAAACTGACACAAGAGGAAATCATTGAAGGTCATCATGTCTGCCCTTGGCATTCTCGGAACGCCCTGGCCTCAGAATGCAGCATCGGTAGTCCATGGTAACCTGCGGAGAGGGGGTGGGGCTGAAGGAGGTTGGAACACTGCCCTCACTGAGGGAGTGGGTGTGGCCATCTCTGCTGTGACTGAACAAAGGGCAGGGGAGCAGGGGGCCCAGGGCAGGGCCCTCAGAGCCCGGCAGGACCAGGGGAGTGTCACAAGCATTTGGCCCAGGCCAAAGGGCGCCTTCTTTGTCCGCACAGCTTCCCAAACACTCACATTTCCACTCAGGCCGCCCTCTTTGTTGAAGTGTGTGTGGAACGTGTCCTCGCAGTACACCTCGCTGCACAGCTAACCATAGGACTGGGCATCGTACCTTCCTGCCAGGTGACCGAAGTTCGCAGGCAGATGGGTCACTGGGACCAACGCGGAGAGGCTCCTGCCCTGACCACAGGTCGACCACAGCCGCTGCCCCAGATCGGGGGTTGCAAAGCAGCCCTGTCTGAATCCCCTGCCTCTAGAGGGAGTATTGGACCAACACTTCTAAAAAATGGGGTCCTTGCGGGCAACTCATCGGAGGGACACAAAAAAATCTTTGCCGACTTTCTCCTGAAGCTTACGAGCGTTCACACTTAAGCCTTTTACAATGTCAGCTGTTTAGCTAAACATGAGCTCATGATCTAAATTTACACAATAATGAAGAAATCAGCTACAAGGGGAGACAATCAGCAAAAACAATCAATATGAGAATTAGTTTCCCAAGGCCACCCATCAGATGTTGGAATAATCAGGTGCAAGGCAGAATATATACATAAAACTGGAACTGGAACAAGCTACAAGGATGTTTTCAAAGACTGGTAGGATCTCTAAAACATTTGTAAAGTACATGTCATTGAGAAAGCTAAATACTCAAAGGTTGTGTAATACAACAGATTAATCATTGAGAAGAGTGAAATTATGCTGTTTTGAAAACTATGGCAGGTCAGATTTTCTGCCTAATGATATAAGAAGATTTCTCTCAAAAATACACATTATTTCAAAGACTTATTGGCTGTGAAATAAGTTAAGGGTATTTCAAATGGCTTGCCTACAAAGAAAGGTGAGATGTAGGGAATCACAGAAAGTCGAGGGGAAAATATGTCAATATATACATTGCTATATGGTGAACTAAGCCTTAGGCCAGCTAAACTGGAGAGGACCTGACCCTTAGAAATTTACAAGTAAGCTGGAATCTTCAAAAGTTCAAATCTTTATAAGTAAAAAGATTTATTAAAATGAATAACCAAGTGTTTTAATTGACATCAGATGATCAAAACAACAAACCCTGAGAACATAGAAAAAATATAAATAAAGATATGAGCAGAACTTAATACAACAGAAAACGTATAAAATTGAGGTGATTTAGTAAGTCCAAAGAATATTCTTTGAAAAGATTTAAAAGACACACTTTGATTAAGGAAAACATAAACATATGTAAAGAATATACAGAAAGAATCAGGACAATGTTATAGCAGAGAATATATGAAATGCCAGTAAATTTGAACATTTCTGTAAAGGGGACCATTTCCTAGCTCCTAAAGTTGACCAAAACTGACACAAGAGGAAATCATTGAAGGTCATCATGTCTGCCCTTGGCATTCTCGGAACGCCCTGGCCTCAGAATGCAGCATCGGTAGTCCATGGTAACCTGCGGAGAGGGGGTGGGGCTGAAGGAGGTTGGAACACTGCCCTCACTGAGGGAGTGGGTGTGGCCATCTCTGCTGTGACTGAACAAAGGGCAGGGGAGCAGGGGGCCCAGGGCAGGGCCCTCAGAGCCCGGCAGGACCAGGGGAGTGTCACAAGCATTTGGCCCAGGCCAAAGGGCGCCTTCTTTGTCCGCACAGCTTCCCAAACACTCACATTTCCACTCAGGCCGCCCTCTTTGTTGAAGTGTGTGTGGAACGTGTCCTCGCAGTACACCTCGCTGCACAGCTAACCATAGGACTGGGCATCGTACCTTCCTGCCAGGTGACCGAAGTTCGCAGGCAGATGGGTCACTGGGACCAACGCGGAGAGGCTCCTGCCCTGACCACAGGTCGACCACAGCCGCTGCCCCAGATCGGGGGTTGCAAAGCAGCCCTGTCTGAATCCCCTGCCTCTAGAGGGAGTATTGGACCAACACTTCTAAAAAATGGGGTCCTTGCGGGCAACTCATCGGAGGGACACAAAAAAATCTTTGCCGACTTTCTCCTGAAGCTTACGAGCGTTCACACTTAAGCCTTTTACAATGTCAGCTGTTTAGCTAAACATGAGCTCATGATCTAAATTTACACAATAATGAAGAAATCAGCTACAAGGGGAGACAATCAGCAAAAACAATCAATATGAGAATTAGTTTCCCAAGGCCACCCATCAGATGTTGGAATAATCAGGTGCAAGGCAGAATATATACATAAAACTGGAACTGGAACAAGGAACAAGGATGTTTTCAAAGACTGGTAGGATCTCTAAAACATTTGTAAAGTACATGTCATTGATAAAGCTAAATACTCAAAGGTTGTGTAATACAACAGATTAATCATTGAGAAGAGTGAAATTATGCTGTTTTGAAAACTATGGCAGGTCAGATTTTCTGCCTAATGATATAAGAAGATTTCTCTCAATAATACACATTATTTCAAAGACTTATTGGCTGTGAAATAAGTGAAGGGTATTTCAAATGGCTTGTCTGCAAAGAAAGGTGAGATGTAGGGAATCACAGAAAGTCGAGGGGAAAATATGTCAATATATACATTGCTCTATGTTGAACTAAGCCTTAGGCCAGCAACAATGGAGAGGACCTGACCCTTAGAAACTTACAAGTAAGCTGGAATCTTCAAAAGTTCAAATCTTTATAAGTAAAAAGATTTATTAAAATGAATAACCAAGTGTTTTAATTGACATCAGATGATCCAAACAACAAACCCTGAGAACATAGAAAAAATATAAATAAAGATATGAGCAGAACTTAATACAACAGAAAACGTATAAAATTGAGGTGATTTAGTAAGTCCAAAGAATATTCTTTGAAAAGATTTAAAAGACACACTTTGATTAAGGAAAACATAAACATATGTAAAGAATATACAGAAAGAATCAGGACAATGTTATAGCAGAGAATATATGAAATGCCAGTAAATTTGAACATTTCTGTAAAGGGGACCATTTCCTAGCTCCTAAAGTTGACCAAAACTGACACAAGAGGAAATCATTGAAGGTCATCATGTCTGCCCTTGGCATTCTTGGAACGCCCTGGCCTCAGAATGCAGCATCGGTAGTCCATGGTAACCTGCGGAGAGGGGGTGGGGCTGAAGGAGGTTGGAACACTGCCCTCACTGAGGGAGTGGGTGTGGCCATCTCTGCTGTGACTGAACAAAGGGCAGGGGAGCAGGGGGCCCAGGGCAGGGCCCTCAGAGCCCGGCAGGACCAGGGGAGTGTCACAAGCATTTGGCCCAGGCCAAAGGGCGCCTTCTTTGTCCGCACAGCTTCCCAAACACTCACATTTCCACTCAGGCCGCCCTCTTTGTTGAAGTGTGTGTGGAACGTGTCCTCGCAGTACACCTCGCTGCACAGCTAACCATAGGACTGGGCATCGTACCTTCCTGCCAGGTGACCGAAGTTCGCAGGCAGATGGGTCACTGGGACCAACGCGGAGAGGCTCCTGCCCTGACCACAGGTCGACCACAGCCGCTGCCCCAGATCGGGGGTTGCAAAGCAGCCCTGTCTGAATCCCCTGCCTCTAGAGGGAGTATTGGACCAACACTTCTAAAAAATGGGGTCCTTGCGGGCAACTCATCGGAGGGACACAAAAAAATCTTTGCCGACTTTCTCCTGAAGCTTACGAGCGTTCACACTTAAGCCTTTTACAATGTCAGCTGTTTAGCTAAACATGAGCTCATGATCTAAATTTACACAATAATGAAGAAATCAGCTACAAGGGGAGACAATCAGCAAAAACAATCAATATGAGAATTAGTTTCCCAAGGCCACCCATCAGATGTTGGAATAATCAGGTGCAAGGCAGAATATATACATAAAACTGGAACTGGAACAAGGAACAAGGATGTTTTCAAAGACTGGTAGGATCTCTAAAACATTTGTAAAGTACATGTCATTGATAAAGCTAAATACTCAAAGGTTGTGTAATACAACAGATTAATCATTGAGAAGAGTGAAATTATGCTGTTTTGAAAACTATGGCAGGTCAGATTTTCTGCCTAATGATATAAGAAGATTTCTCTCAAAAATACACATTATTTCAAAGACTTATTGGCTGTGAAATAAGTGAAGGGTATTTCAAATGGCTTGTCTGCAAAGAAAGGTGAGATGTAGGGAATCACAGAAAGTCGAGGGGAAAATATGTCAATATATACATTGCTCTATGGTGAACTAAGCCTTAGGCCAGCAACAATGGAGAGGACCTGACCCTTAGAAACTTACAAGTAAGCTGGAATCTTCAAAAGTTCAAATCTTTATAAGTAAAAAGATTTATTAAAATGAATAACCAAGTGTTTTAATTGACATCAGATGATCCAAACAACAAACCCTGAGAACATAGAAAAAATATAAATAAAGATATGAGCAGAACTTAATACAACAGAAAACGTATAAAATTGAGGTGATTTAGTAAGTCCAAAGAATATTCTTTGAAAAGATTTAAAAGACACACTTTGATTAAGGAAAACATAAACATATGTAAAGAATATACAGAAAGAATCAGGACAATGTTATAGCAGAGAATATATGAAATGCCAGTAAATTTGAACATTTCTGTAAAGGGGACCATTTCCTAGCTCCTAAAGTTGACCAAAACTGACACAAGAGGAAATCATTGAAGGTCATCATGTCTGCCCTTGGCATTCTTGGAACGCCCTGGCCTCAGAATGCAGCATCGGTAGTCCATGGTAACCTGCGGAGAGGGGGTGGGGCTGAAGGAGGTTGGAACACTGCCCTCACTGAGGGAGTGGGTGTGGCCATCTCTGCTGTGACTGAACAAAGGGCAGGGGAGCAGGGGGCCCAGGGCAGGGCCCTCAGAGCCCGGCAGGACCAGGGGAGTGTCACAAGCATTTGGCCCAGGCCAAAGGGCGCCTTCTTTGTCTGCACAGCTTCCCAAACACTCACATTTCCACTCAGGCCGCCCTCTTTGTTGAAGTGTGTGTGGAACGTGTCCTCGCAGTACACCTCGCTGCACAGCTAACCATAGGACTGGGCATCGTACCTTCCTGCCAGGTGACCGAAGTTCGCAGGCAGATGGGTCACTGGGACCAACGCGGAGAGGCTCCTGCCCTGACCACAGGTCGACCACAGCCTCTGCCCCCGATCGGGGGCCGCAAAGCAGCCCTGTCTGAATCCCCTGCCTCTAGAGGGAGTATTGGACCAACACTTCTAAAAAATGGGGTCCTTGCGGGAAACTCATCGGAGGGACACAAATAAATCGTTGCCGACTTTCTCCTGGAGCTTACGAGCGTTCACACTTAAGCCTGATACAATGTCAGCTGTTTAGCTAAACATGAGCTCATGATCTAAATTTACACAATAATGAAGAAATCAGCTACAAGTGGAGACAATCAGCAAAAACAATCAATATGAGAATTAGTTTCCCAAGGCCATCCATCAGATGTTGGAATAATCAGGTGCAAGGAAGAAAATATACATAAAACTGGAACTGAAACAAGGAACAAGGATGTTTACTAAGACTGGTAGGATCTCTAAAACATTTGTAAAGTACATGTCATTGATAAAGCTAAATACTCAAAGGTTGTGTAATACAACAGATTAATCATTGAGAAGAGTGAAATTATGCTGTTTTGAAAACTATGGCAGGTCAGATTTTCTGCCTAATGATATAAGAAGATTTCTCTCAAAAATACACATTATTTCAAAGACTTATTGGCTGTGAAATAAGTGAAGGGTATTTCAAATGGCTTGTCTGCAAAGAAAGGTGAGATGTAGAGAATCACAGAAAGTCGAGGGGAAAATATGTCAATATATACATTGCTATATGGTGAACTAAGCCTTAGGCCAGCAACAATGGAGAGGACCTGACCCTTAGAAACTTACAAGTAAGCTGGAATCTTCAAAAGTTCAAATATTTCTAAGTAAAAAGATTTATTAAAATGAATAACCAAGTGTTTTAATTGACATCAGATGATCAAAACAAGAAACCCTGAGAACATAGAAAAAATATAAATAAAGATATGAGCAGAACTTAATACAACAGAAAACGTATAAAATTGAGGTGATTTAGTAAGTCCAAAGAATATTCTTTGAAAAGATTTAAAAGACACACTTTGATTAAGGAAAACAAAAACATAAGTAAAGAATATACAGAAAGAATCAGGACAATGTTATAGCAGAGAATATATGAAATGCCAGTAAATTTGAACATTTCTGTAAAGGGGACCATTTCCTAGCTCCTAAAGTTGACCAAAACTGACACAAGAGGAAATCATTGAAGGTCATCATGTCTGCCCTTGGCATTCTCGGAACGCCCTGGCCTCAGAATGCAGCATCGGTAGTCCATGGTAACCTGCGGAGAGGGGGCGGGGCTGAAGGAGGTTGGAACACTGCCCTCACTGAGGGAGTGGGTGTGGCCATCTCGGCTGTGACTGAACAAAGGGCAGGGGAACAGGGGGCCCAGGGCAGGGCCCTCAGAGGCCGGCAGGCCCAGGGGTGTGTCACAAGCATTTGGCCCAGGCCAAAGGGCGCCTTCTTTGTCTGCACAGCTTCCCAAACACTCACCTTTCCACTCAGGCCGCCCTCTTTGTTGAAGTGTGTGTGGAACATGTCCTCGCAGTACACCTCGCTGCACAGCTAACCATAGGACTGGGCATCGTACCTTCCTGTCAGGTGACCGAAGTTCGCAGGCAGATGGGTCCCTGGGACCAACGCGGAGAGGCTCCTGCCCTGACCACAGGTCGACCACAGCCGCTGCCCCAGATCGGGGGCCGCAAAGCAGCCCTGTCTTAATCCCCTGCCTCTAGAGGGTGTGTTGGAACAACACTTCTAAAAAATGGGGTCCTTGCGGGCAACTCCTCAGAGGGACACAAATAAATCTTTGCCGACTTTCTCCTGAAGCTTACGAGCGTTCACACTTAAGCCTGTTACCATGTCAGCTGTTTAGCTAAACATGAGCTCAAGATCTAAATTTACACAATAATGAAGAAATCAGCTACAAGTGGAGACAATCAGCAAAAACAATCAATATGAGAATTAGTTTCCCAAGGCCATCCATCAGATGTAGGAATAATCAGGTGCAAGGCAGAAAATATACATAAAACTGGAACTGAAACAAGGAACAAGGATGTTTTCAAAGACTGGTAGGATCTCTAAAACATTTGTAAACTACATGTCATTGATAAAGCTAAATACTCAAAGGTTGTGTAATACAACAGATTAATCATTGAGAAGAGTGAAATTATGCTGTTTTGAAAACTATGGCAGGTCAGATTTTCTGCCTAATGATATAAGAAGATTTCTCTCAAAAATACACATTATTTCAAAGACTTATTGGCTGTGAAATAAGTTAAGGGTATTTCAAATGGCTTGTCTGCAAAGAAAGGTGAGATGTAGGGAATCACAGAAAGTCGAGGGGAAAATATGTCAATATATACATTGCTATATGGTGAACTAAGCCTTAGGCCAGCAACAATGGAGAGGACCTGACCATTAGAAACTTACAAGTAAGCTGGAATCTTCAAAAGTTCAAATCTTTATAAGTAAAAAGATTTATTAAAATGAATAACCAAGTGTTTTAATTGACATCAGATGATCAAAACAACAAACCCTGAGAACATAGAAAAAATATAAATAAAGATATGAGCAGAACTTAATACAACAGAAAACGTATAAAATTGAGGTGATTTAGTAAGTCCAAAGAATATTCTTTGAAAAGATTTAAAAGACACACTTTGATTAAGGAAAACAAAAACATAATTAAAGAATATACAGAAAGAATCAGGACAATATTATAGCAGAGAATATATGAAATGCCAGTAAATTTGAACATTCCTTTAAAGGGGACCATTTCCTAGCTCCTAAAGTTGACCAAAACTGACACAAGAGGAAATCATTGAAGGTCATCATGTCTGCCCTTGGCATTCTCAGAACGCCCTGGCCTCAGAATACAGCATCAGTAGTCCATGGTAACCTGCGGAGAGGGGGCGGGGTTGAAGGAGGTTGGAACACTGCCCTCACTGAGGGAGTGGGTGTGACCATCTCTGCTGTGACTGAACAAAGGTCAGGGGAGCAGGGGGCCCAGGGCAGGGCCCTCAGAGCCCGGCAGTCACAGGGGTGTGTCACAAGCATTTGGCACTGGCCAAAGGGCGCCTTCTTTGTCTGCACAGCTTCCCAAACACTCACCTTTCCACTCAGGCCGTCCTCTTTGTTGAAGTTTGTGTTGAACGTGTCCTCGCAGTACACCTCGCTGCACAGCTAACCATAGGCCTGGGCATCGTACCTTCATGCCAGGTGACCGAAGTTCGCAGGCGGATGGGTCCCTGGGACCAACGCGAGAGGCTCCTGCCCTGACCACAGGTCGACCACAGCTGCTGCCCCAGATCGGGGGCCGCAAAGCAGCCCTGTCTGAATCCCCTGCCTCTAGAGGGAGTATTGGACCAACACTTCTAAAAAATGGGGTCCTTGCGGGCAACTCATCGGAGGGACACAAATAAATCTTTGCAGACTTTCTCCTGAAGCTTACGTGCGTTCACACTTAAGCCTGTTACAATGTCAGCTGTTTAGCTAAACATGAGCTCATGATCTAAATTTACACAATAATGAAAAAATCAGGTACAAGTGGAGACAATCAGCAAAAACAATCAATATGAGAATTAGTTTCCCAAGGCCATCCATCAGATGTTGGAATAATCAGGTGCAAGGCAGAAAATATACATAAAACTGGAACTGGAACAAGGAACAAGGATGTTTTCCAAGACTGGTAGGATCTCTAAAACATTTGTAAAGTACATGTCATTGATAAAGCTAAATACTCAAAGGTTGTGTAATACAACAGATTAATCATTGAGAAGAGTGAAATTATGCTGTTTTGAAAACTATGGCAGGTCAGATTTTCTGCCTAATGATATAAGAAGATTTCTCTCAAAAATACACATTATTTCAAAGACTTATTGGCTGTGAAATAAGTGAAGGGTATTTCAAATGGCTTGTCTGCAAAGAAAGGTGAGATGTAGGGAATCACAGAAAGTCGAGGGGAAAATATGTCAATATATACATTGCTATATGGTGAACTAAGCCTTAGGCCAGCAACAATGGAGAGGACCTGACCATTAGAAACTTACAAGTAAGCTGGAATCTTCAAAAGTTCAAATCTTTATAAGTAAAAAGATTTATTAAAATGAATAACCAAGTGTTTTAATTGACATCAGATGATCAAAACAACAAACCCTGAGAACATAGAAAAAATATAAATAAAGATATGAGCAGAACTTAATACAACAGAAAACGTATAAAATTGAGGTGATTTAGTAAGTCCAAAGAATATTCTTTGAAAAGATTTAAAAGACACACTTTGATTAAGGAAAACAAAAACATAATTAAAGAATATACAGAAAGAATCAGGACAATATTATAGCAGAGAATATATGAAATGCCAGTAAATTTGAACATTCCTTTAAAGGGGACCATTTCCTAGCTCCTAAAGTTGACCAAAACTGACACAAGAGGAAATCATTGAAGGTCATCATGTCTGCCCTTGGCATTCTCAGAACGCCCTGGCCTCAGAATACAGCATCAGTAGTCCATGGTAACCTGCGGAGAGGGGGCGGGGTTGAAGGAGGTTGGAACACTGCCCTCACTGAGGGAGTGGGTGTGACCATCTCTGCTGTGACTGAACAAAGGTCAGGGGAGCAGGGGGCCCAGGGCAGGGCCCTCAGAGCCCGGCAGTCACAGGGGTGTGTCACAAGCATTTGGCACTGGCCAAAGGGCGCCTTCTTTGTCTGCACAGCTTCCCAAACACTCACCTTTCCACTCAGGCCGTCCTCTTTGTTGAAGTTTGTGTTGAACGTGTCCTCGCAGTACACCTCGCTGCACAGCTAACCATAGGCCTGGGCATCGTACCTTCATGCCAGGTGACCGAAGTTCGCAGGCGGATGGGTCCCTGGGACCAACGCGAGAGGCTCCTGCCCTGACCACAGGTCGACCACAGCTGCTGCCCCAGATCGGGGGCCGCAAAGCAGCCCTGTCTGAATCCCCTGCCTCTAGAGGGAGTATTGGACCAACACTTCTAAAAAATGGGGTCCTTGCGGGCAACTCATCGGAGGGACACAAATAAATCTTTGCAGACTTTCTCCTGAAGCTTACGTGCGTTCACACTTAAGCCTGTTACAATGTCAGCTGTTTAGCTAAACATGAGCTCATGATCTAAATTTACACAATAATGAAAAAATCAGGTACAAGTGGAGACAATCAGCAAAAACAATCAATATGAGAATTAGTTTCCCAAGGCCATCCATCAGATGTTGGAATAATCAGGTGCAAGGCAGAAAATATACATAAAACTGGAACTGGAACAAGGAACAAGGATGTTTTCCAAGACTGGTAGGATCTCTAAAACATTTGTAAAGTACATGTCATTGATAAAGCTAAATACTCAAAGGTTGTGTAATACAACAGATTAATCATTGAGAAGAGTGAAATTATGCTGTTTTGAAAACTATGGCAGGTCAGATTTTCTGCCTAATGATATAAGAAGATTTCTCTCAAAAATACACATTATTTCAAAGACTTATTGGCTGTGAAATAAGTGAAGGGTATTTCAAATGGCTTGTCTGCAAAGAAAGGTGAGATGTAGGGAATCACAGAAAGTCGAGGGGAAAATATGTCACTATATACACTGCTATATGGTGAACTAAGCCTTAGGCCAGCAACAATGGAGAGGACCTGACCCTTAGAAACTTAGAGGTAAGCTGGAATCTTCAAAAGTTCAAATCTTTCTAAGTAAAAAGATTTATTAAAATGAATAACCAAGTGTTTTAATTGACATCAGATGATCAAAACAACAAACCCTGAGAACATAGAAAAAATATAAATAAAGATATGAGCAGAACTTAATACAACAGAAAACGTATAAAATTGAGGTGATTTAGTAAGTCCAAAGAATATTCTTTGAAAAGATTTAAAAGACACACTTTGATTAAGGAAAACAAAAACATAAGTAAAGAATATACAGAAAGAATCAGGACAATGTTATAGCAGAGAATATATGAAATGCCAGTAAATTTGAACATTTCTGTAAAGGGGACCATTTCCTAGCTCCTAAAGTTGACCAAAACTGACACAAGAGGAAATCATTGAAGGTCATCATGTCTGCCCTTGGCATTCTCGGAACGCCCTGGCCTCAGAATGCAGCATCGGTAGTCCATGGTAACCTGCGGAGAGGGGGCGGGGCTGAAGGAGGTTGGAACACTGCCCTCACTGAGGGAGTGGGTGTGGCCATCTCGGCTGTGACTGAACAAAGGACAGGGGAACAGGGGGCCCAGGGCAGGGCCCTCAGAGGCCGGCAGGCCCAGGGGTGTGTCACAAGCATTTGGCCCAGGCCAAAGGGCGCCTTCTTTGTCTGCACAGCTTCCCAAACACTCACCTTTCCACTCAGGCCGCCCTCTTTGTTGAAGTGTGTGTGGAACATGTCCTCGCAGTACACCTCGCTGCACAGCTAACCATAGGACTGGGCATCGTACCTTCCTGTCAGGTGACCGAAGTTCGCAGGCAGATGGGTCCCTGGGACCAACGCGAAGAGGCTCCTGCCCTTACCACCGGTCGACCACAGCCGCTGCCCCAGATCGGGGGCCGCAAAGCAGACCTGTCTTAATCCCCTGCCTCTAGAGTGTGTGTTGGAACAACACTTCTAAAAAATGGGGTCCTTGCGGGCAACTCCTCAGAGGGACACAAATAAATCTTTGCCGACTTTCTCCTGAAGCTTACGAGCGTTCACACTTAAGCCTGTTACCATGTCAGCTGTTTAGCTAAACATGAGCTCAAGATCTAAATTTACACAATAATGAAGAAATCAGCTACAAGGGGAGACAATCAGCAAAAACAATCAATATGAGAATTAGTTTCCCAAGGCCATCCATCAGATGTAGGAATAATCAGGTGCAAGGCAGAAAATATACATAAAACTGGAACTGAAACAAGGAACAAGGATGTTTTCAAAGACTGGTAGGATCTCTAAAACATTTGTAAACTACATGTCATTGATAAAGCTAAATACTCAAAGGTTGTGTAATACAACAGATTAATCATTGAGAAGAGTGAAATTATGCTGTTTTGAAAACTATGGCAGGTCAGATTTTCTGCCTAATGATATAAGAAGATTTCTCTCAAAAATACACATTATTTCAAAGAATTATTGGCTGTGAAATAAGTTAAGGGTATTTCAAATGGCTTGTCTGCAAAGAAAGGTGAGATGTAGGGAATCACAGAAAGTCGAGGGGAAAATATGTCAATATATACATTGCTATATGGTGAACTAAGCCTTAGGCCAGCAACAATGGAGAGGACCTGACCATTAGAAACTTACAAGTAAGCTGGAATCTTCAAAAGTTCAAATCTTTATAAGTAAAAAGATTTATTAAAATGAATAACCAAGTGTTTTAATTGACATCAGATGATCAAAACAACAAACCCTGAGAACATAGAAAAAATATAAATAAAGATATGAGCAGAACTTAATACAACAGAAAACGTATAAAATTGAGGTGATTTAGTAAGTCCAAAGAATATTCTTTGAAAAGATTTAAAAGACACACTTTGATTAAGGAAAACAAAAACATAATTAAAGAATATACAGAAAGAATCAGGACAATATTATAGCAGAGAATATATGAAATGCCAGTAAATTTGAACATTCCTTTAAAGGGGACCATTTCCTAGCTCCTAAAGTTGACCAAAACTGACACAAGAGGAAATCATTGAAGGTCATCATGTCTGCCCTTGGCATTCTCAGAACGCCCTGGCCTCAGAATACAGCATCAGTAGTCCATGGTAACCTGCGGAGAGGGGGCGGGGTTGAAGGAGGTTGGAACACTGCCCTCACTGAGGGAGTGGGTGTGACCATCTCTGCTGTGACTGAACAAAGGTCAGGGGAGCAGGGGGCCCAGGGCAGGGCCCTCAGAGCCCGGCAGTCACAGGGGTGTGTCACAAGCATTTGGCACTGGCCAAAGGGCGCCTTCTTTGTCTGCACAGCTTCCCAAACACTCACCTTTCCACTCAGGCCGTCCTCTTTGTTGAAGTTTGTGTTGAACGTGTCCTCGCAGTACACCTCGCTGCACAGCTAACCATAGGACTGGGCATCGTACCTTCATGCCAGGTGACCGAAGTTCGCAGGCGGTTGGGTCCCTGGGACCAACGCGAGAGGCTCCTGCCCTGACCACAGGTCGACCACAGCTGCTGCCCCAGATCGGGGGCCGCAAAGCAGCCCTGTCTGAATCCCCTGCCTCTAGAGGGAGTATTGGACCAACACTTCTAAAAAATGGGGTTCTTGCGGGCAACTCATCGGAGGGACACAAATAAATCTTTGCAGACTTTCTCCTGAAGCTTACGTGCGTTCACCCTTAAGCCTGTTACAATGTCAGCTGTTTAGCTAAACATGAGCTCATGATCTAAATTTACACAATAATGAAGAAATCAGCTACAAGTGGAAACAATCAGCAAAAACAATCAATATGAGAATTAGTTTCCCAAGGCCATCCATCAGATGTTGGAATAATCAGGTGCAAGGGAGAAAATATACATAAAACTTGATCTGAAACAAGGAAGAAGGATGTTTTCAAAGACTGGTAGGATCTCTAAAACATTTGTAAATTACATTTATAAAGCACATTTGTAAAGTACATGTCATTGATAAAGCTAAATACTCAAAGGTTGTGTAATACAACAGATTAATCATTGAGAAGAGTGAAATTATGCTGTTTTGAAAACTATGGCAGGTCAGATTTTCTGCCTAATGATATAAGAAGATTTCCCTAAAAATACACATTATTTCAAAGACTTATTGGCTGTGAAATAAGTTAAGGGTATTTCAAATGTCTTGTCTGCAAAGAAAGGTGAGATGTAGGGAATCACAGAAAGTCGAGGGGAAAATATGTCAATATATACATTGCTATATGGTGAACTAAGCCTTAGGCCAGCAGCAATGGAGAGGACCTGACCCTTAGAAACTTACAAGTAAGCTGGAATCTTCAAAAGTTCAAATATTTCTAAGTAAAAAGATTTATTAAAATGAATAACCAAGTGTTTTAATTGACATCAGATGATCAAAACAAGAAACCCTGAGAACATAGAAAAAATATAAATAAAGATATGAGCAGAACTTAATACAACAGAAAACGTATAAAATTGAGGTGATTTAGTAAGTCCAAAGAATATTCTTTGAAAAGATTTAAAAGACACACTTTGATTAAGGAAAACAAAAACATAAGTAAAGAATATACAGAAAGAATCAGGACAATGTTATAGCAGAGAATATATGAAATGCCAGTAAATTTGAACATTTCTGTAAAGGGGACCATTTCCTAGCTCCTAAAGTTGACCAAAACTGACACAAGAGGAAATCATTGAAGGTCATCATGTCTGCCCTTGGCATTCTCGGAACGCCCTGGCCTCAGAATGCAGCATTGGTAGTCCATGGTAACCTGCGGAGAGGGGGCGGGGCTGAAGGAGGTTGGAACACTGCCCTCACTGAGGGAGTGGGTGTGGCCATCTCTGCTGTGACTGAACAAAGGGCAGGGGAGCAGGGGGCACAGGGCAGGGCCCTCAGAGGCCCGCAGGCCCAGGGGTGTGACACAAGCATTTGGCCCAGGACAAAGGGCGCCTTCTTTGTCCGCACAGCTTCCCAAACACTCACCTTTCCACTCAGGCCGCCCTCTTTGTTGAAGTGTGTGTGGAACGTGTCCTCGCAGTACACCTCGCTGCACAGCTCACCATAGGACTGGGCATCGTACCTTCCTGCCAGGTGACCGAAGATCGCAGGCAAATGGGTCCCTGGGACCAACGCGGAGAGGCTCCTGCCCTGACCACAGGTCGACCACAGCCGCTGCCACAGATCGGGGGCCGCAAAGCAGCCCTGTCTGAATCCCCTGCCTCTAGAGGGAGTATTGGACCAACACTTTTAATAAATGGGGTCCTTGCGGGCAACTCATCGGAGGGACACAAATAAATCTTTGCCGACTTTCTCCTGAAGCTTACGAGCGTTCTCACTTAAGCCTGTTACAATGTCACCTGTTTAGCTAAACATGAGCTCATGATCCAAATTTACACAATAATGAAGAAATCAGCTACAAGTGGAGACAATCAGCAAAAACAATCAATATGCGAATTCGTTTCCCAAGGCCATCCATCAGATATTGGAATAATCAGGTGCAAGTCAGAGAATATACATAAAACTGTTACTGAAACAAGGAACAAGGATGTTTTCCAAGACTGGTAGGATCTCTAAAACATTTGTAAAGTACATGTCATTGATAAAGCTAAATACTCAAAGGTTGTGTAATACAACAGATTAATCATTGAGAAGAGTGAAATTATGCTGTTTTGAAAACTATGGCAGGTCAGATTTTTTGCCTAATGATATAAGGAGATTTCTCTCAAAAGTACACATTATTTCAAAGACTTATTGGCTGTGAAATAAGTTAAGGGTATTTCAAATGGCTTGTCTGCAAAGAAAGGTGAGATGTAGGGAATCACAGAAAGTCGAGGGCAAAATATGTCAATATATACATTGCTATATGGTGAACTAAGGCTTAGGCCAGCAACAATGGAGAGGACCTGACCCTTAGAAACTTACAAGTAAGCTGGAATCTTCAAAAGTTGAAATCTTTATAAGTAAAAAGTTTTATTAAAATGAATAACCAAGTGTTTTAATTGACATCAGATGATCAAAACAACAAACCCTGAGAACATAGAAAAAATATAAATAAAGATATGAGCAGAACTTAATACAACAGAAAACGTATAAAATTGAGTTGATTTAGTAAGTCCAAAGAATATTCTTTGAAAAGATTTAAAAGACACACTTTGATTAAGGAAAACAAAAACATAAGTAAAGAATATACAGAAAGAATCAGGACAATGTTATAGCAGAGAATATATGAAATGCCAGTAAATTTGAACATTTCTGTAAAGGGGACCATTTCCTAGCTCCTAAAGTTGACCAAAACTGACACAAGAGGAAATGATTGAAGGTCATCATGTCTGCCCTTGGCATTCTCGGAACGCCCTGGCCTCAGAATGCAGCATCGGTAGTCCATGGTAACCTGCGGAGAGGGGGTGGGGCTGAAGGAGGTTGGAACACTGCCCTCACTGAGGGAGTGGGTGTGGCCATCTCTGCTGTGACTGAACAAAGGGCAGGGGAGCAGGGGGCCCAGGGCAGGGCCCTCAGAGCCCGGCAGGACCAGGGGAGTGTCACAAGCATTTGGCCCAGGCCAAAGGGCGCCTTCTTTGTCCGCACAGCTTCCCAAACACTCACATTTCCACTCAGGCCGCCCTCTTTGTTGAAGTGTGTGTGGAACGTGTCCTCGCAGTACACCTCGCTGCACAGCTAACCATAGGACTGGGCATCGTACCTTCCTGCCAGGTGACCGAAGTTCGCAGGCAGATGGGTCACTGGGACCAACGCGGAGAGGCTCCTGCCCTGACCACAGGTCGACCACAGCCGCTGCCCCAGATCGGGTGTTGCAAAGCAGCCCTGTCTGAATCCCCTGCCTCTAGAGGGAGTATTGGACCAACACTTCTAAAAAATGGGGTCCTTGCGGGCAACTCATCAGAGGGACACAGAAAAATCTTTGCCGACTTTCTCCTGAAGTTTACGAGCGTTCACACTTAAGCCTTTTACAATGTCAGCTGTTTAGCTAAACATGAGCTCATGATCTAAATTTACACAATAATGAAGAAATCAGCTACAAGGGGAGACAATCAGCAAAAACAATCAATATGAGAATTAGTTTCCCAAGGCCACCCATCAGATGTTGGAATAATCAGGTGCAAGGCAGAATATATACATAAAACTGGAACTGGAACAAGGAACAAGGATGTTTTCAAAGACTGGTATTATCTCTAAAACATTTGTAAAGTACATGTCATTGATAAAGCTAAATACTCAAAGGTTGTGTAATACAACAGATTAATCATTGAGAAGAGTGAAATTATGCTGTTTTGAAAACTATGGCAGGTCAGATTTTCTGCCTAATGATATAAGAAGATTTCTCTCAAAAATACACATTATTTCGAAGACTTATTGGCTGTGAAATAAGTGAAGGTTATTTCAAATGGCTTGTCTACAAAGAAAGGTGAGATGTAGGGAATCACAGAAAGTCGAGGGGAAAATATGTCAATATATACATTGCTATATGGTGAACTAAGCCTTAGGCCAGCAACAATGGAGAGGACCTGACCCTTAGAAACGTACAAGTAAGCTGGAATCTTCAAAAGTTCAAATGTTTCTAAGTAAAAAGATTTATTAAAATGAATAACCAAGTGTTTTAATTGACATCAGATGATCAAAACAACAAACCCTGAGAACATAGAAAAAATATAAATAAAGATATGAGCAGAACTTAATACAACAGAAAACGTATAAAATTGAGGTGATTTAGTAAGTCCAAAGAATATTCTTTGAAAAGATTTAAAAGACACACTTTGATTAAGGAAAACATAAACATATGTAAAGAATATACAGAAAGAATCAGGACAATGTTATAGCAGAGAATATATGAAATGCCAGTAAATTTGAACATTTCTGAAAAAGGGGACCATTTCCTAGCTCCTAAAGTTGACCAAAACTGACACAAGAGGAAATCATTGAAGGTCATCATGTCTGCCCTTGGCATTCTTGGAACGCCCAGGCCTCAGAATGCAGCATCGGTAGTCCATGGTAACCTGCGGAGAGGGGGCGGGGCTGAAGGAGTTTGGATCACTGCCCTCACTGAGGGAGTGGGTGTGGCCATCTCTGCTGTGACTGAACAAAGGGCAGGGGAGCAGGGGGCCCAGGGCAGGGCCCTCAGAGCCCGGCAGGACCAGGGGAGTGTCACAAGCATTTGGCCCAGGCCAAAGGGCGCCTTCTTTGTCTGCACAGCTTCCCAAACACTCACATTTCCACTCAGGCCGCCCTCTTTGTTGAAGTGTGTGTGGAACGTGTCCTCGCAGTACACCTCGCACAACAGCTAACCATAGGACTGGGCATCGTACCTTCCTGCCAGGTGACTGAAGTTCGCAGGCAGATGGGTCACTGGGACCAACGCGGAGAGGCTCCTGCCCTGACCACAGGTTGACCACAGCCGCTGCCCCAGATCGGGGGTTGCAAAGCAGCCCTGTCTGAATCCCCTGCCTCTAGAGGGAGTATTGGACCAACACTTCTAAAAAATGGGGTCCTTGCGGGCAACTCATCGGAGGGACACAAAAAAATCTTTGCCGACTTTCTCCTGAAGCTTACGAGCGTTCACACTTAAGCCTTTTACAATGTCAGCTGTTTAGCTAAACATGAGCTCATGATCTAAATTTACACAATAATGAAGAAATCACCTACAAGGGGAGACAATCAGCAAAAACAATCAATATGAGAATTAGTTTCCCAAGGCCACCCATCAGATGTTGGAATAATCAGGTGCAAGGCAGAATATATACATAAAACTGGAACTGGAACAAGGAACAAGGATGTTTTCAAAGACTGGTAGGATCTCTAAAACATTTGTAAAGTACATGTCATTGATAAAGCTAAATACTCAAAGGTTGTGTAATACAACAGATTAATCATTGAGAAGAGTGAAATTATGCTGTTTTGAAAACTATGGCAGGTCAGATTTTCTGCCTAATGATATAAGAAGATTTCTCTCAAAAATATACATTATTTCAAAGACTTATTGGCTGTGAAATAAGTTAAGGGTATTTCAAATGGCTTGTCTGCAAAGAAAGGTGAGATGTAGGGAATCACAGAAAGTCGAGGGGAAAATATGTCAATATATACATTGCTATATGGTGAACTAAGCCTTAGGCCAGCAACAATGGAGAGGACCTGACCCTTAGAAACTTACAAGTAAGCTGGAATCTTCAAAAGTTCAAATCTTTCTAAGTAAAAAGATTTATTAAAATGAATAACCAAGTGTTTTAATTGACATCAAATGATCAAATCAACAAACCCTGAGAACATAGAAAAAATATAAATAAAGATATGAGCAGAACTGAATACAACAGAAAACGTATAAAATTGAGGTGATTTAGTAAGTCCAAAGAATATTCTTTGAAAAGATTTAAAAGACACACTTTGATTAAGGAAAACATAAACATATGTAAAGAATATACAGAAAGAATCAGGACAATGTTATAGCAGAGAATATATGAAATGCCAGTAAATTTGAACATTTCTGAAAAAGGGGACCATTTCCTAGCTCCTAAAGTTGACCAAAACTGACACAAGAGGAAATCATTGAAGGTCATCATGTCTGCCCTTGGCATTCTTGGAACGCCCTGGCCTCAGAATGCAGCATCGGTAGTCCATGGTAACCTGCGGAGAGGGGGTGGGGCTGAAGGAGGTTGGAACACTGCCCTCACTGAGGGAGTGGGTGTGGCCATCTCTGCTGTGACTGAACAAAGGGCAGGGGAGCAGGGGGCCCAGGGCAGGGCCCTCAGAGCCCGGCAGGACCAGGGGAGTGTCACAAGCATTTGGCCCAGGCCAAAGGGCGCCTTCTTTGTCTGCACAGCTTCCCAAACACTCACATTTCCACTCAGGCCGCCCTCTTTGTTGAAGTGTGTGTGGAACGTGTCCTCGCAGTACACCTCGCTGCACAGCTAACCATAGGACTGGGCATCGTACCTTCCTGCCAGGTGACCGAAGTTCGCAGGCAGATGGGTCACTGGGACCAATGCGGAGAGGCTCATGCCCTGACCACAGGTCGGCCACAGCCGCTGCCCCAGATCGGGGGTTGCAAAGCAGCCCTGTCTGAATCCCCTGCCTCTAGAGGGAGTATTGGACCAACACTTCTAAAAAATGGGGTCCTTGCGGGCAACTCATCGGAGGGACACAAAAAAATCTTTGCCGACTTTCTCCTGAAGCTTACGAGCGTTCACACTTAAGCCTTTTACAATGTCAGCTGTTTAGCTAAACATGAGCTCATGATCTAAATTTACACAATAATGAAGAAATCAGCTACAAGGGGAGACAATCAGCAAAAACAATCCATATGAGAATTAGTTTCCCAAGGCCACCCATCAGATGTTGGAATAATCAGGTGCAAGGCAGAATATATACATAAAACTGGAACTGGAACAAGGAACAAGGATGTTTTCAAAGACTGGTAGGATCTCTAAAACATTTGTAAAGTACATGTCATTGATAAAGCTAAATACTCAAAGGTTGTGTAATACAACAGATTAATCATTGAGAAGAGTGAAATTATGCTGTTTTGAAAACTATGGCAGGTCAGATTTTCTGCCTAATGATATAAGAAGATTTCTCTCAAAAATACACATTATTTCAAAGACTTATTGGCTGTGAAATAAGTGAAGGGTATTTCAAATGGCTTGTCTGCAAAGAAAGGTGAGATGTAGGGAATCACAGAAAGTCGAGGGGAAAATATGTCAATATATACATTGCTATATGGTGAACTAAGCCTTAGGCCAGCAACAATGGAGAGGACCTGACCCTTAGAAACTTACAAGTAAGCTGGAATCTTCAAAAGTTCAAATCTTTATAAGTAAAAAGATTTATTAAAATGAATAACCAAGTGTTTTAATTGACATCAGATGATCAAAACAACAAACCCTGAGAACATAGAAAAAATATAAATAAAGATATGAGCAGAACTTAATACAACAGAAAACGTATAAAATTGAGGTGATTTAGTAAGTCCAAAGAATATTCTTTGAAAAGATTTAAAAGACACACTTTGATTAAGGAAAACATAAACATATGTAAAGAATATACAGAAAGAATCAGGACAATGTTATAGCAGAGAATATATGAAATGCCAGTAAATTTGAACATTTCTGAAAAAGGGGACCATTTCCTAGCTCCTAAAGTTGACCAAAACTGACACAAGAGCAAATCATTGAAGGTCATCATGTCTGCCCTTGGCATTCTTGGAACGCCCTGGCCTCAGAATGCAGCATCGGTAGTCCATGGTAACCTGCGGAGTAGGGGCGGGGCTGAAGGAGGTTGGAACACTGCCCTCACTGAGGGAATGGGTGTGGCCATCTCTGCTGTGACTGAACAAAGGGCAGGGGAGCAGGGGGCCCAGGGCAGGGCCCTCAGAGCCCGGCAGGACCAGGGGAGTGTCACAAGCATTTGGCCCAGGCCAAAGGGCGCCTTCTTTGTCTGCACAGCTTCCCAAACACTCACATTTCCACTCAGGCCGCCCTCTTTGTTGAAGTGTGTGTGGAACGTGTCCTCGCAGTACACCTCGCTGCACAGCTAACCATAGGACTGGGCATCGTACCTTCCTGCCAGGTGACCGAAGTTCGCAGGCAGATGGGTCACTGGGACCAACGCGGAGAGGCTCCTGCCCTGACCACAGGTCGACCACAGCCGCTGCCCCAGATCGGGGGTTGCAAAGCAGCCCTGTCTGAATCCCCTGCCTCTAGAGGGAGTATTGGACCAACACTTCTAAAAAATGGGGTCCTTGCGGGAAACTCATCGGAGGGACACAAAAAAATCTTTGCCGACTTTCTCCTGAAGCTTACGAGCGTTCACACTTAAGCCTTTTACAATGTCAGCTGTTTAGCTAAACATGAGCTCATGATCTAAATTTACACAATAATGAAGAAATCAGCTACAAGGGGAGACAATCAGCAAAAACAATCAATATGAGAATTAGTTTCCCAAGGCCACCCATCAGATGTTGGAATAATCAGGTGCAAGGCAGAATATATACATAAAACTGGAACTGGAACAAGGAACAAGGATGTTTTCAAAGACTGGTAGGATCTCTAAAACATTTGTAAAGTACATGTCATTGATAAAGCTAAATACTCAAAGGTTGTGTAATACAACAGATTAATCATTGAGAAGAGTGAAATTATGCTGTTTTGAAAACTATGGCAGGTCAGATTTTCTGCCTAATGATATAAGAAGATTTCTCTCAAAAATACACATTATTTCAAAGACTTATTGGCTGTGAAATAAGTGAAGGGTATTTCAAATGGCTTGTCTGCAAAGAAAGGTGAGATGTAGGGAATCACAGAAAGTCGAGGGGAAAATATGTCACTATATACACTGCTATATGGTGAACTAAGCCTTAGGCCAGCAACAATGGAGAGGACCTGACCCTTAGAAACTTAGAGGTAAGCTGGAATCTTCAAAAGTTCAAATCTTTCTAAGTAAAAAGATTTATTAAAATGAATAACCAAGTGTTTTAATTGACATCAGATGATCAAAACAACAAACCCTGAGAACATAGAAAAAATATAAATAAAGATATGAGCAGAACTTAATACAACAGAAAACGTATAAAATTGAGGTGATTTAGTAAGTCCAAAGAATATTCTTTGAAAAGATTTAAAAGACACACTTTGATTAAGGAAAACAAAAACATAAGTAAAGAATATACAGAAAGAATCAGGACAATGTTATAGCAGAGAATATATGAAATGCCAGTAAATTTGAACATTTCTGTAAAGGGGACCATTTCCTAGCTCCTAAAGTTGACCAAAACTGACACAAGAGGAAATCATTGAAGGTCATCATGTCTGCCCTTGGCATTCTCGGAACGCCCTGGCCTCAGAATGCAGCATCGGTAGTCCATGGTAACCTGCGGAGAGGGGGCGGGGCTGAAGGAGGTTGGAACACTGCCCTCACTGAGGGAGTGGGTGTGGCCATCTCGGCTGTGACTGAACAAAGGACAGGGGAACAGGGGGCCCAGGGCAGGGCCCTCAGAGGCCGGCAGGCCCAGGGGTGTGTCACAAGCATTTGGCCCAGGCCAAAGGGCGCCTTCTTTGTCTGCACAGCTTCCCAAACACTCACCTTTCCACTCAGGCCGCCCTCTTTGTTGAAGTGTGTGTGGAACATGTCCTCGCAGTACACCTCGCTGCACAGCTAACCATAGGACTGGGCATCGTACCTTCCTGTCAGGTG
The DNA here is from genome assembly GCF_949752795.1 of Hyperoodon ampullatus. NCBI lineage: Eukaryota > Metazoa > Chordata > Mammalia > Artiodactyla > Ziphiidae > Hyperoodon > Hyperoodon ampullatus. The sequence continues at coordinate 415,606 of NW_027640919.1, forward strand.
ACCGAAGTTCGCAGGCAGATGGGTCCCTGGGACCAACGCGAAGAGGCTCCTGCCCTTACCACCGGTCGACCACAGCCGCTGCCCCAGATCGGGGGCCGCAAAGCAGACCTGTCTTAATCCCCTGCCTCTAGAGTGTGTGTTGGAACAACACTTCTAAAAAATGGGGTCCTTGCGGGCAACTCCTCAGAGGGACACAAATAAATCTTTGCCGACTTTCTCCTGAAGCTTACGAGCGTTCACACTTAAGCCTGATACCATGTCAGCTGTTTAGCTAACATGAGCTCAAGATCTAAATTTACACAATAATGAAGAAATCAGCTACAAGGGGAGACAATCAGCAAAAACAATCAATATGAGAATTAGTTTCCCAAGGCCATCCATCAGATGTAGGAATAATCAGGTGCAAGGCAGAAAATATACATAAAACTGGAACTGAAACAAGGAACAAGGATGTTTTCAAAGACTGGTAGGATCTCTAAAACATTTGTAAACTACATGTCATTGATAAAGCTAATACTCAAAGGTTGTGTAATACAACAGATTAATCATTGAGAAGAGTGAAATTATGCTGTTTTGAAAACTATGGCAGGTCAGATTTTCTGCCTAATGATATAAGAAGATTTCTCTCAAAAATACACATTATTT